>NW_023270232.1:2745588-3041887 GCF_011800145.1 Mirounga leonina | reverse complement strand
TCTTTCTTTCTTTCTTTCTTTCTTTCTTTCTTTCTTTCTTTCTTTCTCTCTCTCTCTTTCTTTCTTTTTTGAGAGTTCAGTATTTTCTGATATCTTTCTTGGTGATTTACAATATATATTTGGCCTTCTGGACTAACACATACAATTATCAGGTTTACTTCCTCAAGAAACAATTTATGATTACTCCCAGCTTCTCCATATTATAACATTCATCCTGGGTGAAGACCCTGTAACATTTGCATCCATGATTTTACCTCCCAATTATGAGCTGGTGACTCATAGATCTCTATTTCTAGCCTAGACTCTCGAATTCTAGGTTCATGTATATTTTCATTTGGATATTATGCTGGCATCTCACATTTAGCAGATGACAAAATGTATTTCATCTTTATTTTCCAAACAAATTATTCATTCTGTATTCCCCATCTCGGTGAATGCATCATAATATGTACACATTGTGCTGAAAAAGTTTTCTAGACGCTTTTAAATACCTCCTCTCCCCTCCCCCATCTAAATATTACAAAGTCTTACCATTTTTACCTTCTGAATTTTCTTGGATCCATCCTGCTACTACCTAGCAATAGTGTTCAGTGTTCAGGCACTTACTGTCTCTTGCCTGGATTATTGCCTACTCTCCTGAATGCAGTTCCATTCTCTCTAATCAACTGAAAGTTCACTGCTGGAGTGATCTTTGAAAATACACATCTGAGCTTGTTGCTCTTGCAGTTCTTTAGCGTGGCATGGGAGGAATCTCCCGCTTACCTTTCTAGCTGGATTCACCACCATTCCTGCTCAGGTTTCCTGTACTTGTCATGACACCTACAGTCGCCTGCATGCTCCTTGCTCTCTAATGCCTCAGGCCTTTGTACATGCTGTTTTCTTTACCCGTTGTTCTGTTCTACACATTGATAACTTCTACTTACTGTTTACAAGTTACCTCTGATAAATTTTCTTCGATCCCCTCAAGCTGAGGGACTTTCCTCTATGCTATGAATAACTCTATTTTAGCTCCCAAATAAATTTGTCTCCCCTTCTGATCTATAAATTCTTTATCTTTGCATTCTTTTTTTTTTTTTAAAGATTTATTTATTTATTTTAGAGAGAGAGAGAGAGTGTGCATGAACAGGGGGAGGGGCACAGAGAGAATCTCAAGCAGGGTCCTGGCTGTGTGGAGCTGACAACAGGGCTCTATCTCATGACCCTGAGGTCACAACCTGGGCTGAAACCAAGTCAGACGCTTAACGGACTGAGCCACCCAGGTGCCCTTTTATCTTTGCATTCTTAACATTAGTACACTGCCTTATCTATAGAGGGGCTCAACAATATTTATTGAATGAATGGTTGAATTAATTAACTGATAGCTTAGAGCCCTCCATTTTTATACTTTGTGATCTTTAAAATCCCTAAATATATTTTGTTCTCTTGCCAGGGTTAAAACTCATATGTTGCTTCTCTACCCACTTGCACAGACTTGTAAGGTCTTTTTTAATCCCATCTGTGTGTTTCTGCATCAGCTGGAAGCATTTAATGTCTCCTAAACTTGGAAATCTCATGTGAGTTTTTTCTTCTGGAGCAATTTAAAAAAAGATATTAAAAAAGTATCAATTTCCAAGGAGTTGAAGTTTTTAGACTTCTCTGTCCAGAGAAATCCCTAACTGACCCTATCATTTAATTCCTATTTTGACCTGATTTAAAATTTTAGGATAAATCAACAGCCTAGTTGATTTGAACCCATGATATCATCAGTTAAAACAAAATAAAATAACCACAGTCACCACCACAACCTTTGGTTTCAAAGGATGGCATTCATTAGTTCCCCTTTTATCTGTGTGCCTATTTCCTACATTAAATTTATCCTTTGGGATGTCCTTCAGGAGAAATGGTCTTGCCTTCTCAATTTCCTTTACTTAAACTAGTAACGTGCCTCTCTTTCCCCCACCTGCTGCCATAATATGTTATTTTTGTTATATTCACTGACTCTGTCCTTTCTCACAGATTTATCAGCTTGCTTTTTGGGGTATCAGTGGCATTAAGGTTTTGGTAATTGCCTTGGGCAGAGATAAAAAGCATAGGCTCAAAATCCAAAATATATTAGAATTTTTTTAAAAAGATTTTATTTATTTATTTGAGAGAGAGAGTGAACCAGAGCAAGCGAGAGAGAGCATGAGGACTCTGTGATCATGACCTGAGCCGAAAGCAGACGCTTAACTGATTGAGCTATCCAGGAGCCCCTAGAATTTTTTTTTAAATTCCAAAGTTCCTACAGCATTAAAGTTACCACAATTAACAGTGAGATATACATAGCCATCATCAGAGTAAAAGAATTAATACTTTAAACCTTATCTTTCTTTGTAGTAATGTATGTTCACAAAATTTTACCTTTCAGGAACTACCTAAACATTGACCTTGCCATTCTAAATTGAGCAGTATAATGCACAGGTCACTTCAGAGGGTATTATGTAATTAGTTTTGATTATACTCTATTATGCAGAGAATTTTCTTTAGCTCCTTCTGAATATTTATACTTTTTATCATTATACCTTTGAGAAGTGTGCATCCTATCTAAACATTCGATTATTTTTCCTCCAGATCACACTGAGATAAATATAGGTAGTGCTATAAAATTGTGGGAAATATGAAAATCACTAAGAGCATCACAGGACAAAAACAGTACACCAAGTTTGATAAATTTTAGGAAGACTATTTTATGAATATTTTAGGAAGAATAATTCTGTACTCTTTCCATAGTTCTCTACTGTTTTTCAAGTACATTCCATTTCTGATATAGTACTTACTCAATCTCATGAGAGCATTGGGAGAAGTATCATTACTCCATTTTTACAGATGGAAAAACATTCACTGAAAGAGTAGAAGGCTTACCCTGATCACAGTGCTAATGACAGAGCTGGAACTAGAACCTAGACCAGAAATATAAGGGGGAAATCATAGCAAGCCAAGAAAACTACAAAGTGTCATGTCTTGGGTAATTAGTGAGTACAAATAGTGGGTTGACAGCTACTTCTAACCGTCCTCCCTACATCTTGTAAAGAAGTTAATCTCCCCTAAAGCCTGCATGAAGTCACAGACAGCCTTTATTTTCAGAAAGGAAGGAACTAAAAATATAGTAGCACAGCCATTTATTAACCTCAGGCAACATTATCCGGAGGTAGCAGAGTCTTATGAAAAATGCATGGGATTTGCAATCAGAAGACTTAGGTTTAGATCTCAGTTATTTTGCCAGTTTCTTAATCTCCTTACACTAAATACCTATTTAGTTAAAATGGGGCTAATAACACCAGCCTTATTGCCTCAGAGGGTGTTGTGATGATCAATAAGATACTATCTAGAAGCACTTTATAAGCTATGTCATTGTATAAGTACAAGTCCTTGTCCCTGTATAGTAGCAAATAAAGGAAATCCTTCCTGTGTAGGAAAGACTATAACATAGTTGTTAACATAATGGGTTAGCAGTTGTACTGACTTGGGTTCCCTTCTAGCTCTGTAACTTGGCTCGGGAACTTAGTCTTTCTAAACCTCAGTTTTCTTACCTTTAAAATGGAGGGGGGATAATATCTTTCATGAGGTTTTATAAAGATTATATAAGATATTGTATGTGGAATAGCGAAGCTATTGTTCAGCTCTCTTGAATTAGTTTTCTTTAAGATAAACTTTTAATTTATATTAATAATTTTAGATCTCCAGAAAAGTTGTAAAGATAGTACAGAGAATTCTCATCTACCTTTCTTCTGGTTTCCTCTGTTGTTAATATCTTAACATTTACCACTTAATGAACAAACAAGCATTGATGAATTACTATTAACTAAACTTAACTGGTTTTATTTGGACTTCACCAATTTTTCTATGAATGCCTTCTTTCTGTTCCAGGATCCAATCCAGGGTACCACATTGCATTTAGTTGTCATGTCTCCCCTATCTCCTTTGGTCTGTGACAGTTTATCAGTTTCCTTCTTTTTCATGACCTTAACAGTCTTGACGGATATTGTCCAGGTATCATGTAGGATATTTCCCAATCTGGTTTTGCTTGTTGTTTTTCTCATGATTAGATTGGGGTTGTGGACTTCTGGAGAGAATAGCAGAGAGGTGAAGTGCTATTCTTGTCACAATGTGTCAAGAGCTACATGATACCCACGTGACATCACTGATGATGTTAACTTTTATCACTTGGTTAATGTAGTGTTTGCCAGGTTTTTCCATGGTATTTTGAGCTAGTTTTGATCAGTTATCACTTATATCAGACTTTATCTTCCCTGTCTTCCCACTGTTTGGAATGCTTTTCATTTATATTTACTGCAAATGTCATATTCAGAAATATCTTTTCTGACCATCCAAGCTAAAGCAATCTCTATGACATTTCACTTTTGTGTTTTCTTCACAGCATTTATCATTGCCTGAAATTGTCTTGTGTATTTGTTTACCTAGTTTATTGTTTGTTGATAGTCCCCCACCCCCTCAAACAAGAACATAAGCTTCAGGAGAACAGGATCCTTGTAGGATTGTTCACATCTGTACACTTGGCGTCTAGCACAGGGCTAGCATATGCTAAGTGCTCAATAACTGTTTTTTGAATAAATGTCAAAGAAAGAAAGATCCAGTATTAAATTATTAGTAAGTATTTCTCAAAGAGATTGGAAAATAGCTGAATGGTAGGAGGTTCAATTTAATATTCTTAACTGAATAGGTTTAGTTTTAATGAAAAGGTTAAATGCAATCATAAGCATCTATGGATATAGGTAATCAACATCCTTGTAATTCAGGCTCTATTATAATGTACTTAATAATGTGAACGTCAGAGTATTTTTCTGACTTATAAGCAAGATATGACGGACAAATGTAAGATCTCCTTAGTTATTACACATCTGCACCTTTGTGACCTTTTTTTGCTAATTGGCTCAGCTTTCCTATTGTAGAACTTTTTAACAGAATCAGAAGGAGTGTAGAAATAATTGATGCCCTTGATTTTAACTTCTTAGCATCTATTATCTTTTCATTTATATTGACAGAAAAATGGAGCTTTTTTTGTATAAATCTTTCTTTTATAACTCATAGTAAGAAAGCTCTTTTCTTATGTGTTTCTTTAGGACTTAAAATCTCCAAATCAGAGGGATGAAATCGCAGGGGCCCGGGCCTCACTGAAGGAGAACTCCCCCCTCTTGCATTCAATTTGCTCAGCTTGTTTGGAACATTCTGATGTTGCTTCCCTCAAAGCCAGCAAGGACACAGTTTGTGAAGAAATTCACAATGCCCTCAATGTAATTTCAAATGCTTCACAAGGCAAACAGAATATGCTTGCCCCACCAGAATCTAAGGCAGCAACACTGGGAAGTGCCCTTGATGAGCTTGAGGTAAGTAGAGAGAAAGGTAAAATGTGATTTCCTGTGTCTCAATAGGAAAATAAACAGACGTGGGTTTTCAGATTTTTCAGATCAGAGTTTAGAGTATGAGTAAATAAAAATTCAGTTACTTAATGAGTCTCCATCATTGCCTTGTGCCTTCCAATGAATTGATTAGCGGGAAAATATTCTATCAGTAGACTTCTGGCTCCTTTACATTTCTTCTGAGGAAGTCAGTGAATTTAAAGTGGGATTGTTGATTAGATTGAAATGATGATTTTAGCTTACATCGATCAATTTATGAAATGTAGGATTTATCCATTCCACAAATGTTGTGGAAAATAATCAGACCAGTGAGAAACCAAGTGACACTTGGAGAAGTAGGAGAACTGGGAGAACTCAGGTTTATTTTACACGGGCGGACCCAGATGAGGTCCCTGACCTGTGGAATTCCTTTCTGAAATTCCTGGGAGGTGATCAAACTCCCCTTCCACTCAGAGGAGCAGGACCTGACTAAGAATTGTCATCCCTGGAGGCTTACTGAGTCTGGACGAACTGCCAGGCAAGTTGGTCCACTTCTCCTTGGAGTCCAGCTAGGGCAAGACTGCCTGGAGGGTTGGAACTCTGGGGTGAAGGAGGACCCGGAATACTGTCAGGTGGTGCTCCACTCAGTGGGTTCCGAGTTCCTTCCTGCTCCAGTGCAGTCTGAGTCACCAGTTGGTGGCTCAAGGGGCCAGAACGGTTTGAATCTCGCTGGGGCCTCCAGAAATGTGGAAAATAATGAGACCGGCAAGAAACCAAGTGACACTCAGAGAAGTAGGAGAACTCAGGTTTATTTTATGCCGGTGGACCCAGATGAGCTCCTGCTCAAATTTTGGGCCCTGGGCAGCGGGGTTCCAGGGTTTTTATACGGGGTGCAGGGGGTCAGGTTCTAAGGGCCATGCTGGCTGCTGGTAGGTAGGTTTAAACCGGGGGAATGGGGGCTGCTTTAGGTGGGAACAGTAGTGCCGGGACCCTGTGTCGGGAAGCCTGTTTACAGAAGCAGAAACGGCTGGTTATCTCTTCCTCCCAGTGGGACTTCTGGTTATCTCTAGCTCTTTCTATCTACTGGGGCCTGCTCTCCCTGGGCCTGCTCTGGGTAATTTTCCTCTTCACAAATACTTATCATTGGCTCTGTTTTTTGTGCTTGGGATAAAATTGAGCCCTGCCCCCATGAAGCTTATGTTCTAACAGAGGAATATAGGCAAAAAACAAAAACAATGAACATTGTAGATAAGTAAATTGTATAGAATGTTACATTGAGAAAGCAAGATGACTTGGACGCTTGAAAGAGATTAGATAATTAGGCAGATGGAGATCTAGAATGAAGGTTTGAAAGCATGTCCTGTTGTTTAAGGGATAGCACAGAAGCCAGGATGCCTAAGTGGGGAGAGTAAGGGGATGAGTCAGAGCTGAACTGAGGAGACCCAAAGGGGCCAGGTTATGGAGGATTCTGTGGGCTTTTAGGGGCTCTGGCTTTTACTTCAATTTAAATGGGACCCATTCTTAGGTTTTAAGCAGAGTTATCACACTTGAGTCTTAAAAGGACAATATTGGCTGCCTGTAGAGTATAGACTGAAGGGGAACAAAGGGAGACGCTGAAAAACCAGGCAGAAAGCTATTACAGTAATATAGGTCCCATCCTTATATTTTATGTGCATCATCTCATTCAACCTCACACTTTAGTTTGGACCAGGGTGGCATCAGTGAATATAAAGGCTAAATTTTGGAGGTGAAGCCAACTGGATTTGACAGAACGGATGTGGGATTTGAGAGAAAGGGAGGAGTCATGGCTGATCTTGCAGGCTGGGTCATCCAAAAGCACACACTGAACAGTTTGGGATATAAAGCGTTGTTAGAAATTAATATGTGTGAAGGGAAGAGGGAGGGAGCATGATTGAGCTGAAGAAGTCTACCTGTGAGCCAGACCCACAAAACCTAGACCAGTCAGCAGGGAGCTCTAGAAGGAGGAGTGCCCTCTAGTGTACTTTGTCAGTCAGAAATAGCCAGGCTTTTTTTTGCCTCTGTCAGTCACTGGATGCAGGTCACCCTGCCCTGGGAAGGCTAAGTATGACATCCAGGCACAGGGAAGAGGGAGCAGTCCCTTGCAACTGAGGCAGACCCTGTAGGAAATGACCGCTGCAGGCCATCTGCTGGCCTCACTCCCCACAGCTGAGCAGTAAGTCCTACTTGGAAAGGAAATATGGATAGTACATCTCTGTGTCTACCAGAGATAATGACAAGGTTTTGTGTTTTTGTTTTTTGGGTTTTTTTCTTCTTTAGCAACTGGATGGATAGAGTTTTCATCAACCATGATAGGGAACACTGTGGGTGAAGCCAGTTTTGAGAGGAAGATCAGAAATTCAATTTTCAACATGTTGAGTTAGAGATATTTCTCAGACATTCAAGTTTGATGTCAAAGATAATTAGCTATACAAGTCAGACATGTAGTTGTTTAATGGGAGACAACATAGTGTAGTGCTTAAAGATAAGGGTTTTAGATCTCTTTATGCCAAGGTTCCTATCTCAGCTGTGGCACTTTTTAGGAAAGTTATTTATTTTTTTATTTGTTTATTTATTTTTAAAGATTTTATTTATTTATCTGACAGAGAGAGACACAACGAGAGAGGGAATACAAGCAGGGGGGAGTGGGAGAGGGAGAAGCAGGCTTCCTGTGGAGCAGGGAGCCCGATGTGGGGCTCGATCCCAGGACCTTGGGATCATGACCTGAGCCGAAGGCAGACGCTCAATGACTGAGCCACCCAGGTGCCCCAGGAAAGTTATTTAATTCTCAGTTTTCTCACCTCTAAAATGGGAAGAATAAAAGGGCCTACATCATAGTGTTGTCAGAATCAGTGAACTAATAATACAGGTAAAATGCTTAGAACAGTGACTGGCACATAATAAGTGCTCAGTAAATTTTAGCTCTCCTTATCATTAGTGGAAATGACTATTTGGAGGCAAAGTCTTCCCTAATGAAATCAATGCAATTAAAATTACTAAAGTATTACTAGTAACTTAAAAAATAACACATGTAATTCCTGTATTGTTCGTAACATTATTACTTTCATGATAAACTTATGAAAATCTAATTCATTTACATTTAGAGTAACCTTTATGGTTTTCCTTTAGTTACATGTCTTTAAACAGATGTCTTTACTTCTTATCTAACATTAAATTCCTTATTATTGGCACCCATGCAAAAATTTATTAAGTTCCTAATTATTAGCATCTATGTGAAAGTTCTAGAAACTAAATAAGTTAGATGATTAGTGGTGACTCTTGAACGGTACCCATAGTAAGACTGAAAACTCCTTGTGGGCAAGATTGTGTTTCTTAGTAATTTTATACCAGTGATACTAGTGGAATGTTAGGTCTCCCCATACATTGGTATGTATTATTTCTTTTTTTTTTTTTTAAAGATTTTATTTATTTATTTGATAGAGAGAGACACAGCGAGAGAGGGAACACAAGCAGGGGGAGTGGGAGAGGGAGAAGCAGGCCTCCTGCCAAGCAGGGAGCCCGATGTGGGGCTCGATCCCAGGACCCTGGGATCATGACCTGAGCTGAAGGCAGACACTTAACGACTGAGCCACCCGGGTGCCCCGTATTATTTCTTGATAGCTAAACGTTAACATAAACGTATTTGTATATATGTACAACATAAATGTACAGAATAAAACAAAATAAAACTGAGACTTAGATAAGTTATATAACTTGCTCAAATCGGAAGGCCAGTGAGTGGTAGTTTCCAGGAAGTGATCTAGTCTGGTTCTAGAAGGTATTTCTAAGTTCTGTGCTATACTGAGTTCTCACAGATACAACTTAATGTGCTTAATTTATGCTAAGATTATTAGTCTGTATGAACCATCAGAGAAATTATAAATGTAACCAAGTATCTGGGTCATTTAAGTAGAACTAGTCTATATTTGGAGAGTGGCTAATATGGTGAGGTGAAATTTGTTAAAGTGGACAGACAGGATTGTAGATAGCATTTTTCATAGCACTAAACAGAATTGTGTCAGGGGATAAGATGTCCAGTTTATCCCAGACACTCATTCTATGTTCTTAGGAATATAGAAGAAGACAGATGATTTCCAAATTGTTCCTTTTTTGGGGACTTCTCCTTTCTGACTTTAGTTGAAAGTGGCTGCTACAGGCAAGATAAGGCAGTGGTTAGAGAAAGAGAGAGAGAGAGAGAGAGAGAAAGAGAGTGTGTGTGTGTGTGTAGCATTGATGGGAGTGGGAATAGGCATAGTGATGGAGTCTCCCCTTTCTCAAGATAAGTGGCTAACTCACTTCTGAACAAGGCAGGAGGGAGTTGCAAAGATATTTCCCAGAAATCTTAATGCCGTCTTAACCTTTGAAATCAGTTCTCTGTTAAAGCTAAGGATGCTCACACCACTACAAAATGCCTGAATTTTATATATATATATATAAAATATCTGAGTTACAAATAGCTGCTGAGGCTGTCTGAACTAGATAAAGCAGAATTTATTGAGCATTTAGCTTTTTAAAATGGTTTTGTAAATTAAATGGTTGCATTTTTCTTTATTTATAGGAAGCTGTACTGGTAAAAGATCCAAAATAACCTTTGCTCTGTCTTGCTTCTGCAAATATAATACTATGAAATAAACTGATGTAGTAAATACTCTGTTCGGAGTAAGTCTCATTAAATGTTTATAGTGCGGAAATGTATCAGAGTGCTTATTCAACAACTACCATGCCGAAGCTTTGTTAAATCTTTCATTCTGGTCCACGGCTGGTTGTGGGTATGGAATCTGAGATTTATTGGTAAAGGAGAAAATAGAACTTGAATTATAACACTATAAAAGCTAAATTGATTGATTTATTGGAGAGCCTAAGGTGAATTATAGGGTGTTTCTTTTGCATTTGTGACTGAATGAGAGTTGAGAAGTGTCAAATTATAGATTAACAGAATTTTGAAAATACCTTTAAGCAAGAAACTTTGCCAGTGAAAATTGCTTTGAAACTCCAAGTCCATTAAGACATATTTTCTCTTGTGCAGTGAGCTTTTGTAATCATGGTCTGTAAGAATTATCCAGATCCTCATGTGATAAAGATGATAATAACCAAGGAATTTTTTAGTATTTTTTCATCTTCAAAGAACTATCATATTTTCTTATTTTTAGATATTCATTTATGTATCATCATTCATTACTTTATTCCCTATTGTATTCCCAACACCTAGAACAATGCCCTGTACATACTAAGTGCAAGGTGATTATCATTGAATTGAAGGAAGGAGGGAAGAAAGGGAAAATGTAGGTAGCAATGCTGTATGTCATTTTGTGATTTGGATTGAAGAGCATTTTCCCCTTACTCCTTTTTTTTTCTCTCCTTTCTCCAACTGGTAGTTGTATGTACTTGGGGTATGTTGCTCTACTTAACTTTTAACTGGGACATGAATTTAGTGAGGTAGCTACCAGAAACATATCTAAGTGATAGGCTTCTTAGATTTTTTTCTGTGATAAGAGAAAAATTCTCTATTCTTAGTAGCTATTTAGCCTAATATCTAGCCTTAGTTTAGGTTCCCTGCAACTGCCAAGATATGCTCCCTTTACTTAGAGTAATAATTTTGAGGAATGTTTTTACCTGAAGGAGAAAACAGGACCTCTGTCAATCAGGTTAGCATTTAGTAGCTGAAGAAAAATGGGCATCACTGATGTCTAAAAGCACGGTAATAGGATTTTTTTTTTTAAAAGTTTTGGTTTCTAGAAATATAGTGAACCAGAAGAACTAAAAGTGATATATAAAATATTTTAAAATACATGGGTAACCTGATAGGTAAATTAGGGAAATTCATTGAGGTCAGCCAGATACAAAGAACAGACATCCAGACAGGCAAGTGAGCAACAGCATTGTGCTGGCAGATGTGAGAATTTCTTTTCCATTATGGCTTGTAGCTTGGATTTTTGAAAGACCATGAACTGAGGACAAAAGACAAAGCTTATATCCTGCCACATGGAAGGTCACATGAGACTCTTTGCATGAAGCTGAGAATCCTTCAATTTGACCACCTTATTGGATGAACAAGAAAAACACTAGTCCCTATAGCAGGAGATAGGAAAACTTGGCTGGCTTAACTTCGGCTCTGGACAGCTCAGAAAAAAGAGCACAAAATACCTTGGAGGTGTTTTTTTTTTTTTTTAAACATTTATTTATTTATTTTAGAGAGAGTGCGCAGGAACGCACACACACATACAAGCAAGAGTGGGGTGAGGGGAAGGGCAGAGGGAGGAGAGGGAGAGGGAGTGAACAGACTTCCTGCTGAGTGTGGGACCTGAAGGGGGGCTCAATCTCCAACCCTGATGAGATCATGACCTGAGCCAAAATGAAGAGTTGGGCCACCCAGGCATCACTATCTTAGAGACTTTTTACCCATAAGTTTATCCTTATCTGGACTTTGGGTCAGAATTCATATTATCTGAATAGCCTCTAAAACCCAAGCTGAAAATATAAAGTTGTTCTGTCTTGGCAATAACTCTAAGAACTTGCCAGAAGTAAACTCAAGTTCTCTGTGCACTTTTTACCTAGTGCACAAAAAATTCCCATACAGGTCTAAGGAAAATAAACTGTCACCAGACACACAAATAAGCCAGGTACCTGAATGAAACTTTGCAGAAAAAAAACTGCAGAATCAGAACTTCAAACACTGCAGATATTGAAATTATGATACTGAATATAAATATGCTTAATATACATTATTCACTTACTTATTTACTAAAGTATGAGGAGTATGGTGAAGAAAAAGCTGTCAAAATTGACTAGGCAGAACTATCTAAAATGAAAACCATAATCGTGAAAAATTCAATGGTTAGGCAAGATGGGAGATTAGATAGAGAATTAATGATCTGAGAGAGAGATTTGAAGAAGTTCTTTATAATGCACCACAGAGACAGAAAAAATAATATTTTTTAAAACAGTTAAGATACATGGAAGATGTGTGACAAGTTTTAAAATATTCTAATGTAAGATCCAGAAAAGAGAAAAATATAAAAAAGATACTAAGAATTTCCTAGCATCGATGGAAGATATTGACCTTCATAGGTAAGAACCCCAATAATTCTCAAGCAAGATAGAAAATGAAAACCACATTTATACATATTGTAGTGAAGCTGAAGAACACCAAAACCAAAAATAATATTTTTAAAAGAAAAGGAGGAGAGCTCTATTCTCAGCAAGATGGCAGAATAGAAGACTCTGACTTTCCCTCTGCCCACAAACACACTGAATAAACAACCACGCATGGATCAATTACCTTTGAGAGAAATCCAGCAATTAGTTGAGAGATTATTGTGCATTGAGCAAACTGAGAAAATACCTACATCAAAATTGGTAGGAAAAGCTGGGAGTAATACACTTTCACCATAAACTCCACCTCTAACACAGCACCTTATAAATGAGATGGAACCCCCATTTCCCAGATTCTCCTTGAGGAACAGTTTTTGTTTTTATTTTAATTGTTGAAGTATAATTGACATACAATATATTATTAATTTCAGGTATACAGCATATGTATCAGTGTTCACCATGATAAATGTAGTCACCATCTGTCAGCATATAATGTATGCTGTAATACAATATAATACAGTATTATTGACTGTATTCCCTATGCTGTACTTTTTATCGCTATGACTTATTTTTTTTATAAATAGAAGTTTGTACCCCTTCATCCCCTTCATCTATTTTGCTCATCCCCTCACCCATCTCACCTCTGGCAACAACCAGTTTGTTCTCTGTATTTAAAATATGGGTTCTGTTTTTTTGTGTGTGTGTGTGTGTGTGGTTTTTTTTTTTTTGCTTGTTTGTTTTGTTTTGTAGATTCCACATATAAATGAAATCATATGGTATTTGTCTTTCCTATTTGACTTATTTCATTCAGCATAGTACCCTCTAAGTCCATCCATGTTGTTGCAAATGGCAAAAATTTCATCCTTTTTCTGGCTGTATAATATTTCATTGTCGATATATACCATTTCTTCTTTATCCATTCATTTATCAGTGGACATTTGGTTGCCTCCATAGTTTAAATACTGTGAATAATGCTGCAATAAACATAGGCATGCATATTTCTTTTTGAATTAGTATTTTTGGGTTTTTTTGGGAGAAAATAACCAGTAGGGAAATTAATGGACTGTATGGTAGTTATATTTTTAATTTTTTGAGGAAACTCCATACTGTTTTTAACAATGGTTGCACCAATTTATTTTTCTACCAACAGTGCATAGAGGGGTCCTTTTTCTCCATATTCTTGAAAACACTTATTTCTTGTCTTTGTGATACTAGCCATTGTGGCTGGTGTGAGGTGATAACTCATTGTAGTTTTGATTTGCATTTCCCTGGTGGAAAAGCATTTAATTTTGGTGTAGTCCTAAGAGTTGACTTTTGCTTTTGTTTCCCTTGCCTGAGGAGACATATCCATAAATATGTTGGTAAGGCCAATGTCAACTACTGCTTCTGTTTTCTTTAGGAGTTTTATAGTTTTACATCCCCCATTTAGGTCTTTAATCCATTTTGAGTTTGTGTGTGGTGTAAGAAAGTGGTCCAGTGTCATTCTTTTATATGTAGCTGTCCAGTTTTCCCATCACCATTTATTGAAGAGATTGTCTTTTCCCCATATTATATTCTTGCCTCCTTTGTCACAGGTCAATTGACCATATAGGTGTGGATTTATTCTAGGCTCTTTATATCATTCTATTGATCTATGTGTCTATTTTTGCCAATACCATTCTGTTTTGATTAGTGTAGCTTTGTAGTATATTTTGAAATCTGGGATTGTGATACTTCCAACTTTGTTCTTTCTCAAGATTGTTTTGGTTATTTGAGGTCTTTTGTGGTTCCCTACAAATTTTAGTATTATTTGTTCTAGTTCTGTGAAAGATGCTATTGGTATTTTGATAGGGATTGCATTGAATCTGTAGATTGCTTTGGACACTTTAATAATATTAATTCTTCCAATCCATGAACATGGAATATCTTTTCATTTGTTTGTGTCATCTTCACTTTTTTTTTTTTAAAGATTTTATTTATTTATTTGACAGAGAGAGAGAGAGAGAGCACAAGCTGGGGGAGCACCAGGCAGAGGAAGAGGGGGAGGGAGAAGCAGGCTCCCTGCTGAGCACAGAGACTGATGCAGGACTCGATCCCAGGACCCTGGGATCATGACCTGAGCTGAAGGCAGGCACTGAGCCGACTGAGCCACCCAGGCACCCCTCATCTTCACTTTTTTTCATAAGTTGTCTTATAGTTTTCAGAGTATAGGTTTTTTACCTCCTTGGTTAAGTTTAGTCTTAGGTATTTTATTCTTTTTGTTGCATTTTTATATGGGATTGTTTTCTTAATTTCTCTTTCTGCTACTTTGTTGTTAGTGTATAGAAATGCAATAGATTTCTGTATATTAATTTTGTATCCTGCAACTTTACTGAATTCATTTATTAGTTCTAATAGTTTTTTGGTGGAGTCTTTAGAGTTTCCCATACATGCTATCATGTTATCTGAAATAGTGATAGTTTTACTTCTTCCTTATCAATTTGGATACCTTATATTATTTTTTTTCTTATCTGATTGCTATGGCTAGGACTTCCCATCTTGCACTGAATACAAGTGGTGAGAGTGGCCATTCTTGTCTTGTTCCTGATTTTAGAGGAAGTTTTCAGTTTTTTCCCATTGAGTCTGATACTAACTTTGGGCTTTTCATATATGGTCTTTATTATGTTGAGGTATGTTTCCTCTGAATCCACTTTGTTGAGAGTTTTTATCATGAATGGATGTTGTACTTTGCCGAATGCTTTTTTTGTATCTGTTGAAATGATCACATGGTTTTTATCCTTCTTCTTGTTAATGTGATGTATCACATTGATTTGTGAATATTGAACCACTCTTGCATCCCTGGAATCAATTTCATGTGGTCCTGGTAAATGATCTTTTTAATGTGCTGTTGAATTCCATTTATAATATTTTGTTGAGGATTTTTGCATCTGTGTTTATCAGAGATTTTTTTTGTAGTGTCTTTTGTTTTTTGTAGCTTTTTTTTTTTTTTGTAGTTTTCTTTTTTTGTAGTATCTTTGGTTTTGGTGCCAAGGTGAAATGCTGGCCTCATAGAATGAATACGGAACTTTTTCTTCCTCTCCTATTTTTTGGAATAGTTTGAGTAGAATTGGTATTAATTCTTCTTTAAATGTTTGGGGAAGTTCACTTGTGAAGCCATCTAGTCTTGGACTTTTGTTTGTTGGGAGTCTTTTGATTGATTCTTCATTACTATTAATTGGTCTGTTCAAGTTTTCTATTTTCTTGATTTTGTTCTAGCAGATTGTGTTTCTAGGAATTTATTCATTTCTTCCAGGTTGTCCAATATGTTGGCATATAATTTTGCATAATATTCTCTTATAATTCTTTGTAGTTCTGTAATATCAGTTGTTATTTCTCCTCTTTCATTTCTGATTTTATTTGATTCCTGCCTTTTCTTGTTGAATTTGACTAAAGGTTTACTCATTTTTCAAAGACACAGCTCTTGGTTTCATTGACCCTTTCTATTATTTTGTAGTCTATAGTTCACTTACTTCCTTTCTAATCTTTATTACTTCCTGTCTTCTGCTCTATTTGGGCTTTGTTCTTCTTCTTTTAGTTCTCATAGATATAAGGCTAGGATGTTTACTTGAGATTTTTCTTGTTTCTTGATGTAAGCCTGTATCACTAAAATTCCCTCTTAGAACTGCTTTTGTTTTGTCCCAAAGATTTTGGGTCATTGGGTTCTAATTTTCATTTGTCTCCATGTATTTTTTTATTTCCTTTTTTATTTTTTCATTGACCCGTAAGTTGTTTAGTAGCTACTATTGTTGTTTCACCTCCATGTTTGTGGGTTTTTTTTTTTTCAGTTTTTTTTTCTTGCAATTGATTTCTTTTTTATTTTCTAAAATTTTTAAAAGGTTTTATTTAAATTCCAGTTAGCAAACATACAGTGTAGTATTAGTTTCAGGTGTACAGTATAGTCAACACTTCCATACAACACCTGGTCCTCATCACAGCAAGTGCGCATTTTTATCCCTATCACTAATTTAACCCATCTCCCCATTCACCTCCCCTTTAGTAACCATCAGTTTGTTCTCTGTAGTAAAGAGTCTGTTTCTTGTTTGTCTCTCTTTTTTTCCTTTGTTTTCTTTCTTTTTTTTTTTTTTTTTTAAGATTTTATTTATTTATTTGACAGAGAGATAGTGAGAGCAGGAACACAAGCAGGGGGAGTGGGAGAGGAAGAAGCAGACCTCCTGCTGAGCAGGGAGCCTGATGTGGGGCTCGATCCCAGGATCCTGGGATCATGACCTGAGCTGAAGGCAGATGCTTAATGGCTGAGCCACCCAGGTGCCCCTATTTGTTTTGTTTCTTAAATAGCACATATGAGTGAAATCATATGGGGTTTGTCTTTCTCTGACTGACTTATTTTGCTTAGCATAATGCTCTCTACCTCCATCCATGTCATTGCAAATGGCAAGATTTCATTTTATTTTTTATGGTGGAGTAATATTCTGTTGTGTGTATATATATATATATATATATATATATATATACACATATATATATATGCCATCTCTTCTTTATCCATTCATCAGTTGATCACTTGGGCTGCTGCCGTAATTTGGCTATTGTAGACAATGCTTCAATAAACATTGGGATGCATATATCCCTTTGAATTAACATTTTTGTATTTTTTGGGTAAATATCTAGTGGTGCAATTGCTGGATTGATGGGTAGTTCTAGTTTTAACTTCTTGAGGAATCTTCATACTGTTTTCCAGAATGGTGGCACCAGTTTGCATTTCCACCAACAGTGCGGGAGGGTTCCCCTTTCTCCGCGTCCTTGCCAGCACATGATGTTTCTTGTATTGTTGACTTTAGCCATTATGACAGGTATGAGGTGATATCTCATTGTAGTTTTGATTTCTATTTCCCTAATGATGAGTGATGTTGGGCATCTTTTCATGTATCCATTGGCCATCTGTATGTCTTCTTTGGAAAAATGTCTCTTCATTCTTCTGCTCATTTTTAAATTGGATTATTCATTTTTTGGGTGTTGAGTTTTATAAGTTCTTTATATACTTTTGATACTAACCCTTTATCAGATATGTCATTTCCAAATATCTTCTCCCATTTTGTATATTGCCTTTTAGTTTTGTTGTTTCCTTCCCTGTGCAGTAGCTTTTTATTTTGATGAAATACCAATAGGTCTGGGGCACCTGGGTGGCTCAGTTTGTTAAGTGTCTGCCTTTGGCTCAGGTCATGATCCCAGGCTCCTAGGATGAGCCCCACATCAGCCTCCCTGCTCAGTGGGGATTCTGCTTCTCCCTCTCCCACTGCTCCTCCCCTGCTTGTGCTCTCTCTCCGTCAAATAAACAAAATCTTAAAAAAAAAAAAAGGAAATACCAATAGGTCTTTTTGTGTTTGTTCCCTTGCTTCAGGAGACGTAAATAGAAGGAAATTACTATAGCCAATGTCAAAGAGGACATTGCCTGTGCTCTCTTCTAGGATTTTTATGGTGTCAGGTCTCACATTTAGGTCTTTCATCCATTTTGAATTTATTTTTGTGTTTGGTGTAAGAAAGTGGTCCAGTTTCATTCTTTTGCATGTTGCTGTCCAGTTTTCCCAATACCATTGTTGAA
Organism: Mirounga leonina; assembly: GCF_011800145.1. Lineage (NCBI taxonomy): Eukaryota > Metazoa > Chordata > Mammalia > Carnivora > Phocidae > Mirounga > Mirounga leonina. Next base: position 3,023,824 of record NW_023270232.1, on the reverse strand, counting down.
GAGACTGTTCTTTTCCCATTGGATATTTCTTTCTGCTTTGTCAAAGATTAATTGACCATATGGTTGTGGGTTATTTCTGGTTTTTTTATTCTGTTGTGTCTTGCTCTATGTGTCTATTTTTGCACCAGTTCCATACTGTTTTGACCACTATAGTTTTGTAATATAACTTGAAGTCCAGAATTGTGATGTCTCCAACTTTGGTTTTCTTTTTTAAGGTTGCTTTGGCTATTTTGGGTCTTTTGTGGTTCCATGCAAATTTTAGGATTGTTTGTTTTAGCTCTGTGAAAAATGCTGGTAGTATTTTGATAGGGATTGCATTAAATGTGTAGATTGCTTTGCACCAAAAACAATGATACCTAGGAATAATACTCACCAAAGAGGTAAAAGACTTGTACTCTGAAATCTATACAACATTTATGAAAGCAATTGAAGATGACACAAAGAAATGGAAAAACATTTCATGCTCATGGATTGGAGGAATAAATATTGTTAAAATGTCTATACTACCCAAAGCAATCTACACATTTATTGCTAGATATCATTTAGGTCTTCTTAAATTTATTGAGACTTGTTTTGTGGCCCAATGTGTGATCTGTTCTGGAAAGTGTTCTATGTGCCTTTGAAAAGAATGTGTATTCTGCTGTTTGGGGATGAAATTTTCTGTATATATCTTTTAGGTCCCTCTGGTCTAATGTGTCATTCAAAACCACTATTTCCTTATTGATTTTCTGTCTGGCTGATTGCGGTAAGTGGGGGTATTAAAGTCTCCTACTCTTTTTTTTTAAATTTAAATTCAATTAGCCAACATATAGTACATCATTAGTTTCAGATACAGTGTTCAACAACCCATTAGGTGCACGTAACACCCTGTGCTCATCATATCACATTCCCTCCTTAATGTCCATCACCAAATTACCCCATCCCCCCCATCCACCTCCCCTCCAGGAATCCTCAGTTTGTTTCCTATAGTTAAGACTCTCTCGGGGCGCCTGGGTGGCTCAGTTGGTTAAGCGACTGCCTTCGGCTCAGGTCATGATCCTGGAGTCCCGGGATCAAGTCCCGCATTGGGCTCCCTGCTCGGCAGGGAGCCTGCTTCTGCCTCTGACCCTCCCCCCTCTCATGTGCTCTCTCTCTCTCATTCTGTCTCAAATAAATAAATAAAATCTTTAAAAAAAAAAAAAAAGACTCTCTCATGGTTTTTCTCCCTCTCTGATGACTTCCCATTCAGTTTTCCTTCCCTTCCCTATGATCCTCTGTGCTGTTTCTTATATTCCATATATGAGTCAAACCATATGATAATTTTCTTTCTCTGACTGACTTATTTCACTCAGCATAATACCCTCCAGTTCCATCCACGTCAATGTAAATGGTAAGTATTCATTCTTTCTGGTGGCTGAGTAATATTCCATTGTGTGTGTGTATATATATATACACACACGCATACATATACACCACATCTTCTTTATCCATTACTCTATTCATGGACATTTTGGCTCTTTCCACAGTTTGGCTATTGTGGGCATTGCTGCTTTAAACATTGGGGTACCGCTGCCCCTTCAGATCAGTCTCCTACTATTTTTGTATTCCTGTCAATTTCTTCCTGTAGGTCTGTTAATATTTTCCTTAGGTATTTAAGTGCTTCTATGTTGGGTGCATAGGTATGTATAATTGTTATATCCCGTTGTTGGATTGATCCCTTTATCAGTATGTTATGCCCTTCTTTGTCTTTTGTTACAGTTTTTCTTTTAAAGTCTACATTGTGTGATATAAGTATTGCTACTCCACCTTTTTTTGCTTCCATTTGCATGGAATATCTTTTTACCTCCCTCACTTTCAGGCTGTTTGTGTCCTTAGGTCTGAAGTAAGTTTCTTAAAGGCAATATATAGATGGGTCTCACTTTTTTACCCATTCAGTCGCCCTGTGTCTTTTAATTGGAGCATTTAGTCCATTTACATTTTAAGTAATTATTGATAGGTATGTACTTATTGTCATTTTGTTCATTGTTTTCTTGTTTTTGTAGTTCTTCTCTGTTTCTTTCTTCTTTTTTTGCTCTCTTCCCTTGTGGTTTGATGACTTTCTTTTGTATTATACTTTTTTTTTTTCAATTTTTCTGTATCTATTATAGGTTTTTGATTTGTGGTTACATTGGATTCATATATAACATTCTATCTATACAGCAGTCTATATTAAGTAGATGCTTGCTTAAGTTCAAGCACATTCCTAAAACACTAAATTTTTACTCCTCTATCCATGTATATGATGTCATATTTTATATTTTTTTATTTTGTGTATCTCTTGACTAGCTTTTGTATATATAATTTATTTTACTACTTTTGTGTTTCAACTTCCATACTGGCTTTATATATGATTAATATACTACCTTTGCTGTACGTTTGCTTTTACCTGTGAAATTTTCCCCTTTATTTATTTATTTTTTTAATAAGTAGTTATGGCCTTTCCTTGCCCCTTAAAGAATTCCCTTTAATATATATTTTTAAAAGATTTTCTTTATTTATTTGACAGAGAGAGAGCACAGCACGGGGAGTGGCAGGCAGAGAGAGAAGGAGAGTGAGAAGCAGGCTCCTGTGGGGCTCTATTTCCCAGATCCCAGGACCCTGGGATCAGGACCTGAGCCAAAAGCAGATGCCCAACCAACTGAGCCACCTAGGCATCCCCCACCCTTAATATTCTTTGTAAGGCTCGTTTAGTGATGATGAAGTCATTTAACTTTTGTTTGGGAAGTTTCATATCTCTTTTAGTTCTGAATGATAACCTTACTGGGTAGAGTGTTCTTGTTTGTGGCTTTTTTCCCTTTCAGCACTTTGAATATATCATACCACTCTCTTCTGGCCTGCAAAGTTCCTGATGAAAAATCAGCTGATAGTCTTACAGGTTTTCCTGTATGTAACTCTTGGTGCTTTTACAATTCTTTCATTATTACTTTTTACCATTTTAATTGTTATGTATTTTGTTGTACCCTCCTTGGATTCATCTTGTTAGATGCTCCCTTTTTGGGCCCAAGTGTCTGTTTCTTTCTCCAGATGAGGGAAATTTTCAGATAGTATTTCCTCAAATAAATTTTCTATCCCCTTCTCTCTCTTCTTTTTGGATCCCCCTATAATACATGTTATTATGTTTGATGATGCCACAGAGTTCCTTTAACCTAATCCAAAGAATACCAAAAATGATGAATGGGAGAGACCCATACCAAGAAACATTATAACCAAATTGTCAAAAAATAATGACAAAGAGAAATTTGAAAGCAACAAGAGAAAATGAATTGTGACATTCAAGGGGACTCTCATAAGACTATCAATAGCTTCTTTAACAGGAACCTTGCTGACCAGAAGGGAATGTGATGATATATTCAAATTTCTGAAAGAAAAAGAAATACAAATCAAGAATATTATACTTGGCAAACTTGTCCTTCAAAAATGAAGAAAGGATAAAGACTTTCTCAAAAATGAAAAGGTTCATCACCAGTATATCTACTTACAAGAAATGCTAAAGGGAGGTCCTCAAATTGAGATGACTAGACTCTAAACAACATAAAAGATAAAAAAGTATGAAACTCATTGGAAAAGGTAATTATATGGACAAAACAGAACACTGTATTACTATAATGGTGGTGAGTAAATAACTTTTAATTCTTATACTAAAGTTAAAAGACAATATATTCAAAATAACTGTAATGAAATTATGTTAATGGATAGACAATATAAAAGGATGTACATTGTAACATCACTAGGGTATAATGGGAAGGTGAAATAAAAGTTTAGTTGTTTGTATGCAATTCATGTTAAATTCTTATCAGCTTAAACTAGAGTGTTATAAGATGTGTTTCATGGTGATCACAAAGAAAAAACTTATAGATACATAAAAGGTAAAGAGAAAGGAATTAAAACATACTACCACAAAAAGTCTTCAAATCACAAAGGAATATAGCAAGAAAGGAAGAAAGGGACAAAGAAATTATTGAACAGTCAGATAAAAACAAACTTGTAGTTGCAAATCCTTACCTAGTAATAAATACTTTAAGTATAAATGGATTAAATTCTCCAATCAAAAGACATAGAGTGGCTGAATAAAGAACCAAGTTCTAACTATAAGCTGTCTATAAGAAACTCACTTTTGTTTTCATAACTCACACAGAATGGAAGCGAAGGGATGGAAAAAAAAAATATCCCATGCAATGGTAATTAAGACAAAGCCAGAGTGGCTATACTTACATCAGAGAAAATATAGTTTAAATTAAAAACTATCTCTAGAGACAAAGAAGGTCATTACATATAGATAGTAGTGTCAATTCAACAGGAAGTTATAATGATTATAAATATATGTGTACCCAGCATTAGAGTTCCTGAATATATAAAGCAAATATTTACTGCTCTGAAGGGAGAAATTGACAGCAATACAATAAGAGTAGGAGATGTTAATATCCCACTTCTAATAATGGATAGTACATTCTGAGAGAACAATGAAGACACAGTGGACTTGAAAAACAGTATAGACCAGATAGACCTAATAGGCATATATAGAACCTTCTACTCAACAGCAAAAAAGTATACACAAAATGTCTTAATAAGCAAAGAAAATAAGTCTTAATAACTATAAGAAGTTTGAAATCATTTGAAGTTTCTTTTCTGTCTTCAATGGTATGAAACTAGAAATCCATAATAGCAGGAAAATGGGAAAATTCACAAATATGTGAAAACTAAAAAATACACTTATGAACAACAATTGGGCTAAAGAAGAAATTAAATGGGTATTTAAAAAATATCTTGTGACAAATGAAAATGAAATTATAGCTTATTAAAAATTATGGGATGCAGCAAAAGCTGTACTAAGAGGGAAGTTTATCGTGATAAATGCCTACGTAAAGAAAAAAGTAAATAAAGAAATTGCTTTATACCTTAAGGAACTAGGGAAGAAGAGCAAAATGTGCCCCAAATTAGCAGATGAAATAACAAAGATCTGAGCAGAAATAAATGAAGTAGAAACCAGACATAGAAAGATCAATGAAACTAAGAACTTTTTTGAAAAAGATAATACAGAAGCATTAAGCTAGACTAAGAAAGAAAAAAGACTGAAATAAAATCATAAAGAGGAGACATTACAACTGATAACACAGAAATACTAAGAATCATAAGAATCTATGTACAATTATATGCCAACAAATTAGATAACCTAGAAGAAATGGGTAAGTTCTTAAAAACTTATAACCTGACAAGATTGAATCAAGAAGAAATAGAAAATTTGAATAGAACAAAAACAAAGAAGGAGATTGAAAGAGTAATCAAAAAAACCTCCTAAGAAAAGCTCAGGACGAGATGGCTTCACAGGTGAATTCTATCAAACATTCAAACATTGATGAATTCTATCAGTCATTCAAAGAAGAAATTATACCAGGTATTCTTAAACTTTTCTAAAACCATAACACTTGTTGGAAGAGAGAACACTTGCAAGCTCATTCTTTGAGGCTGGATCACCCTAACACCAAATGCAGACAAAGACACCATAAGAAAAGTATAGGCCAATATCCCTAATGAACATAGATGCACATGTCTTCAAGAAAATACTATCAAACTGAATTTAACAGTACATTAAAAGGATTATACATCATGACCAAGTGGGATTTATTTCTGGGATGCAAGGATGGTGTAGCATACTCAAATCAACCAGTGTAATATAGCACATTAACATAATGAAAGATAAAACCCATATGATCATCTTGATAGGTGCAAAAAAAGTATTTTACAGAATTCATTATCCTGTTCATGATAAAAACTCTCAACAAATTAGGTACAGAAGGAACTTATTTCAACAATAAAGCCCACATATGTAAAGGCCATATATGAAAACCCCACAGCTAACATCATAATAAATGAGGAAAAACTTAAATCTTTTTCTCTAAGATCTAGTACAAGGGAGGGATAACTTCCATTCAACATAGTACTTGTAGTTCCAGCTAGAGCAATTAGATAAGAAAAAAAGTAAAGGCATTTGGAAATTGGAAAGGAAGAAGTAAAACTATCTCTGTTTGCAGATTACATGATCATGTAAGTAGAAAACCCTAAAGATTCAACAGCAACAACAACAAAAAAACCCTGTTAGAAATACAATAAAAAAATTCAGTAAAGTTGCAGGATACAAAATCAACATATAAAAAATGAACTTTCTGAAAAACAGTTTAAGAGAACAATCCCATTTACAATAGCCACAAAAAATTTAAATACTTATGAATAAACTTAACCAAAGAGTTAAAACACTTGCACATTAGAAACTATAAAGCACTGATGAAGAAAATTAAAGAGGATATAGAAATTATAAGACATCTCATTTTTATGGATTGAAAGACTCAATATTGTTAAAATGTCCATGCTAGTCAAAGTATCTACAAGGTTCAGTACCGACCCTGTGAAAATCCCTATGGCATTCTTTACATAGATAGAAAAAACAATAATAAAATTCATATAGAACCACAAAGACTCCAAATAGCCAAAGTAATCTTGAGAAAAAAGAACAAAACTGAAGGCATTACACTTACTGATTCCAAAATATATTACAGAGGTAAAGTAATTAAAACAGTATGATACTGGCATGAAAAACATGCAGATAGACCAATGGATCAGAATAGATAGCCCAGAAATAAGTTCAAACATTTATAGTCAAGTAATCCTTGAGGAGGGTACTAAGAATACAAAATGGGAAAAAGTGTAGTTTCTTCGATAATGGTGTTGAAAAGTAATGCAGAAGTGAGTGATGTCTGATAGCTGGTTTCTCAAATATAGTTGGTATAAGACAGTGGATTCCCCCTTTTAAGTCCTGAAAGAATGTAACTGCTAACCTTGAATTTGTATATAATGCAACTATATTTCAAGAACAAAGATAAAGACATTTTTACACAACTGCAAAGTTGTATAGTTTGTCAACAACTTCACTGAAAAAATTTCTGAAGAGAAAGAAAAAAGTTACAAATACAAGAATTTGTAAGGAGAGGAATGGTGAATATATGGGGTTACTACTGCTCAAATATTAACTTTTATAAAGGATTAATATTTATGTATACTTAGTATAATTAAAAATACAGAATTAATGTGCCTGGAAATAATAGCATATAGTTAAGGAAGAATGGAATAAGAGTTAAATGTTCTAGGATCTTAGTATTTTCTTGGAAGAGAGATAAATGTATTGATTTACCTTAGTCACTCCAAGTAAGCATGTTAAAACATCTACAGTAACTGCTAAGAAATGTGGAACAATAGTATAATTTGAAAATGTGGAGGAGGGAAAAATAGAATGACAAAATATGAAACTTGGTCTATCCAAAAGAAGAAACAAGTGGAGAGAAAAAAAACCCTAGGAAAAAAATGGGACAAATAGATAATAGAAAATATGATGATAAAATGAATTCAAATATTTCTGTAATCATAATAAATGTACATTAAAAGCTATACTCTTAAAAGCACTAGTACTGAGAGCTTAGAATAGAAACCAAAATCTAGCTATATGTTATTTATAAGAAGCTCACCTAAAGTAAAAACAGGGGAAGTTTGAATGTCAAAGGTGAAAAAAATATCCAAGAAATCCTAACCAAGAATGCTGGTGTAGCTATTTTTATATTTTTCAAAATAAATTACTAACGATGATTACTATCTAGTGATAAAAGTTTAAAGTAACCAGGAGGTTATAACACGTACTTTTCAAGGACACATGGAAAATGAACAAAAATTGACCATGGGATTTTCAAAGAACTAATATCTGCAGGCCACCTAGAAGTATATTTAGGTAATAAATGAAATTACCCCACTATTTGGAATTTTTTTTGAAAAGCACATTTGTGTAACTATTGGATCAAAGATTAAATTATAATTGAAATTAAAAAATACTTATAACTGGGAAATAATGAAAATAACACAATTTGAGGGATATAACTAAAGGGAGTACTAAGAGGGAAATTTATCAACTAAAATACTTATATTAGGAAAGAAGAAAAGCTGAAAGTTAATAAAATCTATTCATATTTATATTCTCCACTGTCTAGCAGAGGGCCAGGTACATATTGTTTCTACTTCAAGTTTGGAAGAAAACAATACAAGAAACCTAGAAGGAATAAAATAATAAAGATAAGCATAGGGCACCTGGGTGGCTCAGTCGGTTAAGCGACTGCCTTCAGCTCAGGTCATGATCCCAGGGTCCTGGGATTGAGTCCCGCATCAGGCTCCCTGCTCTGCGGGGAGCCTGCTTCTCCCTCTCCCACTCCCCCTGCTTGTGTTCCCTCTCTCGCTATGTCTCTCTCTGTCAAATAAATAAATAAAATCTTAAAAAAAAAAAAGAAAAAAAGATAAGCATAGAAATTAAGGGAGTCTGGGTGGCTCAGTTGTTAAGCGTCTGCCTTTGGCTCAGGTTATGATCCCAGAATCCTGGGATCGAGCCCCGCATTGGGCTCCCTGCTTGGTGGGAAGCCTGCTTCTCCCTCTCCCACTCCCCCTGCTTGTGTTCCTGCTCTCACTGTGTCTCTCTCTGTCAAATAAATAAATAAAATCTTTTAAAAAAGTAGAAATTAATTAAATCACAAAGATACTATTGTGAAGTTCAACAAAGCCAAAAGTGTGTCTTTTGCAAAGATTAATACAGTTGTTGAATTGTTGGTGCAATACACTAGAAAGAATGACAGTGATTTGAAAACAGTGTGTAAAAGTGAAAAAGGTAGGGCGCCTGGGTGGCTCAGTCGTTAAGCGTCTGCCTTCCGCTCAGGTCATGATCCCAGAGTCCTGGGATCGAGTCCCACATCGGGCTCTCTGCTCGGCGGGAAGCCTGCTTCTCCCTCTCCCACTCTCCCTGCTTGTGTTCCTGCTCTCGCTGTCTCTCTCTCTGTCAGATAAATAAATAAAATCTTTAAAAAAAAAAGTGAAAAAGGTAGCATAACCATGGAGGATATATTAAATATTCTAAAAACTGTGTTATTGGGAGAATGTTATGAACAAATTTATACAGATAAAAGAGAAAAATTGGAAAAATTCCTATTAAAATATAACTTACTGGGGCCATGGGTGGTTCAGTCTGTTAAGCACCGACTCTTGATTTCTGTTCAAGTCATGATGTCAGGGTCTTGGGATTGAGCCCCTGTAGGGCTCTGCATTCACTGGAGAGTGCGTCAGGATTCTCTCTCTCCCTCTGCTCCTCTCCCCCTCTAAAATAAATAAATACATCTTTAAAAAATATAACTTACCAAAACCAACTCAGGAATAGATAATATAAATTAAAGAATTAAATTGAATTAGTCGTTAACAGTTTTTACTCAAAGCAACCATGAGGCCCAGATACATTAACAGAGGAGTATTACAAACCCTTCTGGGGATATGTCAGTGTATTCTTATGTAACTTCCTGAAAACAGCAAAAGAAGTATCAGCTTTTCAATTTCATTACATGAAGCTGGTGGAATCAGTACCAACACTACACAGGCCAGATAGGAAAGGAATTCACATGCCAATCTAAGGATGCAAAAATCTTAAAATGTGAGCAAACTTTTCGGCAGTAAAGAATGCATTATGACAAACTCTACCTCTGAAACTAATAATACATTATATGTTAATTAATTGAATTTAGTAAAAACAAAACAAAAAAGAATTCATTATGACAAAGTTGAATTAATTCTAGGAAAGTGATGTTAGTTCAATGTTAGAACATCTATTGATGTTATTTACCATAGAGAAAAACAATATTTTAATCTCAGAAGACAGAGAAAACATTAGAAAAATTCAATCTGATTTAAAACTTCTAGCAAGCTAGGAACAGAAGTGAGTTTTCTTTACTTGGTAAGGCGTTTCCACAAAATTCTACAGTAAACAATTACATCTGAGTTATTAAAACATTCCCCTGAAAATTAGGAATGAGACCTAATAATGAATGAAAATGAATAAATTATGACAATAAACATTAACATGAATAACAAATCATAAAGCTTTTACAAAAAAAGCAAGCAATGTAAGAACCTATACAAGATTTTTTTTCATTTATTATAAAGGTTGAGACATGCAATACTAAACCATATATATATTTTTTAGTGGTGCAAACATATCTGATAAGCTATTAAAAGAAGGAGAAGTATAATTAATGCAAAATTTAGGGGCAGAGGGGGTGAGGAGAGAGGGTGTATAACCACATCAGGAGGTTTAAAGCTAAGAGCATGTTCTTTTTTTTTTAAGCTAGGTTTTTACATACATGTTTTTTATTATTTATTATTGTTATTAATATCTTTATTCATAATACCATGGTATATATGAAGTAGTTATTAAAATTTAATAAAATACATTATAATGGGATAAATCTGAATATAGGTGATGTTACAATGTTCTCTTCAAATTCAATAGATTTTGTTAAATCTAGTTTGTGTGAGGTATTGTGCTGGGTATTGGCTTATTAGTAGCACCTTACATTTGCAGTATTTAGTGTGTTTATCTGCATATTATATTATTAGGACCAGATTACCCTGTATTTGCTAATAGGTCAGGAACTCTTATGTGTTTTATAGAGCAGCAAACTACTCTTCCGTCAAGTTGTATTGACTTGTTCAAGGTCAAATAGATGGGAATTAGAGTTACAACTTGAACTCACTTCTCATGAACCCCTCCCCCCAATAATTATCCTTTCCAAATAATAGCTCTTGTGACAAATGGTAGTCAGTGTTGGAATATACTAAGTCTTGAGTTGAATATATTTATTTGTTTATGTACCTGCCTTTCCCTACTAGATGAGTTCTATGAGTAGAGGAATGATGTCTTATTCATATTTATATTTCCCATTGCCCACCACAGTGCCAGGTACATAGTAATTGTTGAATAAATATTTGTTGAAAAGATAATGAATTGCTGGCATTTGAGACCCTGGTGAGAGATTTTAATACATATAATAAATATTTACGCAATAAGAAAAGGACAGGATCATCTATCTTGATGATTTAAAATGGAAAGGAATGAGTGCATTGTAAATAAAATATTTGGATAATAATGATTGCTAGACCTTGCTTGCTCTTGGCCTGTTGGGACTATTAGATACATGTTGTACATGGTATTATAGAGAATGTTCAAGTTTTATGATTTCATAAACCTAATACCAAGCTTGGAAAGGCTTCTGGTGGCCAGATATAATAATGATTTTTATTTCTTTTCTCTAAAAGTTGGAGAAGCTAAAATTGAAATGCAGAGCAGAGATTTAAAACAAATTCTTATGGAGTATGGAGGAAAGATAATTTCTGAGTGTTAATTCTGCTATTCTTTTATATCTTGAGTACATTTACTTTTTATTTTAAAGCAGGAATAAAAAAATAAATTTATTCACAATGTCAGTTTTCCTCAGGACACCTTATATTTGAGATGAAATACATTTCTTTTTTTTTCTTTTCCAAATAAGCATCTATATCTATCTATCTACCTAACTACTGTTTTTTTGTGTTTTTTTTTTTGCCTAAGACTCTCAGAAAGATCTTGTAAAATTTTTAATTTGGCTTTTGTTTGTTTTTGTCATTCTTTTAAATTAATATCTAGTTTCACTGAATTTTGGTCAAAAATATAGCTTTTAATTTGTAAGATTTTGGAATTTTTTTGAAACTTGTAAATTTTCTTCGTGGCTTAATTTATGGTTTTATGAAAGTTCCACATATATTTGAAAAAATGTATATTCTCTCTCTGTTCAATAGGCACTTCTAAAAAATCCATTACCTTAATTGTAATAAATTATCTGCATTCTTTCTCTTATTTCCTACATCACGTTTGAGAGAGCTGTCTTGAACTTTCCCATATTACAGGAGAATTCCATTTTCTCCTTGTATTTCTAGTGGCATTTTGTTCCATATATTTAGAAACTTATATTATTGGGTTCAGAAATGTTCTTGACTATCATGACTTCCTGATGGATTGTACCTTTTATCCTTATGAAATGTTTCCCTTTGTCTATTTCATAGTGTCTGCTCTGAATTCTATTTTGCTGGTATTAATATTGATATTCATGGCTTTCTTTCTATTAACGTTTTTCTGGTACATCTTTGACATTAATTTTATTCATTTACGATTAAATTACCCAATTTCATAAAGATTGAATTTATTCTTGTAAAATAATCATACAATTACAGAAATATGTAAAGGAATTTTTAGTGTTCCTTTTTACTCCACCTCCATTCCATTCTTATTGCCATAGATAACTGTGGTTAAGGATTTTGTGTATATTTTCCAGACCCTTTTCCAGGCAGAGGATTTTTTTTCCTCTTGTTATTTATTTATTTTCTTTTCTGAAACTCCTAGTAAGATGGATGTTGGCCTGCCTGGGTGAGTCTCCTGGCTTTTAATTTTATTTCTCATAGTTCGCATATTCTTGCCATTTTTCATGTTGGCAGAATTCTTTGTCTTTGTTTCCTCATCCCTGATTTTGTTATTAGGTGTTCATTCTGCTGTTCAAGTCTTCAGTTGTGTAATTTTTATAACTGTAATACCATTTTTAGTTTCCAATTCTTTTTATAATTATGATAAATGATTAAATCTCTTTGAGGATGTTCATTATACTAATTATATTTTCTTAATAGTTTAGTACTTCTGTTTGTTGAGCTTGAGGCCTCTCTTTAATTCTCTTGGTATTTCTCAAATGTTTGGCAATTAACCACTTGCATAAGGATCGCTTTGGGTGCTAGTAAAAGTGAAGATTTCTGTTTCCCTTTTAGATCTACTCTGATGATGGGTTTAGAATCATTTTTAAGAAACAAGTTTCCCAGGTGATCCTTGCACACTAAATATTGAGAACCATCAATCTAGATTGTATAGTACCAATAGCTGCAATGTATTTTACATCTTAAACTAAATATTAGTGTAATTTCCTTGTAGTCTTACTTGTAAGGTCCTTATTATAGGAATGTTAGTTAGGTCGAGTTGTAATATATTGGAGGAAGGAGAGTAAGAAGGTATAGATGCTCCTTTAGATCAAGAAAGTGGTTTGTCTTTCCAGAATAGGAACTTCTTGTCCCTTGTGGTGGACATTGCCTAGATTCCCTGGTCAAAGATCCCACTCTGGGTTTTAAAGTTATAACTCCCCAGAGGATGTCTTACACTGAAGTCCATGGGGATCTGTTTTTGGAATACAAGGTGTCTGTGGATTGGATGGGAAAAAAATGCATCTTTATTTTTAGATTGGATCTGAAATTTAACATTTTGTTTAATTATTAATATAGGTGACAGTCCATAGTAATTGGCAATACCTAGACTTTGTCATCAATAGAATCACAGATATTTTCAGGGGTGCCTGAGTGGCTTAGTCGTTTGAGCCTCTGACTTGGTTTTGGCTCAGGTCATGATCTCAGCATCATGGAATGGAGCCTGGCATTGAGCTCTGTGCTCAGTGAGGAGTCTGCTTGAGATTCTCCCTCTCCCTCTGATCCTCCCCCTGCTCGTGCTCTCTCTCTCAAATAAATAAATAAATCTTAAAAAAAAAGGAATTACAGATATTTTCATACCACATTACAGTTATACAAAATATCATTTATGCGTGTCATTTCCTCTAAATTGTGGGAGTTAATAGATCCACTGCTAGATCTTGTTGTATTATGTGCTAATATGGCAAATTTAATAACATTTTTATAATTGTCAATGTAATTGGTTTCCTTTTAAGCCTATCTTTGATTTTATTGATTAAAATCACTGTTTTGAGAAGAGATTTTAATTTTCACCAGATTTACAGTGGAATCCAGGACACAGTAAAGATTAAGAAACTCTGTACTTGACTTCAGTCTGGGTCAGTTGCTGAGTCAACTTTTTCTGAGAGCACAATATTGGCTAAATTTTTCTGTCCTTTAATTACTTAGCAGACAATGTGTTCAATTCCTAAAGCCTCTGGTTCTAGAGTACTATTGGAGTCTTAATTTTTTTTTGAAGTCTTTTTCCCCCTAAGTGGAATTGCTTTTTTTCTTTTTTTTTTTTACTTTTACCATTAGCCTTTTCTTTCTTTTCTTCCTCCCTCCCTTCTTTCCCCTTTCACCTCTTATACTTTCCCTCCTTATCCTCTCTTAATTTGTCCTTTTCATTTTATATTTAGAAGTTAATATATGTGCACATTTACATTTAAACAATATATAATATAATGATTTCTAGTGAGTTTTGGGAAAATAACATTAAAAACAACATCTCCTGCTAATCCAGAAAAGTTCTACAAAGGTAAAAGAGAAAGACAAATTTTATTATGGAATATACATTAAACAAGAATGTGATACTAATAATCACAGGCAACCCACTAAAGAGACTGCAGATACAAAGAGAAATCTCACCATATTGCATAGCTAAGCAGATACCAACCCATTATATACATGTTCTCAAGATAAACATAATTTAATAACTAGTCCTCAAATAAGACAACTTGCTAGTATCATTTGCATACATAGGTCATCCTAAATTAACCAGGTAATTAGAATGATAGTCTGTGTTAGCTAATTGCCTTTATCCATAGGAAAATTAAACTTCTTATATCTTTTGACAAGAAATGGGACTGTGATGTGAGCCAGGTCCTCACACAAGTTAGGCTTCTACCCTTCCACAAAAAACTGGGAGATAGAGGTGCTATCTTCTTTGATGATTGCACAAGAGATGGTTCCCAGGTCCTTGAGAAAGGCATTCCTGGGTTGAAAAGCTGGAATTAAAGTTGCAATTAAAGTGAAGCCTGCTGATTTAGGTTGATCACTGACATCTAAGAAGAAGAAGATAGCAGGAGGTGTTATACGCAAACAATGAATCATGGAACACTACAGCCCCATATTAGGCTCCCTGCTCAGCGGGGAGTCTGCTTGTCCCTCTGCCCCTCCCCATGCTTGTGCTCTTTCTCTCTCTCTCAGATAAATAAATAAAATCTTAAAAAAAAAAGAATGGGGAGAATTGTGATAAGACATTTAATGACTTTTCAATTATTTAAAGGGATTTTACAAACTTCAATGCCTAAACAAATATAAAGATTTACAATTTGGGTGGGTATATGGGGGCTCTTTAATAAGATGATTTACTAGCAAGAGAGTCCTTATCTTTTTTACGTGGACTGGCAGAAAGCCTCCACACAGGAACACATCATTAAGGATGAATGGCAGAATGGAATTGCAGTTAGTCTTACTCGGGACTGTTACGTCAGTTTGATTAGTCAGTAAATCAGTGTATTCTGTTGTTTAGTTCAGGAGCTTATAAATTCAGCTTTCTTATTAGCAGCAATTAAGACATTTTATAACACTTACCTGGGGGGGGCGGGGAATAAGTACTTTTAGGTCCAAGAGATTTGCCTTAAAATGTCTTTTTAGTAAAAGCTTGTTTCTTTCTTAGGGAAATCACATTCCTAAGCTCATATCTTCCTCTTTTAAAGAGAGGGCTAATAGTAGTGCTCCTTTGCTACAGTAATGAAATTGGAATTTCCAGCCCACATTCCTAAACACTGTATTATAGTGTCTATAGCAGAAAAACAGTAGACAGTATGGCTTGGAAACCAAATCTGAAGGAACCATAATGAATACCAAGCCAAGAAATTTGGACTTTATTAAGTAAGGTATGTTTGATTAGGAAAGGGAGATAATCAAATAGATGTAGGAAGATTAATCAACCATGAGGTTCAGATTATTTTGTAGGGCTGCATGGATGGAGGCAAGAAGAATCAAGAGATTTTTGTAATATTTCTAGTAAGAGGTAATAAGATTGCTTGAAAATGGAAAGGGAAGGGATATATAGAAAGAAGGAAGAATTGACAGTTGTAGCAACTCTAAAGATTGAGAAAGGAGAAGTGTCCCAGAATGGCTTAGATTTATTTCTTACATTTAAAAAAATTAGTAAAATATTATTTTATTGGTGTTTGGTCCTGTGAATCTCAGCTATAATTTAGAGGAATCTGTTTTTGCTCTAATCAAAGTATGGGGAATGGAAAATTTTAGACTTCTTTGTTATTAGGACATGGTTTGATGAAATTTGGTTAGTGGTGTGGGTCCCAGTAGAGTGCCGTGCTTTGCTCCTTAGGATGTTGATTACTGCTTTATTATAGAGAACATTGTACAACAGCCATGCTTTTCCTAGAGTTTGGCACCTATAGCTTTTGTTAATAGCAGGTATGTTTACTATTAAGTTTAAGATTTAGGGTTGCTTAAGTCCAGCCATGGATATTATTTACAAGCATTATTTGCACATTTTAGTATTTATAGTAGATTTGGAAAGGCAAGAACAGTGGCAGGCAATTATATTTTGAAACCTCATTAAACTTTATGCCATGAGTAGAATTACAAAGCTTGTTTTCTGAGAACAGTTGAAAAGGAATGGTCTTTGTAAGTTCTAAACACAAACTTTTTGTTGAAGATACTATTGATTGTGAAGAAAATATTGCCAACATATTAGTTTTTATAGTAAGTATACTTAATGTTTAAAAGAAATGGCAAAAATATCTTCTTTAAAAAATCTGGGGCTGTCTTCATGATCATACAACCTGTGCAGTTGCTTAGGGCCCCATAGTTATAAGGATCTCATATTTAGTTTCATGATCTGAAGTTGCTATCTTGAAATTCTGAATACATTTTGAATAAAGAGTCCTGAATTTTCATTGCACTGAGCCTCCCAAATTATGTGGCCGGTCCTGCCTAACTAAATTTGGTTCCTTTCAGATTGACTTGTATTCTGCTTAATTCCCTTCACCTGATCCCAGCTCACTTTTAACATGTGAAATCCAAGATAGAATTGCAGTTAAAGTGAAGCCTGCTGATTTAGGTTGATCACTGACATCTAAGCAGTTTGGATTAAGTGCAAGTCACAAAAATCTCAGTTTTGTTAGCCACAAACGACCACTTGAAGTTAAGTGAATAATTTAGCAGTCAAAATCCAAAAGAACAAAGACCAAAAGCCCCATAGCAAAGGAAAAAAAAAATGAAAAGCAATGAATAGATATGAAGTGCCGGCCAGCCCCGACTCCTCTCCATACCTACTATAAGCCATTCAATTGGCATATGTTGTATCTATAAGCCATTCAATTGGCGTATGTCGTATCTATAAGCCATTCAATTGGCGTATGTCGTATCTATAAGCCATTCAATTGGCGTATGTCGTATCTATAAGCCATTCAGTTGGCGTATGTCATATCCTACGATGAAAAAGCAGCCTGTACAGATGTATATGGTGCAGATGCATGGATCTGTCATGCAGCTGCCAGAGGTTATATTTGTTAAGCAGCCTGCCAGAAGACATGAGTTTTGAAGAAGGGTCGTTGTTTGTGGGAGGTAGATTAATCTTATATGTTTCACAGGGAAACCATGTTGTCTCGAGTAAGGCCCAGTGGCTTCTTCAATGCCTAGAATGAGCCTGACCATATTTTTCTTTTCACATTACTATCTTAGTTGTGTGACCATTGGGTTAGTGGATGAGGTCAGCTTACAGGGAGAGAGATGGAGGCCAGAGGCAGGGTGGGAACTCTGGTGATGGATGAGGCAGTGTAATAAAATAGATTCTGCCAATGGGTGCATGACCCAGAGACTGAGAGAACATCAGTTGAGCTCAACTGACGTCTTGATGAAAAACAGATGAGACACATCATATTGAAGGCGGTGAGAATAGTCTGTTTTATTTGACATTTTCTAATATTGAAGAATTTCCAAGTCTGAATATTCCTAATTTATAAATGTAGGGCTTAAAATATTTGTAATGAAGTCTAGTGTATATGGTGTTTATGTTACAGTTGTCATTGAAAAGGTGATTAATGAGATTTGGAGTGATTAATGAGGAAACAGCAATAGACTGAGCATCATTATCTATCCTGGTACATGACCTGTGGACATCTTTGGAATAACGAAACAGCAGGAGTGGCTTGAGCTGGGAAAGACATGAGAGTTTTGACCTGCTACAGAACCCCACTCACTGGCCCTCATCATAAAGCAAACAGGCCACAATTTACCGAAGAGTCTCCTTACAACCACTTATGTTAGAGGGAGAATCACATTCAGTGCTGATGCAGATGCTGTATCAACCAAGAATTCTGGCTCTGAAGGAATTTTGTGCTTTCTTGGGGTAACATCAAATTGCTTTGCCTCAGTATAAAAAACGGAATGTTGGGTTCTCTTTTATCAACTCCCATTTCCTTCCCATTTCCTTGACTCATAATTCCTGAGGATATTTTGAAATTTCCACACACTTTTTCCTTGCCAGATCTTCAACTATGGGCAGGCATGGCCATAATTAAATTAAATTTGGAACCCTTTAAATTTAATAATTTCTCACCCAGACTACAGAAATATAATCCTGTTCATTTTTACCTAAATTAGTTTTTATTGACACCTGATACTTCCTTCCATTAGCTATCCTGATATATATCCCTTCTAGTCTCTCTCTAGATAGGACACTCCTTTCAAGCACTGATTTTGGTTTTTATATTCAATTACTTTTTCTTTTGTTGGCAAGGCAAAGGGAGAAAGAGTCCTTACCACAATTTTGCTTGGCATTCATGATGGTAAATTAATGGTTTAAGGCATCCTAATTAGAAAAGTCTGAAATGGGGTCCAGTGACGGAATTTTCCTTCATGGCATTATGTATTGCTAAATTTAAAGTATATAGTTTATGCTATTTTATACCATATCACATGGCATAAGATCAGTATCTAATTGAAAAATAGTCTGGTTATGTAGATGCATTCTTTTAACATTAAGTTTGTTTTTAATGTTGTTCTGCATCCCATTCATCAAAGCTATGGGAATGTTGTAACATTTAAAAAGGGACATGTTAGACAACTGCAGTTTTTAAAACAAAAAAATCAGTGGCCTTTTAAAGTCTTCTATAGCACCCTTTTACACTGTTGGTAGGAATGCAAACTGTGCAGCCACTCTGGAAAACAGTATGGGGGTTCCTCAAAAAGTTAAAAATAGAATTACCCTACAACCCAGCAATTGCCCTACTAGATATTTATCAAAAGGATACAAAAAGACACATTCAAAGGGGCACATGCACCCTGATGTTTATAGCAGCATTATCAACAATAACCAAATTATGCAAAGAGTCCAAATGCCCATCGACTGATGAGTGGATAAAGAAGAGGTGGTGTGAATACACACACACACACACACACACACGAATATTACTCAGCCATCAAAAAGAATGAAATCTTGCCATTTGCAATGATGTGGATGGAGCTAGAGTATATTATGCTAAGCAAAATAAGTCAGTCAAAGACAAATACCATGTGATTTCACTCATGTGGAATTTAAGAAACAAAGAGAGGTAAACAAACCATAAGAGACCGTTAACTATAGAGAACAAACTGAGGGTTGCTGGAGGGAAGGTGGGTGGGGAATGGGCTAGATAGGTGATGGGTATTAAGGAGGACTCTTGTTTTGATAAGCACTGGGTGTTGTATGTAAGTGATGAATCACTAAATTCTACTCCTGAGACCAATATTATACTATATGTTAACTGACTATAATTTAAATAAAAACTTGAAGCAAAACAAAAGTCTTCCGTAGTGATGAAAGCTGGATTTTTTTTGGCTGAATTGTTAGGTACTTTGTAATCATTCTCTTATCACCTAAATATTCTGCTAAATCATTAAACACAGGAGCACGTTGGTTTCATTATAGCCAATGTGCATGACACAGGAGCTTTAGCAAACTGCTACTTCTTCACTTTTGTTCTTCTCACCTCCTTTGCTTTCCTTTCTCCTCCCTTCCCCCCTCTCCTTTTTTCTCAGTTCCCTCCTCAACTTCCCTCCCATCCTTTCCCCTCAATCTTCCTCCCCCTTTGCCTTCTTTGCATCTCCCTTCCCTCCCTTTCTCCTCTCCTCCTCCTTGTATTTCACATATTTTTTTGCCTTAATAGAATTAAAAATCTAAATTAGATTGATTAAGCACCAAGATAAAAAATAAAGCCCTTTGGTAAAATCTCCCAAGTGACCACTGAATAGCAGATGAATGATCCTGGTTTAACATTTTTCTGACCAACTTCTGAGTATGTCATTATGTAATAAGTAAAGCAAAAAGATCTAAACAGCAGTAAGTACATAATCAGTTGATTTTTTTTTTACAGGTATTCTTAATTTGGAAAAGACATTAAACCAGAGACTGACCTTTCCAGTGACACATGTACACCCTATTATGAATAGCACTGGAACTATTCTTTTTGACTAAAAAAAAGAGAAGGAGTTAAATGGAGCAACATGGATTAAACTGTGGAATAGGTGAATGTTCTCTTTGGTGGTCCTCTCCATCTTTCCTTTCAGAATTCTTTTTTCTCAGGGTATCTGTTCTCTCTTTTCCCACCAGTACCCAATACTGGGTAAGTGTCACCCAAACCTTGCTTCCTGCCCTTTCACACTGTGATTCATGTTATCTGGAGCTGTCTCTTTTTCTTACTTTAACTAACTTATTCCCAATTAGTCATAAGGGAAAAGGACTTGATAAAATAAGGCCTTAATGACTGACAGGTTATAATGCTGTCCTCCTCCAGTGCTTTCTCCAAAGTAACCTGCCAGTTGAGGGAAATAGTGCCTTTAATCACAATCAGTCAATCACTTTTGATATAGATATAGGCACCAATGGTGGTTCTTTGTTGTAGGAGAGTTTTTCTAAGCAACAAGTGGTAGTACAGAGATACTGATCTCTTCTACCTGCATCACTGTCTTTTATCTAGTGAAACCCAGCCAAGAGGATATCATAAAAAAAAAAAAAAAGAATCTTATGTGGAAAATAAAATGAAAACCAATTTCTGGAGCTGTATTGTCCAATGTAGTAGCCACTTGTCAAGTGTAGTTACTTGAATTTGCAGTTAAATCATTTGCAATTAAATAAAAGTTAAAATTTAGTTCCTTAGTTGCATTAGCTATATTTTAAGTGTTTAATGGCTACATGTAGCTAGTGGCTATTGTATTGGCCTTTGTAGATAGAGAAAATTTTCATCATCACAGAAGGTTCTTTTGGATACCACTCTAGAGTATACTTTGGAGTCAATACAGTTTCATCCCAACTTCTTATCAAGACTATATAGTCTTTATGGAGAATCCAGAAAGATAATTTTGTGGCACTTATAGGTTAATACATTCTAAATACAGGTTTTCAAACACAGTGACTTGAACAATTTTTTTTTTGTAGCCCAGGTAACTAGAAAATTACTTAGAAATGTTTGAGTTAATTTATATTTAACTGTATATTCAACTCCAGAAAAATACCAGATTCTTAACTCTTTTCATGCCAAGAACATCTCTAGTCGTTTGTAATAATATTCAGAATATTACCCCCCAAGTCTCTAAATAGCTATATTCTAGAGAACATGAGGAAGGAGTTAGGGACCGTATCAAGAGCATCTGAAGGATGCTATTATTGAGGAATTGTCATCACCTAACAGTCACATTCCCACTCACAATTTTTCAAGGGATTCTAGGGCAGATGTGACTTTGAGAGTTTTACTGTTACTAGGTATGACTGTGCTGCATTGGCTACTCTTTTTTTCTATGTTCTACTATGCACAATCTATCCGTGAATCCAGGGCTTATACTTAACATGCTATTTTTCCCAAAGGACATAATTATAGACAGAAGTAGAAGGTAGAATCAAATAGAAATAGAGCACAAATGGGATTACTTATTTTTTCCAGTTTCCCCCTGTGTACCCCTTCTCTCCTTTGTCAGTGAGTTGCTTTCTGGGAGAACTCTACAGGCATAACAACTCACATAAACGTTGGAAATGGCAATAAGTATCCAAATGTTTGCTTGAATTTTGCAGGTCTGTATTCAGTTAGGTTGCAATCAGTAGAACGCATGAACATAGAAGGTAGAACACATATGAAATTACTGAGAAAATTAAGAATTAATGCTACTTAAAAATATTGGAGCATATGGTATATTTTTAGTGACAATATTATTGCATATAAAAACTATCTGTATTTTCTCTAAGTTCATTGTGAACAGAATAAATGAATCATCATTGCTGATATATTTGTAGAATTTTTTTACACATGGTTTAAAAACAGGCCATAAGTAGAGATGACAAACATGTAAACACATGTTTCCAAGTAGATAATCAATAACAAAGACATAACTGGCTCCTTCATTACAATATATTGCCTCATTCAGCAATATTCTGGTAAGAATAGACTAAGATTCATGCAGTATTATATTCAATATTACAACAAAATCACATCTTCTTGGAATTTTATAGTTCTTTTAAAAAGAGGTCTTGAAAATAGAAGAATTCTTGAAAGTTTATTTTATTTTTGATATAACCAGATAAAAACTGAAGCAAACAAGTCATGATATGATGCTGTGCATAGACTGAATTGCTGAACTCTGACATAAATATGTCGAGGAGAAGAGGTTACTACCTCAGGTGAAATGAATTAGATGACTGAAATTTTTATTGGTGTTCTGGTAAAACCACTCTCATAATATTCACTGGGCTATTTAAATGGTCTGCACTCATCATTTAGAGGAAAAATTTTAAGGTAGTCTGTATATACCTAATTTAATTTATAAGTATATAGAAGGTCTTTCTAAAATATTTTCTTTTATATTAATCCATAACAGAATGTTAATTATTTGCATTTTTATTTAATATAGCTATTCACTTTGTGTGTATAACTTACACTAATTTACCATAACAGATGATATTTGTTGATCATTTTGCTAATTTATAGTTTATTTCTTACATTTTGCCTTCTTTTACAATTTTTATATCTAAAGCTTCCATTCTTCAGTTTCATTAAATGGAAATGCACTAAAATAATGGATATTCTAGACAAAGGAGAGCCTGTGAGTTCTCTCAATAGCATTTTCTGTTGGTAATCATAAGGAGAAATTTTGTTCCATTTTTATCACTCACTCTGAAGATTGATAATGTAGTTGCTTGAGGAACATTATTTCTGCTATGTGGTTATTATTTCTGCTGCTCCCAACTTGAAACACTTGCATGTGGTTTTGTGAAGAATGTTGGTACTTGATTATAATCATAGCTACATCTCTTTTGATAGGCAATTTCACTTTGGAGAATAGGTGTAAGATTTTTATTGTTTTCAATATAAATCGGATCAATCTCATCATAGAATATAGAGTGTGTGAATGATGAATAGGGTTTATTACATCATGTTTATTAAAATACAGAAAACTTTTTCCAACCTTATTGATTTTATGCTTTAGCTTGTTTAAGATTTTTTTAGAACTTCCTATATTCCTGGTAAGGCATGGCCAAAGCCTAGCTCAGAATCTGAAGTATGTTAGATGATTAATAAATATTTGCAGAAAGAATAACTTTCTGATACATATCTGTAGTATATAGAATATTCTGTTTTAGGAAGTGTAGCTTCCTTCTGTTCATCAGGAATAGGTTGTAGTACATATAAAAGTAAAAGTAGTATTAGCAAGGAAACTATGATGTGGGATTTGTTCCACCAATTATTAAAATATATTATAAAGCTACATTAAATCCAATCCAGTATGATGGGTGTAGGTTTTATTTCCCCCACTCTAAAAGGAACAAAATAAAGGTTTATGCAGTTTAAACCACTTTCTTAATGTGAGTGGAAGGTCAAGTTTAACACTCGTGTTTTTTTTGTTTTTTGTTTTTTTTATTCCAAAGCTCCACTAAAAAAGAGAGCCCTGTAGAAAACAAACTGATGGTTACCAGGGGAAAGGTGGGGGTGGAGGATGGATTAAGTAGGTAATGGGGATTAAGGAGTGCACTTGTGATGAGCACTGGGTGTTGTATGTAAATGATGAATCACTGAATTGTACACCTGAAACTGGAATTTAAATAAAAATTAAAAAAAAAAAATAAAAAGATAGCCCTGGTGTACTTAAGGTCATATGTCTTTATTTTTGAAAAGACATATATTAATCAAATATATTTGTAATATGAAACCCAACATAGCTTTAGTTGAAATCCTTCAAACTAATTAATATGAAAACTTAATATCACACTTAATTCTGGTAAAGAAAGGAAAGATTATTTTTTCTATTACAATTCCAAAATAATTATTTGGTTGATATTTAAAATCTAATAGAATAATAAATGTTTGATTAATAATTGTCATTTTTTAACAAAAATTAAGAATTTGAATTTTTGATTAGCATATAGTTTTATAAGTAATACACAATTAGGCTATTATCAAAAAATTAAAACATTGCCCACCACCCCAGTCTGGATTCTTTTCAGAGATAACAAGTGCTATGGCATTGGTGTGTTTCCTTTAGACCTTTTACTAGGCTTTAATGTATTTATGTGTTCTCAGGGGAAATCTAAAGTATGGTGTGCTTGTTTTTTTAATATATATGATGTGATTGTACATATCATCTACAACTTTTGTTTTTTATTCTACAATATATTCTGGCAATCTTTCCAACTTATTTTATATGGATTCACCTCGTCATTGTTTACTTTCAAATACATATAGAGTGATGATCTCAATATTCTCAAAAGCTAGCATTTATTTCTGTTTCTCAAGGCCACAGAGTTTTCTCTCACCATAACTCATATTGACTAAAATAACCTTATATTATATGTTCTTTCCTGAAAGATAGGTTTTAGGTAGCAAAGAAAAAGAAAAATGATCAGCAATGTTGATTTAAACTATAGCTACTCCATTGAAAGATTTATACATTTAAGTCATTCCCTGTATCATTATTTGGGCTGGTTATCACACTCTCAGTCTATGGGTCATATACCTCTTTTATAAATTTTTAAAATACATATGAGTGTGCCAAAGATTTTGCAATTTAATTTTGATCATTCTTTTGCAGGTTCTGATTTTACTATACTCCTATAGATAAACTCAATATATATTTTCTTTCTGATTGCATGGACCTCTTCTCTGCCTTTCAGGCAGTTTTCTGTGTCTTACTCAATTTCAGACTGGGTGCTTTAGCTTATTATTTTAGGGGTAAAGTCCATCTCTTCCCTTTGGCTTATTTTCAGATATCACAGTCTTCTACCTCTTGCTCTAAGTTCCATATAATTATAACTCTGATGCCTACTGAAGACCTGGTAAGATAAGATCTGGATATGGTTACCTCTAAACTTTCAATGTTGTGTTCTGTGGAAATCCAAAGCCCTCCCTGAGAATCCTGTGAATTCCCTGGAGCTTACTTGGCTGCATTGCCTTTAGTTGTCTTGATCTGCACCCAGTTGCCCAGTGTTATGCCTGACCAACCTATTCTTAACTTTCAATTCTTTTTATTTATACCACACATCCACATTGTAGTTATATGTTTCTGTAATTATTTAGTTAATATTTGTCAGTTCCTTTAGGCCATGAGCCCTTTGAGGAGGGCAAGGATTCTCTCTATTCCATTACCAATCCCTAGCACAGTAGCTAATATCATAGTAGGCTCAGAAGAGGGACTGAAAATGTAAGGAAGGAATAATCAAAGGTAACTTGAAGCTTGAGATCAGAGCACAGAAAATTGGTCTTGAAAAGGAGATGGAGAGGAGAGAGGGGGAGAGGAAAAGAGTGGGGGAGAGAGGGAGAGAGAGAGGGAGAAAGATTATCCTGAAGACAGATGAGAAAAAAAATGGATGAAAAGTGTGTTGAGAGAGAAGTGAGTGGAGTTGTATACCAGGTGGTTGAATCTCAGCTTCCCCAGAGTAGTAGGAAATTACGTGGATTGGAAGTTTTATAAAGTTAGAGTAGTATTATAAATCTTCTCTTTTAAGAGTATTATTAGATAAATTACATAATCTTGCTTACCTTCAGTTTTAACATTTATAAATTAATAATACCTCACGAGGAGGTTGGTGATGATTAAATGAAACAATGAAAGCAGAATTGCATAGTAGTTATAACATGGAATTGGAAATAGACTGGACAGAGTCTTGCTTCTGCTACCTACTAGCTGAGTAATCTTGTACAAGTTACTTTAGAGTCTTCAATTCTGAGTAGTATGAAGAAAAATGAGGAATCAAATTCCCTAACCAAAGAACTTACAAGATATGATGAAAGAGATGAGAATATGAAGGCTGATAACAACATGGTTAAATTTACTCATAGCTAATGAGCCAGGATTCAAACCCAGGCTAACTGCTCCCATGAGTTATACCTGGTCTCATAATCTCTAAGCTATACCATCTCCTAAATAGAAGCAATCTACTAGAAGACAATGGGGTTAGGGCTCTTTTCTGGAAAAAGAAAAAGAAACAAAAAAACATCTTGTCAGCAGAGTGTGAGAGAGGTAAGTATATATTGAGCAAATCCTAGAAGAAAGGGAAAATATTTTCTATGTTCAATAGAGTGAGCTCTTGTTTATCTTTCATAGAATTAATGCCACAAAAATGTACTGAGAGAATATTTCAACACACTGCTATACTTTTCAGGACAGATAATTCTTTTTTTTAATTAAAAGATGAGCTTTTTTAAATAAACCACCTTACTGAGGTATGATTGACATGTAAAAAGTTGAACATATTTAATATATATAGCTAGATGATTTTGGTGGTAAGTGTACACTTGGGAAACAATGATTACTATCAAGACCATAAACATATTCATCACCACCCAGTTTACTCCCACCTTCTTCTTTTTCATCATCATCAACCTTATTATTATTTTGTGCTGAGAACACTTAACATGAGATCTATCCTCTTAGCAAAATTTAAGTATATAATATAGTTTTGTTAACTACAGGTACTGTGCTATATAGTAGATCTGCAAAATTTATCTTGCATAACTGAAAATTTGTACCCTTTGACCATCACCTCCCCTTTTTCCCCTCCCACCAGTCTCTGAAAACCACTGTTTTACTCTTTGCTTCTATGAGTTTGACTATTTTAGATTCCAAGTATAAGTGAGGTAATAAAATGTTTGTTTTTCTGTGTCTGGCTCATTTCATTTAGCATATTGTCCTCCAGGTCCATGTTGTTACAAATGGCAGGATTTTTTTCTTTTTTAAGGCTGAATAATATTTTTTTGTACATATATTCCACATTTTCTTTATCAGTTATCTACTGATTGACATGTAGTCCATATTCTTGACTATTATGAATAATGTTGCAATGAACATGGGATTGCAGGTATCTGAGGTCCTGATTTCAATTCCTGTAGGTAAATAGACAGAGTAGGGTTGGTGGATCATATGGTAGTTCTATTTTTCATTTTCTGAGGGACGTGTTCTATAATGGCTGTACCAATTTGTATCCCCACTAACAATACACAAGGATTCCCTTTTCTCCACATCCTCACCAACACTTGCCATATATGTGTAATTTTATGTATTTATATTTTAATAATGGACATTCTAAAAAGTGTGAAGTGATAGCTCTTTGTGGTTTTGATTTATATTTCCCTAATGATTAATGATGTTGAGCACTTTTACGTATACCTAATGTCCATTTGTACGTCTTCTTTTGAGAAATATCTATTCAGTCCTTTGTCCATTTTTTTAATTGAAGTGTTTGTTTGTTTTTTGTTTTTGCTATTGAGTTGCAAGAGTTCTTTATATAATTTGGATGTCAACCCATTATCACATATACAATTTGCAAGTATTTTCTCCCATCCTGTATGTTGTTTTTCATTTTGTTGATTGTTTCTTTTGATGTGCAAAAATTCTTTAGTTTGATGTAATCCCAATTGTCTGTTTTTGCTTTCATTGCCATTCATATCCAAAGAAGCACTACCAAGAGCCACATGAAGGAACTTTCCCCCTATATTTGCTTTTAGGAGTTTTACACTTTCAAGTTTTACATTTAAGTTTTTAATTCCTCTTAAATTGATTTTTGTTTATGGTATAATATAAGCATTCAGTTTCATCCTTTTGCATGCAATTATCCAGTTGTCCCAGCACCATTTATTGAAGAGACAATATTTTCCACATTGTGTGTTCTTGGCATCCTTCCTGAAGATTAGTTGAATGTATATGTATGGGTTTATTTCTGGGCTCTCTATTTCTGTTCCGTATCTATGTGGCTACTTTTATGCCAGTATCATACTGTTTTGATTACTGAAGCTTTGTTATACAGTTTGAAATTAGGAAGAGTGATGCTTCCAATTTTGTCCTTCTTGCTCAAAACTTTTGACTATTGGGGGTCTTTTGTGGTTCTATATGAATTGTGGAATTGTTTTTTTCAATTTCTGTGAAAAATGCCATTGGAATTTTGATAGGGATTACATTGACTTGGTAGATTACATGGGTTGTATCTGGACATTTTAGCAATATGAGTCTTCAGTCTGTGAACATAAGATATCCTTTCATATTTGCTTATTTATTATTTTATTCAATTTATTAATGCTTTATAATGTCAGTATACAGATCTGTCATCTCCTTTGCTAAATTATTCTTAAGTATTTTGTTTTTTTTTTTCCCAAGATTTTATTTATTTATTTATTTAAGAGAGAGAGAGTGAGAAACAGCATGTGAGGGGAGAGGGTCAGAAGGAGAAGCAGGCTCCCTGCTGAGCTGGGAGCCTGATGTGGGACTTGATCCCAGGACTCCGGGATCATGACCTGAGCCGAAGGCAGATGCCAAACCAGCTGAGCCACCCAGGTGCCCAAGTATTTTGTTCTGGGTGCTTTTTCAAATGAGATTGTTTTCTATAATTTTTTTTAATAGTTCATTTTTAGTGTGTAGAAATGCAACTGATTTCTGTATGTTGATTTTTATCCTGTAACTTTAGTAAATATGCTTTTAGTTTTAAAAGTTCTTGGTGGTATCTTTAGAGATTTTTTTTTTAATGATTTTATTTATTTGACAGAGAGAGAGAGAACACAAGTAGAGGAGCAGCTGAGGGAGAGGGAGAAGTAGGCTCCTTAACGAACATGGAGCCCGAGCGGAAGGCAGCCGCTTAACTGACTGAGCCACCCAGGCGCCCCTAGAGTTCTTTTATATATAGGGTCATGTCATCTTCAAACAGAAACAATTTTACTTCTTCCAATTTGGATGACTCTTTTTTTTTCTTGTCCAATTACTGTACCTAAGACTTCCAGTACTATGCTGAATAAAAGTGGAAAGAGTGGTCATGCTTGTCTTGTTTCTTGTCTTAGAGGAAAAGCTTTCAGCTTTTTATTATTTAATCTGATAACAGTGGGCTGGTCATATATGGTCTTTACTGTGATGATATACAATCCTTCTATACCTATTGGTTGACAGTTTTTATCATAAAGACTATTGAATTGTGTCAAATGCTTTTTCTGTGTCTATTTAGATGATCATATGATTTTTAATCTTTCTTTTGATAATGTGGTATATCACACTTATTGATTTGCATATGTTGTACCATCCTTGCATCCAGGATAAATCCCACTTGGTCATGGTGTATGATCTTTTAAATATGCTCTTGATTCAGTTTGATAGGATTTTGTTGAGGATTTCTGCATCTCTATTCATCAGGGATATAGGCCTCTACTTTTCTTTGATATCAGTGTTATGCTGGCTTCAAAATGAGTTTGGGAGTGTTCCCTCCTCTTCAAATTTTTGGAAAAGTTTGGGGAGGATTGGTATTATTTTTTTTTTTAAATGTTTGGTAGAATTCACTAGAAGAGCATTTGGTCTTGTGTTTTCTTTGTTGGGTGATTTTTAATTATTGATTAGTCTTGATCTGTTCAGATTTTCTATTTCTTCATGATTTATTCTTGGTAGCCTGTATGTTTCTAGTAATTTACTCATTTCTTCTAGGTTATCCAGTCTGCTGCCATATATTTTTTTTTAAAGTTTTTATTTGTTTATTTGACAGAGAGAGACACAGTGAGAGAGGGAACGCAAGCAGGGGGAATGGGAGAGGGAGAAGCAGGCTTCCCACCAAACAGGGAGCCCGCTGTGGGGCTTGATCCCAGGACCCTAGGCTCATGACCTGAGCTGAAGGCAGATGCTTAACTACTGAGCCACCCAGGCGCCCCCATATAATTGTTTATAGTAATCTCTTATGATCCTTTGTAATTTCTGTGGTATCAATTGTAATGTTTCCAGTTTTTAAAATAATTATTTGGGACTTTTAAAAAGTTAATCCAGCTAAAAGTTTGTCAATTTGGTTTATCTTTTTATGAAACCAATCTTTGTTTTGTTGATTTTCTTCCTTTCCTTTTCCTTTTCCTTTTCCCTTCCCTTCCCTTCCCTTCCCTTCCCTTCCCTTCCCTTCCCTTCCCTTCCCTTCTCCTCTCCTCTCCTCTCCTCTCCTCTCCTTTCTTTCTTTTCTTTTCTTTTCTTTTTTTCTCTCTTTTCTTTCTCTCTGTTTTTCTCTCATCTTTATTTTTTCTTCCCTGTGCTAACTTTGGGCTTGGTTTATTCTTCTAGTTCCTTGAGATATAAAGTCAAGTTGTTTGAGATCTTCTTTTTTTTAAATTGATGTAGGCATTTATCACTATTAACTTTCCTCTTAAAACTGCTTTTGCTGCATCTCATAAGTTTTGGTATGTTATGTTTCCATTTTCATTGGTTTTAAGATATTTTTTGATTTCTCTTTAATTTTCTTGACCCAATGGTTGTGCAAGAATCTGTTATTTCAATATATTTGTGAATTTTCAAATTTCCTCCTATTATTAATTTCTAGTTTCATATCACATACCATGTGGGTTGAAAAGATAAATTTAAATTTACGTGTTAAATTTGTTAAGACTAGTTTTATGGATTAACATATGATCTATCCTAGAGAATGTTCTATGTGCACTTGAATGTATGTTCTGATGCTATTGGCTGCCATGTTTTGTATGTCTATTAGGTTCATCTGACCTACCATGTAGTTTAAGTCCAATGTTTTCGTATTGATTTTCTGTCTGGTTGATCTGTCCATTGCTAAAAGTGGGATATTGAACTCCTGTGCTGTTATTTTATTGTTGTCTATTTCTTCCTTCAGATCTGTTAATAATTGCATTATATATTTAAGTGCTCTGATGTTGGGTGCATATATATTTATAATTGTTATATCCTCTTGATTACTTGGCCCCTTTCATTATATAATACTCTTCTTTGTATCATGACAGATTTTGATGTAAAAACTATTTTATCTGATATAAATATAGCCATCTCTGCTCTCTTTTGATTACCCTTTTCATGGAATGTCTTTTTAAAGCTAACATAAGTCTCTTTTAGGCAGCATGTAGGGTTTTGTTTTGTTTTTTTTAATATCTATTTAGCCACTATGTGTCTTTTGAGTGGAAAATTTAATTCACTTATATTTAAAGTAATTATTGATAGGTAAGGACTTACTATTGCCAATTTTTTTTCTATTTTGCAGTTCCTTTGTTTCTTTCTTCCTTTCTTCTTACCTTCCTTTGTAATGTGATTTGTTTTTTGTAGTAGTATGCTTTGATTCCTTTATCTTTATCTTTTGTGTATCCACAATAGGATTATGTTTTTTTTTCTTAAGATTTTATTTATTTGAGAGAGAGAGAATGAGAGAGAGAGAGCAGGAGAGGGGGGAGGGTCAGAGGGAGAAGCAGACTCCCTGCCGAGCAGGGAGCCCGATGCGGGACTCGATCCCGGGACTCCAGGATCATGACCTGAGCTGAAGGCAGTCGCTTAACCAACTGAGCCACCCAGGCGCCCTATGTTTTTTTTTTTTAAATTTATTTATTTATTTCAGAGAGAGAGAAAGAGAGAGAGGGCATCAGCAGGGTGAGGGGTGGGGGAAAGGGAAAGAATCCTCAAGCAGACTCTCTGCTGAGCCTGGAGTCTGATACAGGCCTCGATCCCATGACCCTGAGATCATGACCTGAGCTGAAATCAAAAGTCAGACACCTAACTGACTGAGCCACTCAGCCACTGCAGGATTTTTTATGGTTACCATGAGACTTAAATAACACATTTTATAATAATAACAGTTTATTTTAAACTGATAACAACTTAACTTTGATTGCATACAAAAGCCATATACTTTTAAAAAAAGATTTATTTATTTATTAGAGAGAGAGTGAGTGGGGGGAGGGGCAGAGAGAGAGGGTGAGAGAATCTCAAGTAGATTCCCTAAGTCTGCAGAGTGCAGAGCCTGATGCAGGCTCCATCCCACAATCTTGAGTTCATGACCTGAGCTGAAGTCAAGAGTTGAATGCTTAACTGACTGAGCCACCCAGTCTCCCCCCAAACTGTGTACTTTTATCCTTCCCCACATTTTTTGTTATTCCTGTTACAATTTACATCTTTTTATGTTGTGTTCATTAGCAAATTTTTGTAGCTTTAGCTATTTTTAATATTTTTTAACTGTTAAACTACAGTTACAAGTAATTTATCCATCATCATTACAGAGTTAGAGTATTCTGAATTTATTTATTTATTTTTATTATGTTATGTTAATCACCATATATTACATCATTAGTTTTTGATGTAGTGTTCCATGATTCATTGTTTGTATAACACCTAGTGTTCCATGCAGTAGTACGTGCCCTCTTTAATACCCATCACCAGGCTAACCCATCCCCCCACCCCCTTCCCTCTGGAACCCTCAGTTTGTTTCTCAGAGTCCATAGTCTCTCATGATTCTTCTCCCCCTCCGATCTCCCCCCTTCATTTTTCCCTTCCTGCTATCTCCTTCTTCTTTTTTTTTTTTTTAACATATAATGTATTATTTGTTTCGGAGGTACAGGTCTGTGATTCAACAGTCTTACACCATTCACAGTGCTCACCATAGCACATACCCTCCCCAATGTCTATCACCCAGCCACCCCATCCCTCCCACCCCTCACCACTCCAGCAACCCTCAGTTTGTTTCCTGAGATTAAGAATTCCTCATATCAGTGAGATCATATGATACATGTCTTTCTCTGATTGACTTATTTCGCTCAGCATAATACCCTCCAGTTCCATCCACATCATTGCAAATGGCAAGATCTCATTCCTTTTGATGGCTGCATAATATTCCATTGTATATATATATACCACCTCTTCTTTATCCATTCATCTGTTGATGGACATCTTGGCTCTTTCCACAGTTTGGCTATTGTGGACATTGCTGCTATAAACATCGGGGTGCATGTATCATTTTGGATCCCTACATTTGTATCTTTGGGGTAAATACCCAGTAGTGCAATTGCTGGGTCCTAGGGTAGCTCTATTTTCACCTTTTTGAGGAACCTCCATACTGTTTTCCAGAGTGGTTGCACCAGCTTGCATTCCCACCAACAGTGTAGGAGGGTTCCCCTTTCTCTGCATCCCCGCCAACATCTGTCGTTTCCTGACTTGTTAATTTTAGCCATTCTGACTGGTGTGAGGTGGTATCTCATTGAGGTTTTGATTTGGATTTCCCTGATGCCGAGCGATGTTGAGCACTTTTTCATGTGTCTGTTGGCCATTTGGATGTCTTCTTTGGAAAAATGTCTGTTCATGTCTTCTGCCCATTTCTTGATTGGATCATTTGTTCTTTGGGTGTTGAGTTTAAGAAGTTCTTTATAGATTTTGGATACTAGCCTTTTATATGATATGTCATTTGCAAATATCTTCTCCCATTCTGTCGGTTGTCTTTTGGTTTTCTTGACTGTTTCCTTTGCTTTGCAAAAGCTTTTTATCTTGATGAAGTCCCAATAGTTCATTTTTGCCCTTGCTTCCCTTGCCTTTGGTGATGTTTCTAGGAAGAAGTTGCTGTGGCTTAGGTTGAAGAGGTTGCTGCCTGTGCTCTCCTTTAGGATTTTGATGGACTCCTGTCTCACATTGAGGTCTTTCAATCATTTGGAGTCTATTTTTGTGTGTGGTGTAAGGAAATGGTCCAGTTTCATTCATCTGCATGTGGCTGTCC
Source organism: Mirounga leonina (assembly GCF_011800145.1). NCBI lineage: Eukaryota > Metazoa > Chordata > Mammalia > Carnivora > Phocidae > Mirounga > Mirounga leonina. The sequence goes on along the minus strand of NW_023270232.1, from coordinate 2,990,163 downwards.
AATTGTCCCAACACCATTTGTTGAAGAGACTGTCTTTTTTCCATTGGACATTATTTCCTGCTTTGTCAAAGATGAGTTGACCATAGAGTTGAGGGTCCATTTCTGGGCTCTCTATTCTGTTCCATTGATCTATGTGTCTGTTTTTGTGTCAGTACCATACTGTCTTGATGATGACAGCTTTGTAATAGAGCTTGAAGTCCGGATTTGTGATGCCACCAGCTTTGCTTTTCTTTTTCAATGTTCTTCTGGCTATTCGGGGTCTTTTCTGGTTCCATACAAATTTTAGGATTATTTGTTCCATTTCTTTGAAAAAAGTGGATGGTATTTTGATCGGGATTGCTTTGAATGTGTAGATTGCTCTAGGTAGCATTGAGATCTTCACAATATTTGTTCTTCCAATCCAGGAGCATGGAACATTTTAACATTTCTTCGTGTCTTCCTCAATTTCTTTCATGAGCATTTTATAATTTTTTAGTACAGATTCTTTGCCTCTCTAGGAATGCATCTATTTCTTCCAGATTATCTAATTTTTGACATATAGTTGCTCATAATATGTTCCTATAATTGTTTGTATTTCTTTGGTGTTGGTTGTGATCTCTCCTCTTTCATTCATGATTTTATTTATTTGGGTCATTTCTCTTTTCTTTTTGATAAGTCTGGCCAGGGGTTTATCAATCTTATTAATTCTTTCAAAGAACCAGCTCCTAGTTTCATTGATCTGTTCTACTGTTCTTTTGGTTTCTATTTCATTGATTTCTGCTCTGATCTTTATTATTTCTCTTCTCCTGCTGGGTTTAGGCTTTTTTTGCTGTTCTTTCTCCAGCTCTTTTAGGTGTAGGGTTAGGTTGTGTATTTGAGACCTTTCTTGTTTCTTGAGAACAGCTTGTATTGCTATATACTTTCCTCTTAGGACTGCCTTTGCTGCATCCCAAAGATTTTGAACAGTTGTTTTCATTTTCATTTGTTTCCATGAATTTTTTTTAATTCTTCTTTAATTTCCTGGTTGACCCATTCATTCTTTAGTAGGATGCTCTTTAGCCTCCATGTATTTGATTTCTGTCCGACTTTCCTCTTGTGATTGAGTTCTAGTTTCAAAGCATTGTGGTCTGAAAATAGGCAGGGAATAATCCCAATATTTTGGTACCGGTTGAGACCTGATTTATGACCTAGGATGTGACCGATTCTGGAGAATGTTCCATGGGTACTAGAGAGAATGTGTATTCTCTTGCTTTGGGATGGAATGTTCTGAATAGATCTGTGAAGTCCATTTGGTCCAATGTGTCATTTAAAGTCTTTATTTCCTTGTTGATCTTTTGCTTAGATGACCTGTCCATTTCAGTGAGGGGGGTGTTAAAGTCCCTTACTATTATTGTATTGTTGTCAATGTGTTTCTTTGCTTTTGTTATTAATTGGCTTATATAATTGGCTGCTCTCATGTTAGAGGCATAGATATTTACAATTGTTAGATCTTGTTGGATAGATCCTTTAAGTAGGATATAGTGTCCTTCCTCATCTCTTATTATAGTTTTTGGTTTAAAATCTAGTTTGTCTGATATAAGGATTGCCACCCCAGCTTTCTTTTGGTGTCCATTAGCATGGTAAATGGTTTTCCACCCCCTCACTTTCAATCTGGGGATGTCTTTGAGTCTAAAATGAGTCTCTTGCAGACAGCATATCGATGGGTCTTGTTTTTTTTATCCAATGATAGCCTGTGTCTTTTGATTGGGGCATTTAGCCCATTTACATTCAGCATAACTATTGAAAGATATGAATTTAATGCCATTGTATTGCCTGTAAGGTGACTGTTACTGTATATTGTCTCTGTTCTTTTCTGGTCTATGTTACTTTTAGGCTCTCTCTTTGCTTAGAGGACCTTTTTCAATATTTCTTGTAGGGCTGGTTTCATGTTTACAAATTCCTTTAGTTTTTGTTTGTCCTGGAAGCTTTTCATCTCTCCTTCTATTTTCAGTGACAGCCTAGCTGGATATAGTATTCTTGGCTGCATATTTTTCTCATTTAGTGCTCTGAATAGATCCTGCCAGTCCTTTCTGGCCTGCCAGGTCTCTGTGAATAGGTCTGTTGTCAGTCTAATGTTTCTACCATTGTAGGTTACAGATCTCTTCTCCCGAGCTGCTTTCAGGATTTTCTCTTTGTCTCTGAGTCCCGTAAGTTTTACAATTAGATGTTGGGGTGTTGACCTATTTTTATTGATTTTGAGAGGGGTTTTCTGTGCCTCCTGGATTTTGATGCCTGTTTCCTTCCCCAAATTAAGGAAGTTCTCTGCTATAATTTGCTCCAATATACCTTCTGCCCCTCTCTCTCTTTCTTCTTCTTCTGGGATCCCAATTATTCTCACGTTGTTTCATCTTATGGTATCGCTTATCTCTCGAATTCTGCCCTCATGATCCAGTAGTTGTTTATCTTTCCTTTCCTCAGCTTCTTTATTTTCCATCATTTGGTCTTCTATATCACTAATTCTCTCTTCTGCCTCATTTATCCTAGCAGTTAGTGCCCCCATTTTTGATTGCACCTCATTAATAGCCGCCTTGATTTTGACTTGGTTAGATTTTAGTTCTTTTACTTCTCCAGAAAGGGTTTCTCTAATAACTTCCATGCTTTTTGCAAGCCCAGCTAGTATCTTTAAAATCATCATTCTGAACTCTAGTTCCAACATCTTACTAGTGTCCATATTGATTAGCTCCCTGGCATTCAGTACTGCCTCTTGTTCTTTTTTTTGAGGTGATTTTTTCTGTCTTGTCATTTTTTCCAGAGGAGAATAGATGAATGAGAGAACAAAATGCTAACAGGGTAACAACGACCCCAGAAAAATATACACTAAGCCAATCAGAGGAGTCCTGAAACTGGGGGAAAAGTAAGGGAAAGAAAGAAAAAAGAAAAAGAAAAAGATAAAAACAAACAAACAAACAAAAAAACAGCATATGATCAAATAAGATCAGGCTGGTGCATAGATCAGTGTCACACAGTAGATTTTGGGCTTATTTCAGTCTGTTAGAAGAAAGTGACTCCCAAAATTTGAAAGAAAAAAAACTTATATATGTACAAAAATAATGGTAAGTATGATGAAGGGATGGAATATGATTGTAAGATGAAAATTATAAAAGATTTTATAAAAGGAATTGATAAGAAGTTGGTTGAAAAAAGAAAGAAGATTTAAGAAAAAGGGGGGAGAGAATGTGATCAGGCAGGAGACTAGAATAAAGCCATACACTAGAGATTTAGGGTATATTTTGGTCTGTTAGAAGAAAGTGTATCCCAAAATTTTAAGGAGAGAACAACTTATTTATATATATACCAAAAATAAGGTTAACTACTATGAAGGGATAGAATATGACTGTAAAAATGAAAAATAAAAAGATTTTTTAAAAAAGAAATTGACAAGATGTTGGTTGAAAAAGGGAAACAGAAAAATTCAAAAAAAAAAAAAAAGGAAAAAATTTAAAAAAAAAGAAAGACTAAAGAATCATGGGAAAGAAAGTATGAATTCTATGTGCAGTATTCCCCTAGCGCTGAAGTTCTGCCCTTCTCATTGATCAGTAAACTTGGTCTTGGCTGGCTATTCTTGCTGATCTTATGGGGGTGGGGCCTGTCGCATTGGTTCTCAGATGTCTTTGCCGGAGGTGGAATTGCCCAGCCCTTGCTGGGTCCGGGCTAAGTAATCTGCTTGGTTTTGCTCTCCGTATCTCTTGTTCCATGCCAGCTTTCCGTACAGCTTTGGAGGACCAGAGTGAAAATGGCGGCCTCCCAATTTACTCTCCTGAGGAGCCGAGAACTCAGGGCCCCACTCCTCAGTGAACCACCAGAGAAAAACAGTCAATCACTCCCGTCTTCCCGGTCTCTGGCCGCACTCTGTGCTCACCCGGCTGTGACCGAGCATTTCTATCTCTGGCTCATGACCCCATATGGAGTCTTCAAACCCAGCATATCCCTGTGGTGCACTCTCGTGCTGCTCCTTCCAGGGGAGGAAGGGGAGTCTCCCTGGATCTGCCGCTTGTTGGGCCCCTGGTTGAAGAGCAGTGGCCCGACTGTGCCGTGGATCACGGTTTATGGCAACCCCGAGCTGAGCACCCACACCTCCGCTCCGTCTCTGCAGCCGGCTTCCCTGCTCCAATACCTGGGAGCTCTGCCGCACTCAGGCACCCCTGGCCATGGTAAAATGGCAAATGAAATAAGGAGATAGAGTAGATGTAAATGAATCCTTGATGGATGGCCAAGCCTATGGTAGAGTTATTGTCTAATCAAGAAGATTATGCACTGGATAAAGAAAATGTTAAATTTGATATTTGTAAAATTAATTTCCTGTTTTTTATCATTTTTGTCCATCTGAAAGAGAAAAATGGAGAGACTTATTAACAGAGGAGAAAGGAAGGAAATAGAATCATGAAAGGAAGAATTCTTCTGAAAAATTTTAAGACATTTAGCCAATTTTATAAAAGATCTATTTCTAGTTGTATTTTATATGTGAACATTACACAGTACTAATTTTTCTTTTTCTCTAGTTGTTTTGAAATGTTTTCTCTTTCTGTAATGATTTTCTCTTCCTAGCTTGGCATAGAATTGTAGTTTTAAAAATTTTATGCTACTTTTGATCCCCAAAGATTTATCATAATGTAATAGGACAATGATCAATGTAAGATACACACATACACACTATATACGTACACCTCTGTGCATGTGTGTTTACATATATATAAGGTTAGGCACTCTGATCATTGTGTGTGTTTGTGTGTTTGTGTTTGTACGTTTTGCTCACATATGCACAACATTTTGAAAATCATTATATGATTTCATTTTATGCTAAGGTTTCTTCAGAGAGCTTTTATTTGATACTAATTCTTTTTCCAATTACCACATTATGCTTAAATCTTGGAAAGGCTTCCTCTCTTGATATATTTTAATAAAAGAACCCTTAGAGCCACATAACCTCCATCTTTTCATCATAGGCTACAGATTATCTTGAACTTCTATTGCCTGAAGACTTATATATGATAGAAACATTAAAAATACCATGCCAGGTTCCAATAGTGGGAAATAGCTAGAAGTTATAATAGATCAAATGGAAGATAGACTTTCACTTTTTAAATAAATAATTAAGTTCAGAATTCTCTTTGATATGTTAGTGTTGGAGGTTAGAGTGTATGATTTACAGTGAGGCATAATTAAAATAATGCTGAATTAGGTATTATACAATCTGGATACTCGTCTGAAATCACGGTTTATTTGCCCAGTGACCTTGGGCAAGAGAGCCTCAGCTTGACTCATCACCAGTTGAAATGTGTAGTTATCTTTACTGCCCAACTTTTTTTAGTGTTGTCAGAATGAGATGATATATGTGAAAATATTATGTAAACAATGAAGATCCATATTAAGGTGACTATTGTAAATAATAGTTGATATGTGCCATGCACTGTATTAAGCATTCACATAATTCTTACATAGTTTTATGAGACAAGCAACATTTTAATATTCCAATTTTACAGATCAGGAAGGTGAGGTTCAGAGTGTATAAGACACTTGATTGAGCTCACACTATCTGTGAATAGGAAAGGCAAGATTTGGATACTGGTTTGTTTGACACTAGACTTGATGCTCATAATTGCACAATTTTTATCTCTTATTTGAATAATAATTATTACATAGAGTAATGCATGGAAATGAAATTCTCTTTATTATCACATCTGATTTCTAAATGTGAAAACGAAATAATATTTATTTTTCTTAAAGCAGAATGTAATGGAGTTGTAATTATTGAAATGTATTCTTCCTTTAGAATTTAATTGTCTTGGATCCACTCACAGTGACTGAGGAAGAAATTAGACCATCACTAGAGAAACGTCTTGAAGCCATTATCAGTGGGGCTGCACTATTGGCTGACTCTTCATGCACTAGAGATTTCCATCGGGAACGGATTATTGCAGAATGCAATGCCATTCGCCAGGCTCTCCAGGACCTGCTTTCAGAGTACATGAACAATGTAGGTAACTTGTTTTCCGCCAACCTCATGCACTGGGTATATGCTGATGTTCTTTCTGTGTACAAATGTGATAAATTACAAATGAGTACATGATTTTACATATTTGGCTTTCTGAGTAGGTTCTACTCACAGAATACAGCATTGATATAGGAATTTCTAGGGATGGGATCCAACAATATATAATTGTTTTTTTTGAGGCAGTATCTAAATATTAGTTGAAGAAGGGAGTCAAGATTGGAGAAAAGAAACTGGAGTTGGACATCAATTTAAAGGATAAAAGGAAGATGAAGAAAAGGGAGACTGTTCGGGATTACGTTGGTGAATAAAAAAATTTAGACAGTATTAGATAAAGTCAGTGTTGAAGGGATCAGGGGTTATTTTTGAAGGTGTAAGGAACTTATGTAGTTTGTAACATTAGCTCCTAACCTTTTCACACGTGACATAATGTCATAATTTTTTTTGCAGTTTTAACTATCTCTTAGGAATATTAGAAATGCTGTCTAAATTTAGACACATGCAAAAATATTTGTTTCAAGGTGCTTTTGGTTTCATTTCATATGTCTTCATATATGATATATTCATTTCACATGTACATGTTTATATCCATCTATGGAATATCTATGCCAGTTCTTACATTCAAATCTTATTGCTGTTTTTAAAATGAAGAAAGAAGACATTGCCTTGAAGACATTGTCAAGCATTTATTGATCATAAAGCCTCTTAAATAATAGAGCTAAACAAAATAAAGGATTTATATATATTTAATATATAATAATAATATATTTATAAAATATTTTGCTCATCTGCCTTACAAATGGAATAATTAAAGAATTATGAAGATACATTTTGAAATTTATTAGTTACAAAGCATATGACTTTTTGGGTGTGAGGTTAAAGATTTAAGATTGTTCAGTATAAGTAATTTATGTGAATAATTGAAATGTGCTAAAATTAGTTAATGAGTTTTAAGGCTCCTTCTGCACATATGATGTATCTCCATACTCTTAATATTTGATGACTTTGGCTCCTGACCAAAAATCTCTTGCCTGTCAAGAAATCAGAGTTGTAAAGCAGATTTTGTTAATAAGAAGAACATGTTATAACATCATGTCCTGCTTCTGAAGCTAGAATAGTTCCATTTTTAGCATATGATATATTCTTTTTTTAATTTCCAGTATTTTTTATGGAAAATTATGACAAAGCATAAGAAATAGAAAATTATATAAGGCAAGCATGAACCCAGAGAGCATATAATATATTCTTAGTTAAAGATTTTTTAAGGGAATTCATCAATTATAAGGAACTCAAAAGACAGTATTGTATTGTATTTCCTTCTCCCATGATCTGTAAACTATTAAAATTATTATTCTCATATTTATAGATAAAAATACAATTACATATAAGTTTATTTTATCTATAAATTATAAAATTATAGATAAATTCACTTTATCAGATATAAAGTTGTTTTATTCCTTTAGATGCAAAAGCAAACAGATACACATGCATAGTTACCCACATACATAGTCAGGGATGGCCATGTAATTGTGGAGCTTGATGCAAAATGAAAATGCAAGTATTCTTGTTCAAAAGCAGAGGAAATAACTCTTTTTCCTTTTTCACAGTCTTGATTGACCCGAGAAAGGTGATTTTTATTTGCTGTTTAACGTTTGGTTCCCTAGTACATAGGGATACTTGTGGGAACATGCAGACCCTCACAGGTATCTGTGGCCCTTCCCCATGACTGTGACCCATTTTGCCTTGTGCCAAGACCGTCACCGGAAGTGGAGGGGGCAGCAGTTGTTGGGTGGGGGAGCAGGTGGCTAAGGACCTGTACCTGGAAGGCAGAACTAAATGTGAGTCTAGGACATATGCTTCTACTCCATCAGACTTCACTAATATACTCAAATTCAGAGATAAAATTGTTAAAAATTTCAAGACTGTGATAGCAGAGTATTAAAGGCAAACCATGGGGTTTCTTTCTGAGGATGGGACCCTATGTGCCATCACATGCCCCTGAAGTTGGTCCTGTGCATCATAAATACATATCACGTAAGTGGTTTTATGGCTCTCTTCAACTTTGGGTTAAAAACTATTCATACCAAAGGTGAAGTGATGGGAGCATTCTGCCCTGGGTGCAATCATTAAGCAGGTGCATTATATCTAGATATTTATAAACAATAATAAAACCAACTGAAAGTTGGCCTGCTTTTTACTGTCACCATGTTTAGCAGTTCTAAATATTAAGTGATAAAATGTTTTTCTCAAAATTCTTTTGTTTTTCTAAGTTCTAAACAATTACTGTGGTTATAATTGATGTTTAATAATATGTACATATGATTCAAATTGCACATTTTATGATTATACTTTAATAGCCATTATATTCCTTATGCATTTAAATAGCAGATTCAAAATAATGATGACACAAAGACAAAGAACTAGAAATAGAGTCACTTCAATTCTGTTATTTTATGTGGTCACATGGAACTTAAATTTAAAAATTATGACAATGAAACAGTATGAATTTCCATGGGTAATATTTATGTTAAGTAAATGCAGATTTTATGCATGTGAAGTTCATATGTGAAATCTTTTTTTTTCACTCGTGAAATATTTTATTGAATTTGAGTACTAACTTTGAAATTTGTTTTCTCTTTAAGATTTGTCTATTGCTTTAAAGTTAACAAATTGGAAAATAATGATTATTACTGAAAAGTAATTTTGTCATACAGAGAATAGAGGTGCTTAAATATCCACTGCAAGTATAAAATATGCTATGTGAGGCACCGAAAATACATATGTATTTTTCTAAGTTTTACTGCTCTTTTTCTTAACAAGGATTTCCTTTGATACTCAGTTTCAAGGTCCATTTGTCAAGTACACAAAACTTATATTACTAATATACTTCTGTTAGATATGTTGGCTTTAAAACAAGGTAAGTTCTGTGTTAGAAGAATGAAGTGGAAAGAAATTTTTTCATTTATAATATGCAAATAATTAAGATCAGAGGTAAGTAGCTTTTTAAAATCATGTCCAGATAATTATCTTAACTCATATATTTTTTTTAAGGGTAGACTCAATTAGGAATTTAAATGTTTTTCAGTTATTTAGTTGATTAGATTACACTACTCTTCATACTTGATAGAGGCTGTTTTCTTCTTCCTTCTTCCTTCCCCCATGTTTCCTCTTCTCCTCTTCTGGCAAAGGAGAGTAAATACCCCTGAAATACCTCTTGGTCATGGTGCTTCCCCATTTTTAGCTCTTATCCCTGTTGGAATTCCTGTGTTTACTCCTCTGCCATCTCTGCTGGACAGAAGCTCTAAGAGAATGAGGATTATCTCCCTTGCCCTTAAAACAGAGACTTTCAGGTAGCAGGGGCTCAGTAGTTATTATTTGGATACAGGTAAATTGAATTTAGTGCTTGCTTCATCTCATTTTTTAAATTAAAATGACAATGTGCCTAAAGCAATTAATTTGTATTTATTTTTTATATTAAATGATTGCCATGGAAAAAATATAGGGAGGATTAATGATAAGAGCAGAAGCATAGAAAAGGAAGAAGAACAAAGGTGAGAAAGCTGTTCTTTGGGTGATCTTAGTATATTTATATATTCCTTTCTCTTAGGATATAATATTAAATACTTGTTGAGGAAGGCATTTTTCTTTTTTTTTAAGGGAAGGAAATAATTATTGTGTGTGGGTAATGTCTGGTGATCTGCCCTAATGTTGGTATAGAGGTCAGAGCAGGAGGAGCTAAATTTATGCAGTGGTGGTCCACATGATCAGAAATACATTTATATGCACATTATGTTAACATTCTATTGTAAGTACAACCCATTAATAATAAAAAATATGAATTTGTAATATTATGAGAAAGCACTTCAAAAACAATGTAATAGCTCTTTTTCATATACAAGTGCTGTATTTTAGGTCTAATACTAGTATCTTGACCTACACAGTGAATATTGGAATTAAACAGCAGCAACCAATCTGGAAAAACTGTGGGGAATATTTTCAGAACACATTCCCAGGTTTATTTTTATTCCCGGTTTATATCACAAATAATGCTTCTTTATACCTTTCATCAGCTTTAATGAAAGGGAATGTACTTTCCTGGTATTAGCTGAACTCAACCTTTCTCAGAATTTGCTCAAAGATTTTAGGATAGCTGTTGTACTTCAGACTTCAACTTCCAGTTTAAGGAATGCTTTGTCTCATTTGGTGGGCCTGGTTTGCTTTTCAGATTAGTTAGGAGCTTTTGTAATTGGGCTGTTGATACAGTAAATGCTTGATGATTATCGAGACATAATAAAGATAACTGTGAAAACTTAAAGCAAGATTAACACTCATTATAATCTGTGGATGTTTTATGTGAATGTGACTTCAAGGCTTCAAATTTTGTAAGCCTGTTGAGTACAGAGAAGTTCAGCAGTGGGAAATGAATGTAGTTTATGTTTTCTCAGGCTCAGTCCACATGACCAGTTTGAGTCTAGATGACTTTACCTTCTTCTTTTTTTTTTTTTTTAAAGATTTTATTTATTTATTTGAGAATGAGAGAATGAGAGACAGAGAGCATGAGAGGGTCAGAGGGAGAAGCAGACTCCCCACTGAGCAGGGAGCCCGATGCGGGACTCGATCCCGGGACTCCAGGATCATGACCTGAGCTGAAGGCAGTCACTTAACCAACTAAGCCACCCAGGCGCCCTAGATGACTTTACTTTCTTAAACAGATCAGTAAGTCTTGATCATTTTTTTGACTGAAATTCTGTTTAGTAAGTTCAATGTCTTGTGACATTAGTAAGAAATTAGTAGGAAATGAAACCAGATGGATCCATAACTTATGATAAAACAGACAACCACTTACCACTTTAATGATTATATATATATTTGTCCCAATATTTTCCATATATAGATAGTAATAATTATTTTACATCTGTAGTTCAAAAGTCTGACACAAGTCTCACTGGGATAAAAAAGGAAGTGTTAGCAATGCTGCATTCTTTTCTGGAGTCTGTAGGGAGAAATCAATTTCTTTGCCTTTTCCACCTTCTAGAGGCCATCCATATTCCTTGGTTCTTTCTCCATCTTCACAGCCAGCAATGTCACACTTCTCTGACTCTTTCTGTCCCTGTATCTCTTTCTCTGACCCCAGCCAGGAAATGTTTTCTACTTTTTAGGACTCATGTGATTAGATAGGGCCCACCCAGATTATCCAGGATAGTCATGCCATCTCATGGCTCTTAGCCTTATTTACATCTGCAAAGTTCCTTTTGTCATGTAAGGTCCTGGGAATTAGGGTGTGAGCATCTCTGGGAGCCCTATGACATACATTAATACCAGTCTTTCTTAGTCTCTTCTGTGGAATCGTCAATACTCCTTGCATTTTGAATCTATTATAGTAGTTAGTATCCCTTACTTACTTTAGGCTTTATGCAGGCAAATCTATTGTTTGTCTATTTTATTTACTATTTTATCTCAAGCCCCAGGCACAATACTTGGCATTAGAAAAAGCTAGATTGTATTTTTGAATGAAAAAATAAAATGAAATTATTGCATATTGTATATGCCATATAATGGAGAGACAGCTTCTCTGACATTAAATGAAATGAGTTCCAAGCATCTCTCAATTTATATGATAGACTGCCTGTTATAAAAGGTCTTATTTTGCAAAGTATAGGTCTTTTCTAAAAATCAGTGTGAATATTCAGAAACATAATTTTCTCATCACAGTCTCTTCATTTGGATGCCCATCCAGATATATTCCAAAACAAGATTTTTACTAATTAAAAAATATACTCCAGAGAATATTCAGAATCAGATAAAGTTTAACTTTTGTTTTTTAAAACTTAGAAGTATATTTTTCTAAGGTATTTCTGCTGTTTTTCTTATACCTCCAGGATTGGTTAGACCTAGTCCATCTTCTCTGATGTACAGGGTAAATAAGGAATTCTTCATGTGGTTGGGGCAGAGCAAGGAGGCTCTCTAAAGAAGGAAGGGTTTTAGAGGGAAATCAGTTTTTTTTTTTTTTAAATGATAGTCTTTCTGTAATTGGTGAAAACAAAGTTGGAGGTGGGTAGCCATCATACTTTATTCTAAGAATCAGTAGACATGGATATTTCTTCAGGAGTGGGTTGAAATCATGTTGATATTGTTAAGTTTGGATGTGTTGCTGGACAAGTCTTCACGTGATGTAGAATCCTTGGTAAACTTAACACTGAGATTGGTACTTTACTCTAGGGGTTATTAGAGAGTTTAGTGAATGATAGCTAAAGTAAATGAGTCAGGTCTGGCTGTATGCAGGGAGCAATTTGCATTTCCAGACCTCTACTTGCCCAATATTTTCTTCTTTTGGTGTCTTATGTGAAAGTGCATTATTGGTTCTCATTATATACTTGTTGAGTGAGTAAATAATCAAATGGACTGGCTTTTGTTATTCAGAGCCCTATTTCATTTGTAAGTCCTGGGTTTAATGTATTCCCTCTCCTGGGGAATTCTAAAGATTCACTAAGGCCAACAAAGAGATGTTAAGGGGTTTTTCTTCATTAAAAGTCCTCTACCTCTTTTCTGAAATCCATTTTAGAAATAATTTCAGCCTTATTTGTCATAATGATAAGATAAAGCAGTTAGGATGATCTATATGTAATGAGTTTTTTAATACTGGAGACAAGTTAAAATTAAAATTCTAGAAATCTAAAGGCGGCTTCCAAATCTTCTTTTCTTTTTTCTTTGTTTTTTCTTTGCTTTCTTTTCTTTTCTCTCTCCCTCGTTTCCTTCATTCCTTCTTCCTTCCTTCCTTCCTTCCTTCCTTCCTTCCTTCCTTCCTTCCTTCCTTCCATCCATCCATTCTTTCACATAACTGGCTTTTCTAACACAAAGAAGAAGGCAGAGACTTAGACAAAATGTGAAGATGGAGGAATTTATCCCAAATGAAAGAACAAGATAAGGCCATGGCTAGAGATCTAAGTGAAACAGATATAAATAACATGCCTGATGGAGAACTTAAAGCAACAATCATAGGGATACTCACTGGGCTTGAGAAAAGAATAGAAGACATCAATCAGCAAGATCCTGAACACAGATATAAAAGAGTTATAAAAGAATCAATCAGAGATGAAAACTGCAATAAACAAGATTAGAAACACACCTGATGCAATGAACAGCAGGCTGGAAGAAGAAGAGAAATGAATTAATGACCCTGAAGACAAAGTAATGAAAAGCAATGAAGCTGAACAAAAGAGAGAAAGAAGAATTGTGTAACACAAGAATAGACTTAGGGAACTCAATGACTCCATCAAACAGAATAACATTCTCATTATAGGGGTCCCAGAAGAACAAGAAAGGGGGCAAAAAATTCATTTGATGAGATAATAGCTGAAAACTTTCCTAATCTGGGGAAGGAAACAGACATCCAGATGCAGGAGGCACAGAGGACTCCCAACATTTAAAAAAAAATCAGGCCAACACCAAGATATATTGTAATTAAATTTGCAAATATACTGATAAAGAAAAAATCTTAAAGCAGAAAAACAGAAGAAGTCATTGACTTACAAGGGAAAACCCATAAGAGTAGCTGGAGATTTTTCAACAGAACTTGGCAAGCCGGAAGAGAATGGCATATATATTGAAAGTGCTGAATGGGAAAAATCTGCAGCCAAGAATACTCTATCCAGCAAAGCTATCATTCAGAATAGAAGGGGAGATAAAGAGTTTCCTAAACAAAAACTAAAGCGTTCATGACTACTAAATTAGCCCTGCAAGAAATATTAAATGGGACCCTTTGAGTGGAAAGGAGAGACCAAAAATAACAGTATAAAGGCAGGAAACACAAAAGCAGTAAAAATTTTCTGTAAAAATCAGTCAAGGAACTCACACAGAAAAGGATATAACATATGATAACATATACCTAAAACATGGGGAGGAGAGGAGAAAAGAATTTGTTCAAACTTGAATGACCATCAGCTTAATATAGACTGCTATTTACAGAAGAAGTATATACAAGCCTAGTGGTAATCATATATCAAAAACCACTGGGGCACCTGGATGGCTCAGTCAGTTAAATGGCTGCCTTCAGCTCGGGTCATGTTCTTGGGGTCCTGGGATCGAGGCCTGTGTCGGGCTCCTTGCTCAGCAGGGAGTCTGCTTCCCCTCTGCCCCTCCTCCTGCTCGTGCTCTCTCTCTCTCTCTCTCTCACTTACTGCCAAAAAGACCCCACTAATAAACATGCAAAGAATAAAGAAAAAGAAATCCAAATATATCACTAAAGAAAATTAGCAAAAAATGAAAACAAAAAAGACAAGAAGGATCAGAGAAAATCTCCAGAAACAATGAAACAATTAATAAAATGGCAATAAATACATATCTGTTAATAATTACTTTGAATGCAAGACTAAATGCTCCTATCAAAACAAGCCAAATTTAAATTAAAGCCTTTCTTCAATGCTAACCAATTATGAGTCACTCATAATATCACCTTAGCTATTTTATCTTTATAAATCAGTTTCCATTTGTGATATTGTGTTTCATAATAAGAAGTATATATTTGGTATTTGCCCCTTTTCTGACATAGAGCTCCTAAAATCCTCGGAATTTTATAAGTGATGAGAGTGATAAAGATCTTCTGTTATATTAATGAGATGGCTTTGGATCTAAGGATGAGGGTTGGTTGCCAGGAAACCAACCCTGTGATCAGAGGATTACAACTCTCAGTATCACTCCCTGACCTCCTGGGGAGAGGGGAAGGGCTGGAGGTTGAATTTAATCACGAGGGGACAATGATTTAATCAATCATGCCTATTTAATGAAGCCTCCATAAAACCAAAGGATAGGGTTCAGACCTTTCAGATTGGTGAACACAATGAGGAATAGTGGCACGCTCGAAGGACATATCTTGTGCCCCTTTCCCACATATCTTGTCCTGTGCATCTCTTCCATTTGGCTGTTTTTGAGCTATATATACACTGGTAATCTAGTAAGTAAAATGCTTCTCTGAGTTCTGTGAGTTGCTCTAACAAATTTATTGAACCTGAGAAGGGGGTCATAGTAACCTCTCGTTTATAGCCAGTTGATCAGAAGTACAGGTAGCAACCCAGACTTGGAGTTGGCATCTGAAGTGTTGGCAGGGGGGTGGTGGTGGTGACAAATTTGTAGTACTGGACTCTTTTTTTAAAAAATTTATTTATTTTATTTTAGAGAGAGCATGAACAGGAGGGGCAGAAGGAGAGGCAGAGGGAGAGAGAATCTCAAGCAGACTCTGTGCTGAGCTCAGAGCCCAAAGTGGGGCTCCATCTCATGACCCCAAGATCACAACCTGAGCCAAAACCAAGAGTCAGATGTTCAACCGACTGTGCCACCCTGGTGCCCTGTAGTACTAAACTCTGAACCTATGGAATCTGATGCTATTTCTAGATAGATGGTATCAGAATTGAGTTGAACTCTGGACCACCCAGCTGATGTTCTGAGAACTGCTTGTTGGCATGGGGGAATCTCTCCCCTGCCACACTGGAATTATTAGCAGAATCTTTTATCATTGAAACATATTTTTGAATGAATTTGTAGTTAGGCTCTGAAAAAAAAGTTATCTTACCTTTGTGATGTAAGTTTAGGATCAAAGGCCAACCTGTAGCTTTATTTCTGTGCTGAAGTAGGTTTAGCAGGGTCAGACATGGATAAGCAACTTACGTAGTTGATTTGCTGGGCTATTTGCTATACTTAATAATTAATTGGAGAAGACTATTAGCGATCTACAAATTACAGATTGTCCCATCATATTTTGGTTCATTTTTTGCATCATAAATTTTCATATATGTGTTTGAGTCTTGTAACCAAAACAAAATAGCTTATTGAATTCTCGACATGAATTTACTCACTTGTTTTCTTCTGAAAGATAAATTGAAACTAGGTTTGACTAAGTGTTTTCCTTAGAGATAACTATCACACTTTGTATCCGACAAAACTCAACCAAGGTTGTTGATTGACAATACTTCATCAATCCAATAAGTTGTGGGTGGCCTCTGTAGCTAGGAATGGTCCTTAGATGACATCCAGAAAGAAAACAGGGATCTCAGCCCTATAAGCACAAGGAACTGAATCTTTCAACAACCCAAATGGGCAAGTGAACAGATTCTCCCCCTGAGCCTCCCAAAAGAAACAGCCCAGGGGCGCCTGGGTGGCTCAGTCCGTTAAGCGTCTGCCTTTGGCTCAAGTCATGATCCCAGGGTCCTGGGATTGAGCCCCGCATCGAGCCCTGCATCGGGCTCCTTGCTCAGCGGGGAGCCTGCTTTTCCCTCTGCCAGCCACTCCCCCTACTTGTGCTCTCTCTCTCTCTCTGATGAATAAATAAATAAAATTGTAAAAAAAAAAAAAAAAAGAAAGAAAGAAACAGCCCAGCTGACACTGGTTTTAGCCCAATGTCCTGTTTCTGACCTATAGAACTGTAAGGCAATAAATTGGTATTATTTAAGCCATGAAGTTTGTGTTAATTTGTTACAACCACAATCGAAAATTAATACATGATCTTAATCAGGGGTCATGTAGTTTACTTTTGTACAGAAACTGTGTGAGCAAATTTGAAATCTTATGTGAAATGAATTGCTGCATTTATGTAGTAAAAATGTAGATATATTAATTCTGAAATGTGTATTTAAATCTCAGGAAAAGCAATCAGTTTTATAGAAATACCAAATATTGATTTTGAGTGTACTTATGTATCTCACATAAGATTTAGCATGAAGTAATTAAAATGCCCGAAAACCATTTAATGGTATAAACACCACAAACTGTTGTGGTGCTACACAATGGAAAATATAATTTAGTGTTTTTTTTTGGAGCCAGTGCAAACTAGAATAATATGTGAGCCACATGTAATTTAAAATTTTCTAATAGCCACATGCAATAAAATGAACAGGTAAAAACAATAAATGTTATTTAATTAAATATATGCAAAATATTTCAAAATGTAGTCATAAACATTATTAGTGAGGTAGTTCACAGTCTTTTTAGTACTATGTTCTTGATATCTGGTGTGCATTTTGCATCTATAGTACATCTGGACCAGCCACATTTCAAGTGGTCAGTAGCACATATGGTTAGTAGCTACCATATTGGACACCACAGCTCTATGCAGAAATGCCTTCTCCACCATAGAGTTTTTGATGCCTGATCATCTCCATGTTTCTACCACTTTAATAATGATGCTGTTAGAAAAGGTAACAAAAGAAAAAAGAGACAGAATACTTAGGGAGACCAAGAGCTATAACATCATACTGTCATTTCTGGTGTTACCCAGTAAAAATAGGCTACTGATTTTATACTAGTATATTGGAAAAACCCCAAAACTTACCATATGTGGTAAATTACATTTTCCAAAATGGTCACAATAATATCTCCATTTTACATATTCTTTTTTGGTATGATTGCCTTTCCTCCATCATTAGGTTGAGTTTAATACCCTTCTTGAATCTGGGCTTGTCTTAATGACTTGTTTTTTTCTTTTTTCTTTTTTTTAAGATTTATTTATTTATGTGACAGAGAGCAAGAGAGCACAAGCAGGGGGTGCTGCAGAGGGAGAGGGAGAAGCAGCCTCCCTGCCGAGGGGGAGCCTGAGGCAGGGCTCGATCCCAGGACCCTGGGATCATAACCTGAGCAGAAGGCAGATGCTTAACTGACTGAGCCACCCAGTCACCCCCATAATGAATGACTTGTTTGATCACTTAAATGTGACAGAAGCCACATTCTGGGATTTCTAAGGCTAACAAATTCTTTCAGATTTCACCTAACTCTCTTAGAATGATCAATCTTGGGACACCATCTCAGAACACAGTTGCTATATTGTAGGAAACCCAACCCACACAGAGAGTCCAAAACCAGGTAGGCACCCTGGCTGACAGCCTCACCTGAGTTTTCACCCAAAAAGTCACCATCAGCTACCAGCACTGTGAATATGCTATCTTGGATGGCCAACCCAAATGGCTGCAACTAAGGCCAAACCTTGACTTCGGCTGCATAGAGATTTGATGTGTGAAATCCTAGCTGAGTTCAGTCATACTTCAGAACCATGAGAAAGAATAAAAAGTTGTTGCTTTTAACCACTAAGTTTTGGGATGGCTTCTTATACAGCAATAGATAATCAGAATACTATAGAATCTGATTGGGAAAGGGTTTACTTGGAGAAGAGCATAAAGAATCAGAACCACACTAACACCAAATGTTACTACCTAGAAGGTACAGAGGACAGAGTTAGTTCCCTTAGTGATAGTGGTCAAGGGTTATTAACAAAAGCTTTTTGAGGAGGAAGATAAAATTGATAATTACTAAGTAGATGTATATATGGAAATATGTTAATAGATCCTATTATGAAGTATAGATTTAATTAATCTCCACAAATCTTTCATAGTCTTTAAGTCCTGTGTTAAAAGTGAAACAACTGTAGGTATCCTTATAACAGAGATCTGAAGTGGGTAAACCTTATCTAACTGTAAGTGTTAAGATTCTTGTGCCCAGGGCACCTGGGTGGCTCAGTTGGTTAAGCGTCTGCCTTCAGCTCAGGTCATTGGGATCGAGTCCCGCATCAGGCTTTCTGCTCAGCGGGGAATCTGCTTCTCCCTCTGCCCCTCACCCTGCTCTTGTGCTCTCTCTCTCACTCTCTCTTTCTCAAATAAATAAATAAATAAAATATTAAAAAAAAAAAGATTCTTGTGCCCAATGTGAAAACAAAACAAAAAACTAGGGAAGTGACCCTTGTGCAGAATTCCATTTTAACAAGGCTTATTTGTGTCTGGGTGCACTTATGCCAAAATGAAATCTGTAACTGCATTTAAGAAGTGACTTTGAAACTTTTCCAGGTAATCCACAAATGGTATTCTCAAAATGTGGATGATGATCACCTGCTGTCTTTAGTGGTATTGAATCGGAATCATTGAATACTAAGTGATTATGTAATCTATGCTGCAGAATAGTTACAGGCAAATGTTTATTCAGCTTCTTATGGTTACTAAGTTTCTTTTCCTCCTTGGCAATTTTAAGCATAGTAGCAGGGGCTCAGAAAGAGAACTATGCAACACCCCCACAAAGTTGGCAGTATGGCAGTTGGCCTACAACTGGGGAGAGAAAAATAATTCTTTTCTTTGGTGCATAGTAGAGATATGATCATCATTTTTTATGATATATTATGTTGTTTTTTGTAAAAGCAGCTCTTCCTAATTTTACAACTCCTTTACAAATATTGACTGCTCCTTTTTATTCAGTTTGACCTTTGTATAAAACCTAAAAGCTTGTAAAGTAGAACTAACCAAACCTATTTGATGATTACTTTTATTTTATATTTAGTTGTTCATACTGTACCAGGAAGCCTTCCCATATTCTCTCATTTTTAGGTTATTATAGTGTTCCAGGAATGCCTCTCAAAGACTAGAAACTAAAATTAAAAAAAAAAAAGCTTTTATTTGGAAATAATTATATATTCAAAGAAAGTTGCAAAGGTAGTACAGAGAGATTTTGTGTACCTATTTCCCAGTTCCCACATTGGTTGTATCTTATGTGACTGTAGTATGATATAAAAACTAGGAAGTTGGCATATTGTTATAACTTATGTGTATAGTTCTATCACATGTATAGATTCAGAAACCACCAGCACCATAAGAAAGATACAGAAATATTTCATCACTATGAATATCTACTTCTTGCTACCACTTTATATTCACATTTACCCCTCCAAACTTCTCCTTCCTGCCTGCCCCCCATCATCCATAACCCCTGGAAAATACTAATCTAAATATTTTTAAAAATATTTTATAAATTAAAAAAATTTTATAAATGAGATCAAACAGTGTGTGATCTTTTGAGACTGGCTTTTTTCACTCAGTTGTGTATTAATTTTTATTTATTTATTTGAGACAGAGAGAATGAGAGAGAGAGCACATGAGAGGGGGGAGGGTCAGAGGCAGAAGCAGGCTCCCTGCTGAGCAGGGACCCCGATGTGGGACTCGATCCAGGGACTCCAGGATCATGACCTGAGCCGAAGGCAGTCGCTTAACCAACTGAGCCACCCAGGCGCCCTTCACTCAGTTGTGTATTAATAGTTTACTTTTTTTTATTGCTGAGTAGTATCCCATGGTATGGATGCACCATATATTTTTAACCATATACCTATTGAAGGACAATTTTGTTTTTTCTAATTTGGATCTATTACAAATAAAACTTCTATGAACAGTTGTGTACAGGATTTTGTAGACATAAGTTTTCATTTTTCTGAGATAAATGCCCAGAGGTGTGATTACTGGATCATATGGTACATAAATGTTTAGTTTTTAAGAAACTGCCCAACTGTTTTCCAGAGTGGCTGTAATATTTTACATTCCCACCAGCAAAGGGTATGATTACTACACATCCCAACCAGCGTTTGGTATTCTCATTATTTTTTTTAATTTAGCTGTTCTAATAGGTGTGTAGTCATTGCTCATTGTGATCTTAATTTGCATTTCCCTCATGTCTAGTGATGTTAAAGATCTTTTCATGTGCTTATTTGCTACCTGTATATCCTCTTCAGTGAAATGGTTCATCATATTGTTTGCCAATTTTGTAATTGGTTTGTTTGTATTTTACTGTTAGTTGTTGAGAGTTCTTTATATATTCTAGATAGGAAAACTTTTTCATATACGGGGTTAGCAAATATTCTCTTGCATTCTGTAGCTGATGAAATCAATTTTATCATTTTTTTCTTTCATGCACTGTGTTTTTGTGCCTAAGAACTGTTTGACAAGTTCTAGGTCCCAAAGATATTCTTTAAAGGTTTTATGTTTTGGATCTATATTTTACATTTATGATCCATTTTGAGTTAATTTTTATGAGATATGAGACTTTTCTCAAGATTCATCTTTTTGCCCATGGATATCCAGTTGCTTTAGCACTATTTGTTGAAATGGATATCCTTCCTCCATTAAATTACTTTTGCATCTTTGTCATTTCTATGGTACTGAATTATTTGTCTATCTTTTGGTCAGTACTGCATGTATAGATTAATGTAGTTCTATATTAAATCTTGAAATTGCATTTAGTTGTTCCTCCTACTTTATTCTCCTATTTCAAAGTTGTTTTAGTTTTCCTAGTTCCTTTGGTTGGCATGTAAATTTTAGAATAATGGTATGTATATCTACAAAAGATTTTGCTAAGATTTTGATAAAAATTACATTAAACCTGTAATTTTGATTTGTATTTCCCTATTGATCACTGATGCGTGTCAAAGTGGCTAAAATTAACACAAGAAACAACAGGTGTTGGTGATCAGGATGTGGCGAAAGGAGAACCCTCTTGCACTAGTGATGGGAATGCAAATTGGTGTAGCCACTGTGGAAAACACTATGGAGGTTCCTCTAAAAGTTAAAAATAGAACTACCCTACAATCCAGCAATTGCACTACTAGGTATTTTCCCCAAAATACAAAAATACTAATTCAAAGGGATGCATGCACCCTGATGTTTATAGCAGCATTATCTACAATAGCCAAATTATGGAAACAGCCCAAATGTCCATGGATTAATGAATGGATAAGGAAGATGTGGTATATATACAATGGAATATTACTCAGCCATAACAAATAATGAAATCTTGCCATTTGCAACAACATGGATGGTGCTAGAGAGTAATATGCTAAGCAAAATAAGCCAGAGATAGACAATACCATATGATTTCACTCATACGTGGAATTTAAGAAACAAAATAAATGAACAGTGGGGAAAAAAAAGAGAGAGACAGGCAAACCAAGAAACATAAATCTCTTAAATATAGAGAACAAATTGGTGGTTACCAGAAGTGAGGTGGGTTGGGGCATGGGTTAAATAGGTGATGGGATTAAGGAGTGCACCTGTGATGAGCACCAGGTGTTATATGGAAGTGTTGAATCACTATATTGTATACCTGAAACTAACATTACAGTACATGTTAATTAATTAGAATTTAAATAAAAACTTAAAAAAAAAAGAATTATGTTAAACCTATATTCAACTTGGGAGAATTGACATCTTTAGTATACTGAGTCTTCCAATCCATGAACACAGTATGCCTCTTTGTTTATTTAAATCTTTGTTTTCTTTCATCAGCACTTTGCAGTTTTCAGCCTACAAGTCCTGTACATGTTTTGTTAGATTTATACCTAGTCATGCCATTTTTTTAGGTATTGTAAATGATATTGTATTTTAAATTTCAATTGCTATATGTTCATCACCAGTATATAAAAACACAATAGATTTATTTTTTCTCATGTCTTGTAACTCACTTATTAGTTCGAGGTTTTTGTTTTAGTTTTTTGTAGATTTCCTGGCATTTCCTACATAGATATTTATGTCATGAACAGATTGGGACAGTTTTATTTCTTCCTTTTAAAACTGTATGCCTTTTATTTCTTTTTCATACCTTATTGCACTGGCTGGAATTCTAGTGTTATGCTGAATAAAGGTGGTGTGAACTGATATTTTCACTTTCTTGATGATCTCAGGATGAAAGCATTCAGTCTTTCATCATTAAGTATGATGTTATGTTTAATTATTATGTAGATTAGAAAAGTTAAGATACAGAAATTCTCCTCTATTCCTACTTTTCTGAGAGTTTTTGTCATGAATAGATAGGTGTTGAATTGTGTCAGAAGTATACCTTTTCTGCATTGATTGACATGATCATATGATTTTTTAAAAACTTTTTTTAAAGATTTTATTTATTGGAGAAAGAAAGAAAGAGAGAGAGAGAACATGAATGGTGGGGAGGGGTAGAGAGAGGGAGAGGGAGAAGCAGAGACTCCCTGCTGAGTAGGGAGCCTGACTCAGGGCTTGATCCCAAGACCTGGAGTTCATGACCTGGGTGGAAGGCAGATGCTTAACCAACTGAGCCACCCAGGCACCCCTGATTTTCTTTATCTAGTCTGTTAATATGGTGGATTAAATTGATGGTTTTCAAATATGAAATAACCCTTGCATTTCTGGAATAAACCTTGCTAGGTCATATTGTACCTTGCATTTCTGGAATAAACCTTACTAGGTTGTGTTGTATATATTTTTTTCCTATATTGCTGAATTCTATTTGTTAAGATTTTTTTAGGAATATTTATTCTTATATTGATGAAGGATATGAGTTCTTGCTTCTTGCTGTCTCAATCTATAGCTCATCGTCTCAGAAACAAGACTTATCCCATGTCATTAACTCTTTGGTCTTCTCTTCATTCTTTTTTTTTTTTTTTTTTTTACTTCTCTTGTAGATTAACATATTCTTTGCATTTTAGCTATTATTATAATTCTTATTTTGGAAGTGAAAGAATTGACAACTATTATGTAGTTGAACCAATGATTGGACTGAGGCAACCTGATTCTAGAACCTCTGCTCTTAGCCACTCTTCTTTAGTATCCAGTTGATTCATTCATTCAGTATTTATTGAACATCTGTTTTGCACCTGGCTTGTAAAAATGAGGATATAAGGGGGCGCCTGGGTGGCTCAGTCGTTAAGCGTCTGCCTTCAGCTCAGGTCATGATCTCAGGGTCCTGGGATCGAGCCCCGCATCGGGCTCCCTGCTCCGCGGGAAGCCTGCTTCTCCCTCTCCCACTCCCCCTGCTTGTGTTCCCTCTCTCACTGTGTCTCTCTCTGTCAAATAAATAAATAAAATCTTAAAAAAAAATGAGGATATAAGGATGTAGTAGTAAGACATGTTCCATGCTCTTGGGACCAGTGGCCTTGGGACACAGAAATAAAATAATAGCCTCCCAAATTAATTTATAATTACAAATTGGAATAGGAATGAAAGATATGTACAGTGTGCTTAAGAAAGAGGACCAACTTTGAAATTTAAAGAGGAAAGATGATGGAAGTCCTCTCTATGTTAGAGGCCTAAAGGGTAAGTGGATTTTAGCCAGGTCAAGTTGGGGGGGTGGTGATGATGGAAAACACGTTCTAGAGAAACATAATTGTTTATGCAGGCATTCTGCAGTGGCAAAGAGCTTAGTGCCTATGAAGATCTGAAAGAAGGGCAGTGTGACTTTAGTCCTGAGATTAAAGCAATATGTAGTATGAGATGAGGCAGGGCAGGGATCATGGTAGGCTTTGCAGCCTATACTAACAATTTGGAATATTAAGCTAAATTCAGTGGGTACAGGATTGCAGAGGGTCAAGAATGAAGGATAGCTTTTTTGCAAAAGCCTTGTAGGTAGTTTGTATAATGAAAAAACAGGACTAAATGACTTCTATTCTTATCTATTTGAGCTAAAAAAAAATTCGTAAGTGTTCTATTCTAGAAATCTCCGAGCATCCATGAGCTTTTTTTCCCCTCACAGTACCTTGATTTAATCTTTGTAGGGCTAGTAACTCAAAGGCAAAGCTCTTATTGGATTTGTAATACAATGAGAAATACAGCCCTCACATATATGCCTGGCTTAATGACTTCTGCTGAGGTTGAATTGTGAGATGTTATCCATCTCCTCTCTGAAATATGAATTCTAGTTTAGTGGAATTTGTTGCCTTTAGGGACTTGGTAATATCACTTTTCATATGTCTTTTTTTAAAGCCCACTGACAATATATTTTAAGATGGAAAGCAATGGAATGTATGGTATTTATTTATTTATTTTTAGCTAGCTAGTTGAAATCATATGTTAACCTTTTGTCATAAAAGTTAGGAAACATTCATAAATTAGCTTACGAAATGTATAAGCTTGTTTAAGGTTTAAAGAAAATATTGATATGTATTTATATTTTTACATACTTATACATTGGCTACATTTAAAAACATTTATTTTATTTTATTTTATTTTTTATTTTTTTAAATTTTATTATGTTATGTTAGTCACCATACAATACATTATTGGTTTTTGATGTGGTGAAAAAACATTTTTTTTAAAGAACTTTCTTCAAGTTTGGTTATTACTTAACAAATCATGGTATTTTATAACAAACATCACCTTTCTTCCTGAAAGGTGATAGAATAAAATAGTTGACAATATAATCATTTTATATGTTTCTCAAACACTTTTATATTGTATTTTCCTTCTTATCTCTGATAGGTGACTCTAAAATTCATAATTTTTAAATATAGTTTATATACAAAAAAAAGGGACATTTTGAAAGTCAGATAATATACCATATATTTTTTAAATTTTTTATTGTTATATTAATCACCATACATTACATCATTAGTTTTTGATGTAGTGTTTCATGATTCATTGTTTGTGCATAACACCAAGTGCTCCATGCAGAACGTGCCCTCTTTAATACCCATCACCAGGCTAACCCATCCTCCCACTCCCCTCCCCTCTAGAACCCTCAGTTTGTTTTTCAGAGTCCATCGTCTCTCATGGTTCGTCTCCCTCTCCGATTTCCCCCCCTTCATTCTTCCCCTCCTGCTATCTTCTTCTTTTTTTTTCTTAACAATATACCATATCTTAATTGCACAAAATACAAAGCAATTTCCTCCTTTTTAGCAATTTAATTAGTTCAATAAAGGAAATGGTGTCTTGCTAGCAAATGGAAGGTAAATGATACTTTATTTCACCTCTTTTTAATGTCAGTAGTAAAATAAAATATAGATATACTGTTAATTTATATTAATAATATTGTGTTTTGAACTTGACAAAGTGGGGGTTAAAAAGATCCTTATAGTCAGAAAAATGGATTTAAATTCTAACTCTAATATTTACTTTCTTTATGCCCTGAGGCACATTTCCCAACCTTTCCAAAATTCAATTTTCTAATTTTAAATAAAGGGATAATAAAATGATCTGGTTAGATTGTTTTGACGATGACAGGAGAGAGTATATAAAACCTATTTTCAATCCTAGCTGTATACTTGATCACCTGGAGGGCCTTAAAAAATTCTCAAACCAAGGCCGCATGCCTGACTACTTAAATCAGAATCTCTGGAGGTAGCATTCATGCATCAGAATGTTTTTAAAAAGATTCCTGGGAGATTTTATTATGTAGCCATAATGAAAACTGCTGACATAAAAGCACGAGAATGGTGGTAGGCATATCATAAATGTTGGTTCCATTCTCTTCCTCTTATAAGCTAGTTGCCTTCAATTCATATAAAACTTACCTGTTCTGAAAAGATAAGCCATAAACTATATATGAGGTTTATTGAAAGATTTCAAGAAAAGATATAATAATCTGTTTTGGCAAGGTATAATGAATGGAAGTTATTTTAAAGATAATTATAAGTAGCCCTTATTTAGACTTAAATGTTTAATTTAGCTTATCATATTATATATCAACGGAAGTAATTAAAAATGTATAATTATACTGGTAAGCATAGATGAATATGGACATTAATTATTCAGGTGACAATGCCTAAGTTTTATGATGAATGCACTTAAAATTTGTCATCTTTTAAGTTGCCTTTTTATACTCATTTCATCGAATTGGAATTATAAGAAAATCCACATATTGGTCACAAATTATGACACTAGGAGTAATATATACTTTCTTTAGGGGCGCCTGGGTGGCTCAGTTGTTAAGCGTCTGCCATCGGCTCAGGTCATGATCCCAGGGTCCTGGGATCAAGCCCCACATCGGGCTCCCTGCTCCGCGGGAAGCCTGCTTCTCCCTCTCCCACTCCCCCTGCTTGTGTTCCCTCTCTTGCTGTCTCTCTCTGTCAAATAAATAAATAAATTCTTTAAAAAAAAAAGTAAAAAATATATATATACTTTCTTTAATTTATTTCTATCAAAGGTGTTTTCCTTCTTTCAATGTAGCAGGCTCACAATCCTCAGGTCAACTTTGACTATTTTTTCTCCTATTTCTCAAATGCAATCAGTTGTTAAATTCTGCAGTTTATTCTTGTTCCAGATATAATCCAGTCTTTTTCAAACTTGACTGTTGGGGAGACCTCTTCCATTCAGCTGTGTCTGGTAGCCATTAGATGAGAGAGGTGGAAGATGAAGCCAAATCAGCAGCTCTGCTTTTTTAGTTTTAGGGTTCTATGTATATGTGCTCATGTATGTGTCATATGTTAGGGTTCATTTGAAAAAAGATCTCTTTGACAAACACTGACTCACACTATTCTTACAATGTGGAACTAAGCTAAAGAGTACATCGCAGTGAAAAAGGGAAATAATCCGTTAACCAGTGGCTTCAGACTTTCCCTTGGAGAAGGAATTGTTTTTGTTAAGAAAATATCTTGATAAATGACTTGAGTGGCTGAATGCAATTAGAGAGTATCAGCTAGCAGGAGAAAAAGTACAAAAGAGAAAGCTAAACTGCTCTGCGTTTGGGGGAGAGTAGAGAAGAGGGGACAGAGTTTGGGGGAAGAAAGGATAGACAGAAAGGGGATGTCATAATGACATCGTGGAGTGGCTCAAATGACTTTTAAGAACAAGAATTTTCCATGAATAATCTTAAATTTGCATTCTATGATGTAAATTTTCTTCCTCAAACCTTCAATGAAGTTTACTAAACACCAAATTTTATTTTGTGTGAATTGTGGAAAAGGATTGATTTCTACATCTGGGTCCTGCTCTGTGGAGTGCTGTGATAATTCATACACTGAACTGATTTGTTAGGAGCAGAAGCTAAAATATGTGCCTGAGCATATAAACTTCTAGTGATTTGCAGACCTCAGGAAGAGCATCAGGCCTGATATAAATCACAGAGAGGGAGTTTGAACTATTTACTTTCTAGAGTGAGCAGGAAAGGCCAGCTCTAGCTGTTGAGTTAAAGGATATATGAGGAAGATGAAGCTTGGTTTATTGTGGATCATCTGAATAAAAGTCTCTTTTTTCGCTTATAAACCTACTTAATGTGAACTGTTCACTTTTAAATGTTTCAATATGATATTTGGTATTGTTATTGTTAGTAACTGTTTCCCTTGCTTCTGAAATAATAAAGGAATAAAATATGTTACCTCATTTTTCTTTAATTCACCAAAAGGTTGCACTGTGATAGAAAATTTGATGATATAATTATACCATCCTGTGGTTCTAGAATACTCACAGATGAAATTTAAAGATTTTTTAAAAAATTTATTTATTTGAGAGAGAGAGAATGAGAGAGAGCAAGCACATGAGAGGGGGGAGGGTCAGAGGGAGAAGCAGACTCCCTGCCGAGCAGGGAGCCCGATTCAGGACTTGATCCCGGGACTCCAGGATCATGACCTGAGCCGAAGGCAGTCGCTTAACCAACTGAGTCACCCAGGCGCTCCTCACAGATGAAATTAAAACAAAAAAGGCAAATGACATTTGACGATTCTCTCTACTGTTCTGTATTCCTGGTTGAGTTATTTTGGGGATGATATCTAAAGGAAGACCTTTCTTCTTGCTTTGTCTAGACAGTATGGAGAAATATTATAAAGGCAAGCCCTTCAGCAACGTGGTCTTGAAAAGATAAAAAAATGTTATTTTGATTTTTAGGAGGAATTAGAGAAAAAGTATTTGTGTTTTGAAGACAGACTGGGGAGTTGGCCTCTGTACATCATAGAAAAAAATTTCATTAAGTGCTGAGGAAAAAATTTTTGAAGATGCATATAGAGCTGGAACTCAGGGTGGGGAGATACCTGTTACTATCCATTTCTGAAATAGAAGAAAAAAGGCCATCTGTGTAGATTGAAAATTAATTTCAAGTAAATATTTTCTTTTTTATTCATACCAAATCTCAAAATAAGGTTGACAAATCTGCTAAACATGATGTCCTCTTGGCCTTTTTACATCTACTGGTAGTGTAGAGCATGCGGATAATAGAATCTGTCCATAGTCTTATTACCCTATTTATCACTGGCTTTGAGCTAGTAAACTCTCACAAGTTTTGCATTATGCAGCATCATTTGAAAGGGAGTGTTCTTATGATTGTTGAGGACATCTGATGATCTCAACTCTGATATTGTTGTGAATCTTCTTGACTTCATTTTCTAATTAGGAACCTCAAATTTGGAATGGTTTAATAATTGAATTTTTCTTTCTTGAATCTCCAAGATAGTTACTAACAAGATCTTTGCAGGATGAGGGGCAGTTGCATTAAAGTGGAAATGAAAGTTTTGTTCCTAAAATAAATATTTAGACAAATTGCCAAAATAAAGTCATATTTTGATTAAAGTTAGCATTGCTGTATATTTTTTTAAAAAGATTTTACTAATTTATTTGACAGAGAGAGAGAGAGTGCACAAGCAGGGGGAATAGCAGAGGGAGAGAGAGAAGCAGGCTCTCTGCTGAGCAGGAAGCCTAATGCTGGGCTCGATCCCAGGACCCTGGGATCATGACCTGAGCTGAAGGCAGACGCTCAACCAACTGAGCCACCCAGCACCCCAGCATTGCTGTATATTCTGATTCATTTGTATTTATTCATTTTCTAAATACAGTTGATCTCTTGAATACATTAAAGTTAAATTATTTCACACAAATTAAAATGTAGATATTTAAGAACCTTACATTTGAAGTTTGCAAATCAAAATTCCACAGAACTTACAAATACACTTTTTAAACATTCATAAGATTAGCTTATTTAAAAAAAGATTGCTTGCTATTCAAAATTTAGTTGAGTTTTTGTCCTGAGATTAATGTAAAACACTGGCAATGTATTATTCAAATGCATAATTATTTTAAGTTAATTGATCTTTTATAAGTTTTTAATAATATTTTTTAAGACCTTTTTGATAATTTGGTTTAGGGAAGCCATTTTGAAAAAATGCAATGAAATATTCTGATGTATGTAATTTATGAACAATGATTTATTAAAACTCTAAGCAGAAATGCTTTATTATTATTTCCTAATTCTCAAACTCAGAAAAAGATGTTATGAAAATCCCAGAGTATATTGATAGTATATTATCCCAAAATATGGCGTTAGGGAATTTGGTCAGGGACAAGATCTACATTCTTTCAAAATAACTATGGGCCAGGCACTGTGTTGGGCATTTTATATATTTTTTTTTGTTTATTTAATCTTCACAGAAGTCTCAGACTATAACATTTACTATGTGATGTTGGGCAAGCTACTTACCGTCTTCATGTCCAAATCAGTTGTCTTTGATTAGTCCTTAATTTAGAAGTTTCACATGTCTCTTTTGAATTTCTGTTCAAATTGTTCTCTCACTCATGGTTGAGGAAGAAAATAAATTTTATTTTCAAGCTATGATTGTTTCTAGTACTTTGTAGTAGATTGGTGACAGTTTACCAAGGTATATTCATGTGAAAAATAATTAAGCATCATGATTGCTGGAGAGTAACCTGGGAATATTGTGCACATTTTGTGTTGGGTATTTACCTTGAAAAGCAGGTTTTATGCCAGCCCTGCTTTTTTTTCCCTTTCACATTACCTGCATGTTAACAATGGCCACAGTGGGGAGATGAATTAAGATTTTGATTTAGCCATATGGATAAATTACTCTTTAAAGAATGAGTGTAAGCTTTATTTTTCATTATTCAATATGCTGAAAATTGGAGGAGGCAAAATGTGAAACATGGGAAATTTAAATAAAAGTAAAAACTGTTTGTCACAAGCCCAGTTCTTATAGCTATTATAGGAGTCCTATCATGCATTTGCTCCATTTTGGGGGGCAATCATGCTTACTGCAAGCTTTATTACAAATTGCCGATAAGCTTCTACATTGTTGGTACACTTTAATCTTTACTGAGAAGATTTTGGCCTTGAGTCTCATTACCTGTCATATCAAAGGAGAGTTCAGTGCATTGGTTGAGGAAACCCTGACGTGGTATGTTTGTCAGTAAGTGTGTCTTATCTGAGTATTATTTATTTATCCTTATGGGATGCTAGAGATATCCTTCTGAGGAATGAATTCCAGTGAGGACAAGCCTGGGTTTTCAGGCAAGCTAGGATTGAATTTGGGAGAATCAAAGTCATTTTTCAAAGCCTTATTATTTGGTAAAAAAGAAAGTTATGTTTCCGCCTGCTCCAATTTACACCAGGTTTATAAATGATCATATTACTCCTATGTGTGACGGACAACTTTTTCCTGCTGTCCTGGCTTGGCATGAGAAGCATATCCATTCATTCAGGACCTTAGGGAGGATGCTGGCTATTCAGAAAATATAATATTTTTTCATTCTAAAGCTGCATTTATTTTTAGGAAGATGGCTGAATGGAATGAGAATGTCTGTATATAAATTCCAGAAACAATCTATGTGAAGATTTTGGTGTGAATGTTATGTCCTGAAGCCAGTTTCCCCAGTGGGATTTCTTTTATTTTGCTGGCTCATAGAGAGCCTTCTCTAACTTATGTTTTCTCATTGTAGAGAATATACATGCATATATGTACATGTAAATGTACATATATATATGTATATATATGTATATTGTATGACTTTCTGTTACTTTTGTTCATGTGTCTATCAGTAATTTTATATTGAAAAGTAAGAGC
The DNA here is from genome assembly GCF_011800145.1 of Mirounga leonina. Lineage (NCBI taxonomy): Eukaryota > Metazoa > Chordata > Mammalia > Carnivora > Phocidae > Mirounga > Mirounga leonina. The sequence goes on along the minus strand of NW_023270232.1, from coordinate 2,958,844 downwards.
TCAGTTTGTATATAGTACTTATGATTCTTACAGATATTTATGAAAAAGTTCTCATAAAGCTGGTCAAAATGCTGGTCTCACAAAGCTCTTTTAATCAATAGACCACTGATGAGCATTCTGAAGTTTCCCCAAAACATTAATAAGAGAATTGAAAATCAATCCATTTGTTGATATTTACCACTTTGTAAATCAATAATATGAATACTGCATATGATGGGAAACACATAACCCTCTTGAAATCAATTTTTTTCCATCAAAAAAACTGAAGAAAATTTTTGATAAAGCCATCCATATTTTGGTCTCTTTTACAGATATGGCTTAGTGGGAGTCCCTGTTTTATTTTATTTTTTAAAGATTTATTTATTTATTTGAGAGAGAGAGTGGGGAGAGGGGCAGAGGGAGAGAATCTCAAGTAGATACGCTGCTGAGCATGGAGCCTGATGCTTAACCGGCTGAGCTGCCCATGTGCTTCAGCTTGGTAGGAGTCTTTACTCTCCTTCCCCAGTGGCAAGAACTAGGGGTAGGATGATATAAATTTACCTGTAAAAATTCCATTTGAAAAGGCATAATGTTCTTAGTCCATTGATAAAGCTAAGATTAGAATATGTCACATTGTAGGTAAGCTTTAAGACCCTGCTACCATTTCTGTTCCTGATTTTTAATTTCTTTAACTCAAAATCTTTTCCTGTGGCAACCTTAAGTATATTGTAGGGATGGATGTAGGCTTTAGGGAACTCCTAAAATTTTTTTGGTTCCTTAGAAGTAATATGTAGAATTCTGAAGAATTCTGTGTCTGCATATTACATTTTCCATTGTTAATAAGTACTTTTAAAAAAAAATTACGGAACACAAACCGAACAAAATAACTCTTTAGACCTCACCTCATACTCTGTAGTTCTTTTGTTATAAATACCCTTAAATCTTTTACCAAATCACTGGATTCGTTCTTACATGTTCAGCTGGTTGTATTTTCTTGGAGCTGTTTCTCGTTCAGTATTTAAGTGGAGTGGATCTTAGTTGATTTTACTGTTACAGTAGATTATTTGGTTGTGTGAGGCTTTTTTCCTTTTTGTCTCTGCTTTAGCAGTATCACCTGCTTATTCACGTGCATCTGAAAAATTAATAGCCCTCTTGTTCTGAGGTAGGATAAAATATTCTTTCCCATATCATTAAATGGCACCAAACAGATCAAAATCTAGGATTAATACTTGAGACGCCTCTTTCCTTCATCCCACATCAGTCTGTCATTAAGTCCTGAGGACTCTATCTACAAAACATATTCTAAGGATACTTCCTTTCTTCAGTATCACAACCACTTTAATCTAATCCACCATCATCTCTTGCCAATTCTACTGAAATAGCCCTCTAACTGATCTCTCTGCTTCTGCTTTTGTTTTTCATACGGTAGCAGGACTAATCTTTTCTGATTGTGTCCTGCTTAATACATCCCAGTGATTTCCTAGGGAACATAACATAAAATCAAAATTCTTTACTATGACTTACAAGGCCCTATACAATCTTGCCCCACTGATCTGTTTTAGCATGTCTAACAACACTGTCTTCCATTCCATTAGCTCTAGCCCCACTGGAGACTTAGTTTCCTAAGCAACCAGGTCCTTTGCCTTCTTAAGTACTCTGTATTAAATAATTTTCACTGGAATGAATGGAATTGGAAGTATGCAAATGTGCTGTAGCGAGAATTTGTTTATGTGGTAACAAGGTGGACCCTTGAGTGTTGACATACCTTCTCCCAAGCCTCCCCAAACTGTAAAAGACAGGAGGCTCACACTTGGTAGATTCCTTGCTTTGTGTTGACTTGAAACATTACACAAATGTAGCTTCCAAATAGAAAAAAAATATGATTTGTATCTTTGATATCATATATATATATATTTATACCACTCTTTGTATCTTTGATTTTATATATATATATATATATATATTTGTACCTCTATTCATTCCATAACTGGAAGCCTGTATCTTCCACTCCCTTTTACCCATTTTGCCCATCCCCCTATCCAACTCCCCTCTGGAAACCATCAGTTCTGTGCATTTACAAGACTGATTCTGTTTTTTGTTTGTTTATTCCTTTGCTATGTTTTCTTAGATTCCACATATGAGTGAAATCATATAATATTTGTCTTTTTCAATCTGATTTATTTTACTTAGCTTAATACCTTTTAGCTCCATCCATGTTATCACAAATGGCAAGATCTCATCCCTTTTTATGGCTATGTAATATTCCATTGTGTATGTATATATGTATGTGTCTGTATATGTATATTACAATGTCTTCCTTATCCATTCATCTATTGATGGACACTTAGATTTTTTCTGTTGTAAATGATGCTGCATACAATGAACATAGGGGTGCACATATCTTTTTGAATTAGTGTTTTCATTTTCTTTGGGCATAAACCCAGTAGTGGGATTATTGGATCATATGGAATTTCTATTTTTAATTTCTTGAGGAAACTCCAAACTGTTTTCCCCAGTGGCGGCACCAGTTTATCTTACCACCATCAGTGCATGAGGGTTCCTTTTCCTCCCCATCCTCGCCAACACTTTTTTGTCTTTGATTTCAGCCATTCTTACAGGTGTGAGGTGATATTGTGGTTTTGATTTGTGTTTTCCTGATGATTAGTGATGTTGAACATGTTTTTACATGTCTGTTGGCCATTTGTATGTCTTCTTTGGAAGAATGTCTATTCAGGTCCTCTGCCCATTTTTTAATCAGATTTTTTGTTTTTTGGGTGTTGAGTTGTATAAGTTCTTTAGTGATAAGAGGTATTAACCCCTTATTGTATATACCATTTGCAAATAACTTTTTCCATTCAGTAGTTTGTCTTTTTGTTTTGCTGATGGTTTCCTTCACTGTGCAAAAGCTTTTTATTTTGATATAGTTCCAGTAGTTTATTTTTGCTTTTGTTTCCTTTGCCCTGAGAGACATGACTAGAAAAACGGTGCCATGGCCAATGTCAGAGAAATCACTGCTTGTGTTCTCTTCTAGGATTTTTATGGTTTCAGGTTTAATATTTGGGTCTTTAATCCATTTTGAGTTTATTTTTGTGAATGATATTAGAAAGTGGTCCAATTTCATTCTTTTGCTGTCCAGTATTCCCAGCACCATTTAAGAGACTGTCTCTTCTGCATTGTGTATTCTTGTCTCCTTTGTCATAGATTAATTGGCCATATAAGTGTGTGTTTATTTCTGGGCTCTCTATCCTGTTCCATTGCTCTATTGGTTTATTTTTGTACTAGTAGCATGCTGTTTTGATTACTACAGCTTTGTAAAATACTTTGAAATCTGGGATTGTGGAACCTCCAGCCTGGTTCTTTGTCAAGACTGTTTTGGCTTCGTGGGGTCTTTTGTGGTTCTCTACAAATTTTAGTGTTATTTGTTCTAGTTCTGTGAAAAATGCTATTGATATTTTGATAGAGATTACATGAATCTGTAGATTGCTTTTGGTATTATATACATTTTAACAGTATTAATTCTTTTGATTTATGAGCAAGGAATATCTTTCCATTTGTGTCATCTTTTTAATTTCTTTCACCAATACTTTACAGTTGTTAGAGTATAGGATTTTTATCTCCTTTTGGTTAAGTTTATTTCTAGGTATTTTATTCTTTTTGGTACAATTGTAAATGGAATTGTTTTCTTAATTTCTTTTTCTGCTACTTTGTTATTAGTGTATAGCAATGCTACCAATTTCTGGGTATTTTGTATCCTGACCTTACTGAATTCAATAATTCTGATACTTTTTGGTGGCATCTTTAGGGTTTCCTGTATATAGTCTTGTGTCATCTGCAAATAATGACAGTTTTATTTCTTCCTTACCAATATGGTTGCCTTTTATTTCTTTTTGTTGTCTGATTGCAGTGGCTAGGACTTCCGGTAGTAAAAGTGGAAAGAGTGGATATCCTTGTCTTGCTCCTGACCTTAGGAGAAAAACTCAGTTTTTCACCATTGAGTATGATATTAGCTGTGGGTTTTTCATATATGGCCTTTATTATGTTGAGAGATGTTTCCTCTAAAACACCTCTGTGGGGAGTTTTTATCATGAATGAATGTTGAATTTTGTCAGATGCTTTTTCTGCATCTGTTGAGATGATTGTATGATTTTTATTCTTCATTTTGTTGTGGTGGTGTATCACATTGATTGATTTGTGACTATTGTATGATCCTTGCATCCCTGAATTAATATCAACTGATCATGGTGAATGATCCTTTTAATGTGTTCTTGAATGTGGTTTGCTAATATTTTGCTGAACATTTTTACATCTATGTTCAACAGGGATATTGGCCTGTGCTTGTCTTTCTTTGTTGTTTCTTTGGTTTTGGTGTCATGGTAATGCTGGCCTTGTAGAGCAAAATTTGGAATCTTTCCGTCCTCTTCTTTCTTTAGAATATATTGAGATAGGTATTAACTCTTCTTTAAATGTTTGGTAGAATCCACTTGTGAAGCCATCTGGTCCTAAACTTCTATTTTTTGGTATGTTTTTAATTACCAATTCAATTTTGTTATTAATAATTGGTCTCTTCAGATTTTCTATTTCTTCTTGATTCAGTTTGGAAGATTGTATGTTTCTAGGAATTTATCCATTTCTTCTAGGTTGTCCAATTTGTTGGCATATAATTTTTCATAGCATTGTCTTATAATCCTTTGTATTTATGTGGTGTCAACTGTTGTTTTTTCTCTTTCATTTCTGATTTTACTTATTTGACTCCTTTCTCTTTTTTTCTTGATGAGTCTAAGGGTTTCATTGATTTTTTTCTATTGGTTTTTTAGTCTGTATTTCATTTGTTTTTGCTCTAATCTTTATTATTTCCTTCCTTCTAAACTAACCTTGGGGGGCGCCTGGGTGGCTCAGTCGTTAAGCATCTGCCTTCAGCTCAGGTCATGATCCCAGGGTCCTGGGATCGAGTCCCACATCAGGCTCCCTGCTCGGCGGGAAGCCTGCTCTCCCTCTCACACTCCCCCTGCTTGTGTTCCCTCTCTCGCTGTTTCTCTCTCTGTTAAAAAATAAATAAAATCTTTAAAAAAAAAAAACTAACCTTGGGCTTTGTTCTTTTGCTAGTTCCTTTAGGTGTAAGGTTAAGTTTTTATTTGAGCTTTTTCTTGTTTCTTGAGGTAGGCCTGTATTGCTATATTTCCTTCTTAGAAGTGTTTTCACTCTGTCCCCCAAATTTTGGATCATTTTTTAATTTTCTTTGTCTTCATGAATTTTTTATTTGTTCTTTAATTTCTTCATTGCCCTGTTGGGTTTTTATTATCATGTTCTTTAGTTTTCTCATATTTGTGTTTTCTCCACTTTTTTTCTTTTGATTGTTTTCTAGTTTCATACATTTGTGGTCAGAGAAAATGAATGGTGTGATTTCAATTTTCTTAAATTTATTGAGGCTTCTTTTTGTGGCTTCTTTTAAGAAATAAATTTCTTAAATTTATTCATGTGATCTATTCTGGATAATGTTCCATGTGCATTTTAATAGAATGTGTATTCTGTTGATTTTGGATGGAATGTTCTGTATATACTTGTTATATCCATCTGGTTTAATATGTCATTCAAAGACATCTGCATCTGCAAAGACACTGTTTTTTATGGATTTTCTGCCTGGATTATCTACTTATGGATGTAATTGGGTTGTTAAAGTCTTCTACTACTATGGTATTATTATCAATTTCTCTCTTTATGTCTGTTAATATTTGCTTTATGTATTTAGGGGTTCCAGTGTTGGATTCATCAGTTTTACAACTGTTATATTCTCTGGTTGGATCGATCCCTTTTCCATTATGTAATGCCTTGTCTCTCATTACAGTCTTTGTTTTAAAGTCTATTTTGTCTGATATAAGAATTGCTACCTTTTTTTTTTTTATTGGTTCCATTTGCATGGTAAATGTTTTTCCAACCCTTCACTTTTAGTCTGTATGTTTCTTTAGGTCTGAAATGAGTCTCTTGTAGCATTTAAATGGACCTTGTTTTTTTTTTTTTTAATCCATTCTACTACCTTATGTTTTTTGATTGGAGCATTTAGTCCATTTACATTTAAAGTAATTATTGGTAGGTATATACTTAATGCCATTTTGTTAATTGTTTTTTGGTTGTTTTTTATAGTTCTTCTCTGTTCTGTCTTTGTTCTCTTGCTTTCTTTCTTTGTGATTGATGAGTTTCTATAGTATTATATTTGGCTTTTTTTCTCTTTGCTTTTGTGTGCATATATTATAGGTTTTAGGTTTGTGGTTACCATGATGCACATATATAATACCCCAATTATATAGCAGTCTATATTGATATATTAAGTTGATAGTCATTTAAGTTCAAACACATCTGAAAAAACCCTTGTTTTTTCATGCCTTCCCTTATACTTTATGTATATGCTATCATATTTTACCTCTTCTTATTTATAATTTTTTGCATCTAATTATGGCCATTTCTTTCCCACTTAAAGAAATCTCTTTGGGGCGCCTGGGTGGCTCAGTTGGTTAAGCAACTGCCTTCGGCTCAGGTCATGATCCTGGAGTCCCAGGATCGAGTCCCACATCAGGCTCCTTGCTGAGCAGGGAGTCTGCTTCTCCCTCTGACCCTCCCCCCTCTCATGTGCTCTCATTCTCTCTCTCATTCTCTCTCTCAAATAAATAAATAAAAATCTTAAAAAAAAAAAAGAAATCTCTTTAACATTTCTTAGAAAGCTTGTTTAGTGGTGATAAAGTTGTTTAACTTTCATCTGTGTTGGAAACTGTCTCTTCCTCAATTCTGAATGATGACTTTGCTGAATAGAATATTCTTGGTTATAGGTTTTTTCCTTTCATCACTTTGAATATATCATGCCACTCTCTTCTGGCCTGCAAAATTTCTGCTGTAAAATTAGCTGATATTCTTATAGAGTTTCCCTTGTAGGTGACTTTTTGCTTCTCCTTTGCTGCTTTTAAAATTCTCTATCTTTAACCTTTGACATTTTAATTATTATGTGTGGTGGTGGGGAACTCCTTGAATTTATGTTTGGAACTCTCTGTGCTTTTTGAAACTGGATGTCTTTCTTCTCCTAGGCTAAGCAAATTTTCAGCTCTAATATTTCTTCAAATAAGCTTTCTGCTCCTTTCTTTCTCTTGGTTTTCTTCTGGGACCCCTATAGTGTGAATGTTTGTTGTTCAAGAGATCCCTTAACCTGTGATTGTTTTAAATTCTTTTTTCCCTTTTTGCTGTTCAGCTTGGATACTTTCTATTACCCTGTTTTCCAGGTTGCTGATACATTCTTCTGCATCTGCTAATCTACTGTTGATTCCCTTTAGTGTATTTTTAAATTTTGGTTATGTTCTTCAACTCTCATCGGTTCTTTTTTATATTTTCTACTTCTTTATTCAAGTTCTCACTAAGTTCTTCCATTCTTCTGTCCCACCCAGTGAGCTTCTTTACAAGTAGGCATATTGCCTATCTCTGTTTCATTTAGTTCTTTTTTTTTTTATGTTATGTTAATCACCATACATTACATCATTAGTTTTTGATGTAGTGTTCCATGACTCATTGTTTGCATATAACACCCAGTGCTCCATGCAGAACGTGCCCTCTTTACTACCCATCACCAGGCTAACCCATCCTCCCACCCCCTCCCCTCTAGAACCCTCAGTTTGTTTTTCAGAGTCCATAGTCTCTCATGGTTCATCTCCCCCTCCGATTTCCGCCCCCCTTCATTCTTCCCCTCCTGCTATCTTCTTCTTCTTCTTCTTCTTCTTCTTTTTTTTTTTTTAACATATAATGTATTATTTGCTTCAGAGGTTATGCTACACGAAATAAGTCAATCAGAGAAAGACATGTATCATATGACCTCACTGATATGAGGAATTCTTAATCTCAGGAAACAAACTGAGGGTTGCTGGAGTGGTGGGGGGTGGGAGGGATGGGGTGGCTGGGTGATAGACATTGGGGAGGGTATGTGCTATGGTGAGTGCTGTGAAGTGTGCAAGACTGTTGAATCATAGATCATTTAGTTCTTTTTCTGAGTTTTGTCTTTTTTTTTTTTAATCATATTTTTCTGGTTCCCCATTTTGCTTGACTTTCAATGTTTGTTTCTATGGATTAGGTAGAAGAACAGCTACTTCTCCTAGACTTGAAGGAATGTTCCTGTATGATCATCCCTATGTAGACTGTATGTGCTTAGTGCCTTCTGCTGGCTGGCTGGAGCTGTGGCTTGTGTGGACTGGAGGTCCCAGAGTTCACACGGTGGGTGCCCTGGCAGGACAGCTAAAGCTGAAGTGAGTGGATGCAAGACAGGATGTTCCGAGTCTCTACCCACAGAGGACATCTTGGCAGCTGAAGCTGAAGTGGGTGTTATCTGGGGTGTATTGGGCCTCTGTGCACAGAGAGCACTCCAGCAGGACAACTGAAGCTGAAGTGGGTGTAAGCCAGGGGATCCTGGGGCTCTCTGTGCAGCTAGCACCTTGTCATTACAGCTAAAGCTGAAGTGGAAGCAGACTGGGATGTCCTAGGTTCTACCCACTGAGGGTACCCTAGTAGGACTGCTGAAACTGAAGTGTGTACAAGTCAGGATATCTTGGGGCTCTATATACAGAGGGCACCTTGGTAGAATAACTGAAGCTGAAGTGGGTATAAACAGGGGTGTCCCAGAACTCTCTGCATAAAGGGTGCCCTGGAGGGGTGGCTGGAGCCAAGGTGGGGTGTATGCTGGGGGTTCCTTTGGTGCTCCATGAAGGGGGTACCTCAACAAGACAGCGAGAGCTAAAGTGGTGCTGACTGGTGTGGTCTCCAGCTCTCCACATAAAATATGCCCTGGTAGGATAGCTGAAGCTGAAGTGGTTGCAAACCTGGGTGTCCTGGGGTGCTCATTGCAGGGGGTGCCAGCAGGGTGGTGGGATCTGAAGCAGACATTAGCCCGGAGGTTCCAAAGTGCTCTGTACCAGGTGTGCCTCACATGCCATCTAAAGCTGAAGTGGTGTGGGCCTGGAGTGTTGTGCAAATATGTCACCTTGATGTGAAGGCTGGAGCTATTGTGAACACTAACTAGGGGTGTCCTGGAATGCATTGCCCTTTGGCCATCTTGATGGTACAGCTGGGGCTGGTGTGAGCTACAGGCCCAGGGTTTGCTGAGGCAGAAGGCCGGTTAGTGTGTACCAGCTCTGTTCTTATTCACATTATTAAGGTGGAAGGGAGTGTAAACCATGTACACCAGCCCCTCCCACCCAGAGAGCTTTCCAGCAACTCCCCTCACTGGTGAAGTTCTAAGGGCTGGCTCTTTTATAAATTTGTTGCTATTTATTTATATATTTTTATTTTTTTAAGTAAGCTCAATGGCCAATATGGGGCTTGGACACATGACTCTGAGATCAAGAGTAGCATACTCTATTGACTGAGCCAGCCAAGGAGCCCCAATTAGTTGCTCTCTTAAACTGCAGCTTTTTTTTTTTTTTTTTTCCCTGTGTCCCAGCATGACTGAGGCTGGTATGGGCTAGGGAATCCAGGGGTCCCTGAAGCAGCAAGCCAGTTATGGTGTCCAGACCCTGCTCCAGTCTTTGCTTTCAAGGTGGAGGGTGAGTGAAAACAGTGTTGCTTTTTAGTCTCTCTGACCCAGCGACTGTTCCAGCTGCAGCTCTGCCATTTGGCACAGTTGGAGAGATGGCTTTTTTATAAACTTAGTTGCTCTTTTAAGCCCCAGATTTTTTTTCTGTGCCCAAGGACAGACAAATCTGTTTCTGATCCATCTGTACTATCCTTCCCCAATGCAGTTTGCAGTGTTGGGGGGTGGCAGTTCCCTTTGTTACCATGTCTTTGTCTCTCTTGCCATTCTCTTTTGCTTCTTTTATTGTGCATAAGCTGTTCAGTCAGCCCTCAGTTCTTCTTCAGGAGCAATTGCTCTATAAGTAGGTGCAATGTGGTGTGTTCTATGGAGAAGGTGAGTTCAGGGTCTTCCTATATCACCATCTTGGAGTAGAACCTCTGAGACATCTCCTTATAGGGGATTCTGGAACTAAAGACTGAGTTGTAGTATGTGTTTCCATCATACACAATTAATAAATTATCCTGTTGAATCTACTTATTTTCAATTGACAGAAGTTCATGTCTTTCTGAAGGTTTATTTTCTCTCAAATCAGATTCTTTGTACACTAATAGCAGGGATAAACTTTTAAGGTTATCTGAATGAAATGAAATTAATTAGTTGGATAGGAATTGAGAAAGGAAATGGACTTCTCTTAGCTTTGTAACTGTTGCTATATTGTGACAAGGACAGTTTTAGTATTCCATTAAATACCATAACTGTGAAGACTATTTTGTATTTTAGTAATTTTTGACCTACTTAGGATAGTCCTTGGGATTATGGTGGAAGAGATGCCCCTGAGCCTCTTATACCAATTTTGAATGTTGTATGTAAGACAGTCCCTACCCTCAGTAAAAGAAACTCAAAGATATTACAAAAAGACATTCTCAGTCAATTTATAATACAGCAGAAAGACACACGGAACTAATCATGATATGATGTGATGACTTTTCTTTGTGATATGAGTTGAATGCTATGGAAAAGTAGATAAAATGACAAATCTTGCTTAGAGTCTTTGAAGTGTTCCCAGTGGAATGTTTAACAACATCTTCACATTTGTATAGCACCTGAGGAAAAAATTGGGGACTCTTAAAGAATAAAATGTATTTATGACCCAAATAAATGTATCTCTAGTAGTAGAATTTGGGGCAGGTAATAGTAAACGGAACAGATATTCTGGTAGATAAATCTTTCCCAGTGCCTTTTTATCGGAAGGGCCAGATTCAGATACTGTCAGGTCCTCTTAACTTCCTGATGATGTTAACCACCTGGCCCACCCACCCTACTAGTATTGCTTTTATTCAGAGGCTATTGAAGCAACAATAGTAATTCTTACATATATTTTGATGCTTAACTAATTGATACGATATCAAGTTGTAGAAAATGCAATTGATATCTAAAGGGTCAACTTACACAGCTTCAATACTAGCAAATTACAAAAAAAGAGTAATGTTCTCATATTTTTATTTTCTCATTTCTGCACTTCTGAGGTCAGCATTGAACCAAACTTGAAATTTCCTGGGGACCAGAGAAAAAGAGAACTTGATTAAGGAAAAAAGAAGAGCAAAACAAAAGAAGAGAAATACAATTGTAGAGTAAAATGTACTGTTTTGATTCAAAAGCCCATATATACTGAAGACCAGGATAGGAAGAGGACAAAAATATCTTCCTTTCTCACTTATCTCAATTTATTCTTAACGTTGTTCATTTCCTGCTGTTCGATTCAGCAGGCTATTTGGAGAGCTATTCTTGTTGTTTGACCTTGGAAGCAAAGGATACATTTTGTACTTTCGTGCAGTATTTATTTAGTTGACCAACATTTAGAGAGTACTTACTCAGTGCTGGTTACTATTTTGAGAGTTTTCCATGTCATTTAATCCTCATAGCAGTCCATGAGGTAGGTACTGTTACGATCCCAGTTTTTTGGATAAGAAAAGGGAGGCGCAGTGTGGTTAAATAACTTGCCCAAGGTCATTCAGTGGTCTGCTCTAGAACCCCGTGTCTCAGGCTCCAGGCTTTGTTGCCTTTCAGTGCTGCATTCATTCCCGTCTACCTGAATTGTGTTAGTTTAATGGATTGCAAATTGTAATTTGGAGAAGTGGTAATTTGTATATATATATTTTAATTTGGCAAGGAGAATGATTTAAATGCAATTATATATATATAAAGGTTATAGTACATGGACTTTCCAGAATTTTCTGGATGTAAAATATTTTCCTTAAAATTTGGGGAATGTCTCAGATTGCCTGGACTGACAAAAGACTGGAAAAGTCTAACCTATGCAAACATCTTTCTTTTAAATCCCACAAATTCTGTGCTTGCCATTCTACAGAATTACATAAATTGGGAGTCCAGATGGTTATCAATTGACCCTTTTGAATGATTTTGTTTATTTTCTGAGAGGATATATGTGAGTGCTATGTTATGTGTAGCTATGATGTGCATGGGCAGAGTTGTGTGTATATTTTTGTATGAAGGTTCATCTATATTTTTGAAGCAAAGAGAATGTGGACTTTTTGTATATCTTTGCTGCTCTGTCAGAGATAGATATATTGATAGATAGACATTTAAAATATTCTCCATTAGATCAGAAAATTAGCACTAAAGCCTTTATTAGCACTTGAATCTAGTTTCTTATCTCCAAAAAATGATATTCAGAGAAATATCTCAATGTATGCTCAGCAGAGTTGAAACCTTTCCTTCTTCTCTCATTCAGTTATGATATTTTACTGGTATCACTGGAAATAGGGTGTATTGTGGGGACTCTAGTAAACCTGGAACCCCAACCCAAACTTAGCCTTAGTTCTAAATCTCAGGAATGACCTACTTTACCTCTCTAAGATGCCCTTATGCTGTATAACATGCTAATGTTATACAACCTGGGGAATATAGGGGACTAGAGGGGTTGACACTGTCTTGGTGCTTCAGCCACAGACTTTACTTCATGACTATAATAATTGTATCCCCATGGATCACTTAAAGAATTCCTATGTGCCTATAGTTTATCTAATTATGGGTATATTATTAAAATTTTTGCAATTCACAGACAGCTATACACTTAATGCAGAGAATAATTAAAGGTTTGCTTTTCCTAAGCCCTATTGTTCATCTAATGCTTTTGATCCAAGTCATTTTAACATTATTTCAATGCAGCTTTCAAGGTAGTATCTGATTAGTGTGTATGAGAGGAGGTGGGTACAGCTCATGGATTCATAGGCGATGATTCAGTACAGTAGTTAGTAATTCACATTTGGAACACCTGATGACACTTGAAATATATTAGGCCAAGGAAGACATTTTTCCCCCAGAAAACCCTCTCTAAAGTGACATTTTTCAAAACCTTTAAGGTAGAATAAATACTCAATATGGTAAGAACCAAGAACTGCAAATAAATATTAGAGGTATTTGCTGACTAAATGTCTAGCTTTTTTACACATGTGGTGCCTTTTTCCCTGCAAATATTTATTTATGATAATAGTGAATATGTTTATAATTGTATAATATAAAAATTATAATTTAGTTCCCTTATTACTAAGCTTTTTCTTTCTCTCCTCTACCTCCCTCCCCAATAATCATTTTGAGTTAATTGATACAGGGATTGGACAAAGGAGGATATGATATGGAAGAAAGAGAAAGCACTAGGCCTGTCCTCTTGCCTTATCTGGAGGAAGTCCCAAATACATGGGAAGGGGGGGATACAAGCAAAGCCCACTCTTTCCCACCTGAAGGACTGCAGAAAGGAGTCAGAGGGAAAACAAATAGGGCAGGGCACAATGTTCTTTTCCTTCCTCCCTTGGGGGCCTGAAACACCAACTAGTGCAATGGCTTCAGAAATATCCAGATATATATGAAGAACCAAGAATACTGGGCTATTGGCTCACATCCTTGGGAACGCCAGAAGAAGGTTATAACACAAGGCAAAGATAAGTTTGCTGCTACTCTCAACATTGAGTTTTGGCTTTCTAGTATACAAAGTCTTGACCTAAGGAATGGGGAGGAGCAGAAGAACAATGGCTAATCCTGGCAGGTAGCTTTGGGAAAAAGTGGTTTAATAAAGGCATCAATAACAAATGAAGTAACTGAGAATCTCTGACTACAGGGAGTAAATGCCATTTGGATACTTGAATTTTCATGAAGAAATGTGGACTTTCATCCTGTACCCAAGTATTGATATAGACACAATTGTGAAACAATTGTACCTTTTAATTTGATCAAGCCATGTTTTTTGGGTGGTAATTTTCTCTGAAGGAGCGTTTCTTTTATTTATTTATTTATTTTTTAAAATTTTTTATTCTTATGTTAATCCCCATACATTACATCATTAGTTTTAGATGAAGTGTTCCATGATTCATTGTTTGTGCACAACACCCAGTGCTCCATGCAGAATGTGCCCTCCTCAATACCCACCACCAGGCTAACCCATCCTCCCACCCCCCTCCCCTCTAGAACCCTGTTTGTTTTTCAGAGTCCATCGTCTCTCATGGTTCGTCTACCCCTCCGATTTCCCCCGCTTCATTCTTCCCCTGAAGGAGCGTTTCTGAAGGAGCATTTTTAGGGGTGCTTTTGTTATTTGCTGCCACAAGCTACAGTTTATTCTGTCACACTAGTAATTAACTAAGTGGTACTTCAGTGGACTAAAGAAAAGAATATGTCTTTGAAGTATTCCAGTTACAAAAGGAATTGAATTACTAAGAGATGAACATGAATTTGTATAATAACCGTATTATAGCAGAAATCTCAAAGTTGTCTTTTTGTCACTCCAAAGCTCATTTTATTGCTAACAGGATTTTAGAAGCCCATGATGGGATGGGTGGTCAGTGCCTGGGTGGTCAGATTGAAGCAACTGGCCATAGCTTTAGGTTGAGGCACTATCCTCAAGGAGATCTAAAGGTAGACACCAGGTACAGGAAGTTTTAATATGTTTGCAGGGAATTCACAAAGAACAGATTGTAGGAAGCCATCTACGGGGATTGGAATTCACTATCAGGACTCCGGTTCTTGGAAATTCCTAAGGGAAAGAATCTTGTTGATATAGGAACAAGTGGGACATGAGGCAATAAAGAATTAAGACATAGGAGCAAAGATCCAGTTACTGGAATAAAACAAAAGTCCCTTTTTTAGAACTAAGGTAAAGTTAGGATGGAACCAAGGTGAAAGGTCTGATAGTGTGTTTGACTCCCCACACTTGTTCCAAATAGGGGAAAGATTGGTCTTGGAATTGGGTGAGACGTATAGGTGAGATCTAGTGGCCCAGTTTTTCAAAGTTAAAGGAAACTGGAGCAGGAAGTCAGAAAGTATATTTCCTTGCAAACTATCCCTTTTTTTCTTTCAGAGGAACATTAAATTATTTTCCCTGGGTTCAGGACATGTTTTCTTTGATTTGTATAAAGATTAATTTTATAAAAGATGAATTTTTGCTTGGCAAAATATGTTTGGAATATCTAGCAAAATAAAATGCATGTGCCCTTTGACCTAGGCACTTTACCCTTTTTAATAAGAAAACCAAAAGTGGATGTGCAAACATACACACTTCACATACATGTATACTGATATGTGCATAAAGCATTTGTTTTCTGGAAGGAAACTCATGAAACTATTAAAAATGATTCAGGAGAGAGAGCTCTGGGAGTGCAAAAGGTACCTTTCACTTTACTAACCTTGACCATGTTCTACTTTTAAAAAATGTCAACAGGCAGTTGTTAAGGAAAGGGATTATAGAATTAGTGTTTTATTCTTCCTAATCTCTCTCTATTTCCATATGTATTTACAAAGCCTTAATAAATGCTATAAATGTTATTTTCCTCCTGGTTCAGAAAACATTTTTTTTTCATTTTCATAAAGATTAGCTTTGTATAAAAAGACGAATCTTCCCTTTGAAGAATATGAGTTTGTTTTCATAAATCAAATATATGGAAAAATTGTACCAAGCTGTTGCTGTAAGTAATATACACTGAATCACCAGTCTCACATTTTGGTATATTTTATACCTGAAGATACACAACTATGCAGTTGCTTGTTAAAGCCCCCAGTTGGCTTGGGGCCTGGGTTTTATATGTCTCCAAAATCTATAAATAAGAAAAAGCATAGATTAAAAAAAAAATATATATATATATATATAAAATGCTTTCCATTTAATTTGGTGTTTTATATAAATTTTATCTGTATTTATAGTCATGACCTTAAATATTCCATAAAAACAGAGAAAATGAAGACTAAGGCAGCTGCATTCATATTTTTGGTAAATGTTCGAACGGAATGAAAATAGCTGTTTTTGCCCGGAGTCTCAGGCACCAAGTTGATATCAGTAATTTAGGGCCATTATCAGACTAAAATGTCCCTCACCACTACTGGTCTGCCCAACCCAGCGGGTCTTCTCAGCTCTGCATTCTCAGGGGTTGAACTCTGTTCCAAGGGGGTAATTTTGGCTTGGTCATAGACACATAATGTGGGTATTACCGTACATGACCACTCTGCCTGGGGATAATGACACAGCCGGTCTGCCAGTTGGCCTTAAAAGAATGACGTCAGGTTTATTTTGCTGCCAGCAATACTGGGAGGCCAAAACTTGCTTTGGCTGAGGAGATGATAAAATAGTAATAGAGATTTTGTGATTATATAGCGCTTGTTTGTAAAAATCTTAGAATGCTTTTGCAAGCATTAATTAAGCCTAACAACATTTCTCTTAGGCTAGTACATGTTATTTCATGGTGTGCATTTTAGACAATTTTTTTTTTACAGTAATATCCAGAGTTGGATGATTAGACTATGCTTAAATGGCAGAGCTAACCATAAAAACAAGTAGTTTGGATTCCTTTATCTGGCTCTGATCACCATTCTTTTTGAGATGGCAAGACAGCATGCCTTTATGTTGAGATGATGTAACATTTTAATGTTCTGAGAGTAGGGACTCTTTTTTCATTTTCTTAGCTCTTGATTCTACTCTCATGAATGGGATCATTTTAATTGTCTATGTATACTCCTCATTCTCTGTCTGTCTTGGCATATGGTCAATACTTCATTCATTAACAACAGATAAAGATGAAATGTCATATAACCATCATTCCATGGAAGTAGAAGGCATTGTTCACACATGCTACTGCAGTGTCCTTTTGAAGGCCCCCTTGCCAGGAAAAGGGGGAAAATGGTGCTTCTCCTTATATAACTTACTCTTAGAATGACTTACTCTTAGAATGTTAGTATTTATAGTACCAAAAAGGGTTTTGTTATACCATTTTTATTAATATCACAGTGCTTTAATTTTAATAGAAACTTAAAAAAATTCTAATTATAGTTAACGTATTATATTAGTTTTAGGTATGTTACATAGTGATCCAACAATTATGTATAATTAGGAAATGCTTACCAAGATAAGTTCAGTTATCATCTTTTACAATACAAGGTTATTATAATATTATTGACTATATTCCTTATGCTATACTTTTCATTCCTGTGATTTATTTATTTTATAACCAGAAGTTTGTACCGTATAACAGTGTTTTTTATTGGATCACATTGAAGTTAGAAATTAAATATGTTTGCTTTTCATACTTTTTAGTTAAGCCTTCTTTTATTTCTTTTAAAGGTTTATTTATTTCTTTCAGAGAGAGAGAGAGAGAAATTGAGAGAGAGGAAGTTGGGGGAGGGGCAGAGGGAGAGAATCTTCAAGGAGATTCACCGCTGAGCACGGAGCCTGATGCAGACCCAATCTCATGACCCATGAGATCATGACCTAAGCTGAAACCAAGAGTCTGATGCTCAACTGACCGAGACACCTAGGCCCCCCCAGTTAAGCCTTCTTTTAAATTATACTTGTTTTTCTTTTTATAGATTACTTTTCTTTGTATATATAATTAGTAGATTTGGGTTTAGAGATTTAAAAAAAATACTTTAAATTCTAGTCATTATATACGTAGATCTGGGTTATATACAAATAATTTATAAACCAGTTGTATATAATTATTAACATAAATTGAATGATTTCGTGTGTGTGTTAAAGCTAGACTATTAATGCAGCTCATTCTGATATCCTAAAAGAAAATAAACATTGAATACTGAAAATATGTCTAAACTTTTAGATGGATTTAAATCCTTAAATGTATTAATCATAACACTCAATAAGAGAATTTTATATAATTGCTGTTTTATAATCAAAATTATAGAGAAATAGGAGATTACCAATTTTAAGACATTTTCTTTTTATGGCTATTTGGAATAAGCTGCTTGAATGAAGAGATGTAGATATGTGTTGTATAATAGGCCAGAAATAATAAGGGAGGTGTTCAAAGATAAGGAATATCTCATCAGTCATTCATCATTCTACTGTATCTCTTCAGTCAGAGTTATCCTAATGTATTCTCATCTTGAGGCTTCTAAAAAATTCCTCAAAGAATTAAAGAAAGCACTCCGTAAACAGATCAAAGTCTTGAGTGTCTAATGTAGACTTAGAAATCCCATGATATTCATTAAGAAAAATTAATACATTTTGCAGAGAATTCCCTTGGAGTTAATAAAATTTTTCTATTAGGACAAAAGTTCAAGCATTCAATTTTTTCTGATTTTTAAAATTTTATACCATGTTGGTATTCTGTTTTATAAACATAGTGATTATAACATTATCTACCCACCTATTTCAGCATCCACTAAAGTATGGGTTTGCATTGGCTTTTAAATTTGTTATATTTTTGAATTTAATTCAAATTTGAAATATTGTGAAGTCATAATATTGAATTTTAAAATCACATAAATACATATCCCTTATTTTCATACTCTACCTTATTTTATTAGTGTACCTGAAAATCTGTGAGAGCATAATTTTATTATTTCATATTTATATCAGATATGTCAACTAAATAGATCAGGGCATCCCAAGATCAGTGCTTATCTCTGGTCCCAAGAAAAATAATTTAAAAGTGCCCTTTCCACAATTCCTACCCCTACAGAGAGATAACTTAGGAAACTGAATTTCTATAACACCTCTAGGATACTCCACGTAGGGAAATACGTGGGTATTAATGGACAGACCAATACACACAGAAGAGAGTAAATAATAAAGACGCTAATTTTTTTTCTGTATTTAATCCATTTCTGATGACCCAGTTTGGGTTAGGCACTCAACAATGGGAAAATCATCTGAGAGGATGGCAGCTGACATTTGAACCCTTTGGTTGGAAGGAACATTTGTTAGAAATGGAGGGCTGGGAGACAAGACAACATCTGCTCTAAATACCTATCATTTAATGAGCCTGTATGAATGTTGTCTCAGGCACTGTGCAGGACACTTAATATCCATTCTTATCTAAAAAGGAAAAAAGAAACAAATGTTACAGCTGATTAAGAATATTTGATATACCCATTCTGTAAGTTATCTGTGCAGGAAGCAAACTCTCAATTGTTTTTCAGGGGACAGGGATCTTTGAGTCACTTCTTTAGTCTGCTACAAATTATGATCTACTAAAGAATATGACTTATAAATGTGAAATGATATTTTTCTATAATATCTTGGGAAAGTTGGTTTCTAATACCCACTTAAGTTGTTCTGTGATGACGGAAGTGTCCACTGCTACCTTTGTGTGTGTGTGTGTGTGCACATGCACTTGTGAATGAAACTTGGGTCTGTGCATCCTAATTCTGAGAGTTCTTATGCATTTTAACTATTTTACTTCCACTACAGGTTCCACTAACTTTAAAATACATGCCCACACAAATACACACATATAATCTAGTGCTCCTTCTTGGAGGTGCATCTGAAAGGGAAAAACTAAATAATAATGAAATTTGAAATATCTTCCTGTCATAAAATTAAATACTTATTTTATAAGCAAATGTCTGTGCCCAGAATATCACATATCTAGAGAAATCACATAATTTTATGAATAAGCTTGAAACTTAGGGCCTTTTATTCTAAAGCTATATTAACATCTACTTATCTAAATATATAAAATAAATTTGTAATACATTTTGTTATCACTAGATTTGAACAATCTAGCGCATGCAATGATTACTCATATAAATCCTCCTCTTTAGTAGATATATAATCACTAAATTGGCAGGGCTAAGGTAGGAAACAGAATAATACTGGTTAGACTCTTTTCCATTTTTTTGGTGGGGGGTAGGATTTAACTTAAACACATTCGTTCCTGTTCAGTTGCTCTTACCAAGCCTACACAATTTCAGGGCTTTTGTTAGTTCATTGTATTCAGCAGCTATGACAAAGGAACATTATGTAGAGAGAAAAAGATGTATGTGTTACTTCAAAATTAGTTGTGAGAGTGAGACAGGATTTTGGAATGGGTGGGGACAGATGGGTTTTATGTCATGATTTGTTACAAAAATAAAGCTTTTTCTGACTTGAATATAGGAGGAGGGATTTTTATTTTTATTTATTTTTTTAATTTAAATTCAGGTAGCCAACATATAGTAAGTATATCATTATTTTCAGATGTGGTGTCCAATAATTCATCAGTTGCATTTAACACCTAGTATTCATCACATCACATGTCCTCCTTAATGTCCTCCTTAATGGTTTTTCTCCCTCTCTGATGACTTCCCATTCAGTTTTCCTTCCCTTTCCCTATGATCCTCTGTGTTGTTTCTTATATTCCACATGAGTGAAACCATATGATAACTGTCTTTCTCTGATTGACTTATTTTGCTTAGCATAATACCCTCCAGTTCCATCAATGTCAATGTAAATCGTAAGTATTCATTCTTTCTGATGGCTGAGTAATATTCGTTTGTTGTTGGACATCTCTACTCTTTCCACAGTTTGACTATTGTGGACATTGCTGCTATAAACATTGAGGTGCAGGTGTCCCTTCGGATCACTACATTTGTATCTTTGGGGTAAATACCTAGTTGTGCAATTGCTGGGTAATAGGATAGCTCTGTTTTTAACTTTTTGAGGAACCTCCATACTGTTTTCCAGAGTGGCTGTACCAGCTTGCATTCCCACCAACAGCGTAAGAGGGCTCCCCTTTCTCCACATCCTCGCCAACATTTGTTGTTTCCTGACTTGTTAATTTTAGTCATTCTGGCTGGTGTGAGGTGGTATCTCATTGTGGTTTTGATTTGTATTTTCCTGATGCCAAGGGATGTGGCACATTTTTTCATGTGTCTGTTGGCCATTTGAATGTCTTCTTTGGAGAAATTCTGTTCATGTCTTCTGCTCATTTCTTGAGTGGATTATTTGTTTTTTGGGTGTTGAGTTTGATAAGCTCTTTATAGATTTTGGATACTAGCCCTTTATCTGATATGTCATTTGCAAATATCTTCTCCAATTCTGTAGGTTTTAGTTTTGTTGACTATTTCCTTTGCTATGCAGAAGCTTTTTATCTTGATGAAGTCCTGAGAGTTCATTTTTGTTTTTGTTTCCCTTGCCTTCGGAGACGTGTCTAGCAAGAAGTTGCTGCAGCCGAGGTTGAAGAGGTTGCTGCCTGTGTTCTCCTCTAGGATTTTGATGGACTCCTGTCTCACATTTAGGTCTTTCATCCATTTTGAGTCTATTTTTGTGAATGGTGCAAGGAAATGGTCCAGTTTCATTCTTTTGCATTTGGCTGTCCAATTTTCCCAGCACCATTTATTGAAGAGACTGTCCTTTTTTCCATTGGATATTCTTTCCTGCTTTGTTGAAGATTAGTTGACCATAGAGTTGAGGGTCTGTTTCTGGGTTCTCTATTCTGTTCCATTGATCTATGTGTCTGTTTTTCTGGTAGTACCATACTGTCTTGATGATTATGGCTTTGTAAAATAGCTTGAAGTCTGGCATTGTGATGCTACCAGCTTTGGTTTTCTTTTTCAACATTCCTCTGGCAATTTGGGCTTTTTTCTGGTTCCATACAAATTTGGGGATTATTTGTTCCAGCCCCGTGAAAAAAGTTGATGGTATTTTGATAGGGATTGCATTGAATGTGTAGATTGCTCTGGGGAACATAGACATTTTAACAATACTTATTCTACCAATCCATGAGCATGGAACGTTTTTCCATTTCTTTGTGTCTTCCTCAATTTCTTTCATAAGCATTCTGTAGTTTTTGGAGTACAGATACTTTACCTCTTTAGTTAGTTTTATTCCTAGGTATCTTATGGTTTTTGGTGCAATTGGAAATGGGATCTATTCCTTAATTTCTCTTTCTTCTGTCTCATTGTTTGTGTATAGAAATGCAACTGATTTCTGTGCATTGATTTTATATCCTGCCATGTTGCTAAATTCCTATATGAGTTCTAGCAATTTTGGGGTGGATTCTTTTGGGTTTTCCACATAAAGTATCATGTCATCTATGAAGAGTGAGAGTTTGACTTCTTTGCCAATTTGAATGCCTTCTATTTCTTTTTGTTGTCTGATTGCTGAAGCTAGGACTTCTAGTACTATGTTGAACAACAGTGGTGAGAGTGGGCATCCTTGTCATGTTTCTGACCTTAGGGGGAAAGCTATCAGTTTTTCCCCATTGAGAATGATATTCACTGTGGGCTTTTTTTAGATCTCTACACTGTGTCCGTTTATCTCTACACTGTGGAGAATTTTAATCAAGAAAGGATGATGTATTTTGTCAAATCCTTTTCTGCATCAATTGAGAGGATCATATGGTTCTTGTCCTCTTATTAATGTGACATATCACATTGATTGATTTGTGAATGTTGAACCACCCTTGCAGCCCAGGATAAATCCCACTTGGTCGTGGTGAATAATCCTTTTAATGTACTGTTGGGTCCTATTGGTTAGTATCTTGGTGAGAATTTTGGCATCCATGTTCATCAGGGATATTCATTTGTAATTCTTTTTTTTGGCGGTGTCTTTTTCTGGTTTTAGGATCAAGGTAATGCTGGCCTCATAGAACGAATTTGGAAGATTTTTTTTCCCATTCTGTTTTTTGAAATAGCTTCAAAAGAATAGGTATTAGTTCTTTAAATGTTTGGTAGAAGAAATAGTGACAGAGCTGCTTTTACCACCATTGGTATTGGGGGTATATGAAGACAGTTTTTGCACAGTCCTAGTGCTAGGCTCCTACCACCTCACCAAAAGCTGAATTTATACTCATTATTTCTTCTTTTGGAGGCAATGAGTCATGTCATCTCTGTCATTTTGGTATTTACTCCCAAAATCTTAAGGCAATTTTGGCTTTTACTCTTTCTCCCTGCGAAGATTTCTCTCTCTATTCTCACTTTAACAAGATTTGCTGCACTTGATTTACAGATTGAATAGTTTCTTTTTTGAGGACCTTCAGTCTGGTTAGAGGAAGCTTATGTCACCTTACAATTAAAGGCCTTTTTGTAGAATATTTTATTTAATGTAGGAATACTTATCGAAAGTATGGTCAAAAGCTGGTGAAAGAGAGAAAATGAAAACTCTTCTGATATATACATATATATATATATATTTTTCAAACTCCTCCTAGTACTCTTGGTAATTAGAATATAGTCATTTTTTTCTTCTTTTCCCTATGTGCACTATTGTTTTGTTTTTCTTTCCATTGATTTCCTTTCCAGGGAGAAACTAACTTTCTAAAAATTCAAATTACATAAAAATTTAATTAAACATGTAGTGTAACTGTCATTATACCATAAGAGAGACTATAATAATGACATTGAAAAAATAGAAATTAACTATTATTTCAGAAGTAATAGAAATATTCAATTCAGTTCAAAAACCAAAACCAAAACCAAACAGACAAGCAAAAAGGAACAAAACAAAACAAAAACTTCCCAAACCAGAAAAATAGTGTTGTTTAGCTTGGAAAGTTAAAGGTTTAGAAAGGATGTGATTGAAGCCTAAATGATCAAAAAGCAAAGGAAGAACTGAAGTGATCTTGTTCTCCAAATCTTGATACATGGGTACAAGAACAATCCAGGGCTATTGTTTGAACCTTAAAAGAAACATGCATGAGTCAATAAAAAAGAAAACTTGCTTTCATTCCTTTGTGATGCCTATGAAGTCTTTTTTGCCAATATATAATAGAGTAGGAACTTAAATAATTGGGTCAAAGGAATTTTGAATGAATAACTATTAATACATTTTATTATTTATAAAGAAAATTGATCTATCTGTGAGATTGTGAGTGATCTTTGAGATTTAAACCAGTGTTTTTGATGTGGGAGGTTAAAATGATCATCCTACTATTCCAAAACATGTGTGTCCATGGGTATCACTGCATATACCTGATCAGGTCTGTTGTGATGCAAAAAAGGCTTACTCTCCCTTTAATCAAACTCTCATCCCATCTTCCCTAGATTACTGAAAATAGCATCTTATTTTCTATGTTTAGTTTCATTTTCTTCCAGTGCTCTCCACAGTTTACAGAATATGCTTTTTGAAATGGAAATATGAGTATAATACTCCCTCCTTGAAACTGTTTTGTATCTCCCCATTGCCTTAAAGATGAAGTTAAAGTCTTTCTCATGGTATAAGGCCCTTTGTGATCTGGTCTTGCCTTTTTTCATCTGTATCTCATCTCACTTCTCCTTACTTAACCTGGGTTCTAGCCACTGGTTCATAGTTCCTGTGTATGTAATGCTATTGTATGTTGCCATGTCACATGTATTTTGTCTCTCTGATCAAAGCACCTTGAGTTTATTTTGTAATCATTTTTGAGCAACTCCATATGCCCAGCTCTGGGTGACAGGTCCTCTGCTAAGTGCTGGGAACAGAAAATGATGAACCAGTGGGAGGGATGGAGACACAGTCTGATGAATGGTGATTTTACATAGCACCACTGGAGCAGGGACCATGTCTCCTTTGTTCACCAGTGTCTGCCAACACCAGCATAATGACTGCCACATAGTCCCTTATTCAACACTGAATATTTTTGAATAATGATAACAAAAAAATCATAATAGTTATTACTTAGGTATTAGTTTGTTGCAGGCATTGTTGTAAGTGGTTTTAAATATATGACCTTATTTAAACACCAAAATAACCCTAGGGGGTATATATGATTATTATCTGCATTTTACTGGTGAGGAAATGGAGGCATATAGAGGCCGTTACTTGAATAAATTGTGTCATATAAACACATGCTCAGGATATAATAGAGACTTTGTAGAAGGGCATCTAACCCAACCCACTGGGCTTAGAAAAGCCTTCTTAGAGTACTCCAGGCAAAAGAAAGAACACAGCAAGAAGGTATGGGATACTGGGTGTTATATGCAAACAATGAATCATGGAACACTACATCAAAAACTAATGATGTGATGTATGGTGATTAACATAACATAATAAAATAAAATTAAAAAAAAAGAATGTACAGCGTGTTCTGAGTTCTGTGTCAGAGAGTAAAGTGAGAAGGGAAGAGTGACAAATGATGCACAGAAATATTGCAGAGGAAAAAAATAAAGCCAAGTTTCTCTAATATTTTAAATTAATTGCTCTGGACCCTACATGACTATTATGTTTGTCTCATAATTCATTTCCCCACCCTCTTGAATGACCTCTTCTGAGGCTTTTCCAAAACTTTCAGGAGTGCATGCTATTTAAGTAGAGGAAGAAATGGTGTCTGTTGTCTCCATTATTGCCACTGTTTCCATTTTTAAAATACATTTATTTATTAGACAGTCGGGGGAGAGGCAGAGAGAGAGAGAATCCTCAAGCAGACTCCCCAGGGCCCTGAGATCATGACCTGAACCAAAATCAAGAGTCGGAGGCTTAACCGACTGGGCCACCCTGGTGCCCCCCATTGCTTCCATTTTTATGTAGTGCTGTGTTGGAGGTTGTCATCCAACTGCTTGTCAACCAAGTGCTGGGCCAGGTTCCTGGTCAGGACTCACTGATACTCCAAGATTAGGTTACAGGGTTATACTCTTTTTTAGTTTCCACTTCCATCCTCAACATAATCATTATGCTAGAAGGATTATTCTAGGAAAGCTTCCAGACAATGAGTCACACAGTGTATTGAAAGAGATCTCTTTAACAAAATCTTAGACCCTTGTATTGAGTACATTTCTTGAGCCTTACCACACTCTTGGGTCCCCTAAGGAGGCTTTTCTAAGCCCAGTGGGTTGGGTTGGATGTCCTTCTACAAAGTCTCTATTATATCCTGAGCAAGTGTTTATATGACACAATTTATTCAAGTAACGTCCTCTATATACATCCATTTCCTCTGGAGGTCTACTCCAGAAGGTTTATCTAATTTTAAATCTTGGGATTTAAGTCTCAGTTCTTCTTTCCTGGAGGGACTTCTTATGTGAATTTATTTATGATCTTCCCACTGACCAGCTTTACTTGTGTCATGTCAGGGACAGAAGTCTTTTGAGTCAGCAAAAGTTATGGATTATGCTTTCTCCCTTTCCTCATAGTGGAAGCCTTCTCCTTGTCTACCCTATAAGTGGTCTAGATCACCAAGAGCCTCATCAGCCAAGATAAAAGGTTAGATCTTACCTGACTGGTAGAGAAGAGCCACTGAGGGCTTAAGGCACAGTGATGTTCTGGTCAGGTTTTAGAAAGATCATGCTCTTGGTGATGGGAAGAGCATTGCAGAGGAGCAGCACTGAGGAAGGAAAGCCCCTAAGGAGGCAATTACAGTCCTTTATGGAAGAGGTGGTGGATGTTTGAACAACAATAATGATGTTGGAAAGATGGGATGGATTTCAGAGACAGTCTCCTTTCTGTGTATCTAATTTTTGTTAGTCTTTCAGGGCTCAGTCTGTACATTGTGTCCTGCAGGAAGCCTTCCATTGTAGGTCCTCCAGACTGAACAAAATGTCTCTTCCTTTTCTGATAGCACACTGTTGATAGTTCTTTAAAGGCACTGTGATTGGTCATATAATTTAGACCAGTCTGATAGGCTCCCCCATCAGATTACAAGTTTTCTGAAAGCTGGTGTTGCCTATTTTCACCTTTGTATTCCTAGCACCAAATGTGGCTCATACGATGGTGGGTAGGAAGTGGCTAGATTATAAACCCCAATGGTATTTTAATGCGTGTTATTCAGGAAAGGGTCATGTTATTGCCTTTGAGGGGATTCTAACCAGATGCATTTTTTCCTGCCCTAAAAGAAATCCCTTCCTTTCCCATCCCCTTGGAGAGCAATAGAGAGAATGGAGTGTGGAAGACATGGCTGCTTTATTGCTATGAGACAGGGAACATCTGGATGAGAGGAAATGCTCTAAGGCCACACAAGCAGACCAAGTCATTTATAGGTTATAAAGAGAAGCTACCATTCTATAAAACATTTTGGAATTTAAAAGAGCTTATAAAGTGGTTTTTCAATTCAAAAAGAATCAGCCGAACTGGGAGGTGCAAGAGGTCCTGATTTGACCTGAATGGACACCACAGACCCAAAGACCTGAAGAGCACAGGTATCAGAATCAGGTAACCTGCACACTAAAATGCAGATTTCTGGAGCCTACTTTGAATTACTGTATCATAATCTCTAGGATTTGGGTTCTAGGACTGGAATTTTAGGAAATATCCATGGTAGTTGTTATGCATAGTCTTATTTGAACAGCATGGCTATACTCTTCATTAGCCAAAAGGTGAATGCTTCCTAATCAGCTTCTCTTTTTTTTTTTTAGATTTTTTTTATTATTATGTTATGTTAATCACCATACATTACATCATTAGTTTTTGATGTAGTGTTCCATGATTCATTATTTGCGTATAACACCCAGTGCTCCATGCAGAACGTGCCCTCTTTAATGCCCATCACCAGGCTAACCCATCCTCCCACCCCCCTCCCCTCTAGAACCCTCAGTTTGTTTTTCAGAGTCCATCGTCTCTCATGGTTCGTCTCCCCCTCCGATTTCCCCCCCTTCATTCTTCCCCTCCTGCTATCTCTTCTTCTTCTTCTTTTTTTTTTTTTTTAACATATAATGTATTATTTGTTTCAGAGGTACAGATCTGTGCTAATCAGCTTCTCTTAATCAATTCCCCTTAAGGAGGAATTACAAGAAGAAGATGACATTAGGACCTCATCAAGTTGTCTTAACTGGTGCTGCGTATGTGTGCATATGTGTGTTTAAAGTTAATGCCTCACAGTCTTTATAGTTCAAATTTCAGAGCATGGGGCAGTGCTTTTCCTAAATCTTTCTGATTTCATAAATCAAAAAATTTCTAGGAATGCTTATATATAGGTCTGGGCAGATTGTTATGGTCAATATTTATTTTTCTGAATGGGCAATACCAGGTAGGAATTACCCCTTACAGATAATTCATTAACAGGCCTAATTCTGGTGGAGATATATTGCATTAGCACAGTGGTTGGCTATAGATAATGTTCAGTGAATGCTTGCTAAATGTGTGAATGGGACTGGGTCTCAACCAGAGGTTTTCTACTCATAATATTGAATGATTTTATTTAATACCTTTCTTTTTGTTGTGTTTCCATGATGATGGTAAGGTACATCTAAAAGCACTGATTTTTTTATTTTAAGAGCAAGGAGAGTTGATCTATACTTTCAAATGGGACTTGATCATTTTAAAGTTGTTCATTGGCAGATTTTTTTTGCCAAGTCTGTATAGATTATATGCTATTTAATAAAAGAAACAATGGAGTTAATTGTTTTTTCCTCTTCATTATTTGCTTTAAGAGAAAAATCCTGAAATTTGTAGGGATTTCTGATGCCAGGAAATCAGGAAATGCAAGAGAATATTTAGCAATCAGGGTGGCTTGGCTCATGGTATTTGACATATGTACAACTATAATTTGCATTCCAGTTACTCAGTCTGAGATATCCTTGCTCAGGTTGAACATACTCTGAGTAGAAGATCTCTTTTTCTTTTCTTTTTTTTTCTTTTCTTTTCTTTTCTTTTCTTTTTTTAAAGATTTTATCTATTTATTTGACAGAGAGAGAGAGAGCACAAGTGGGGAGGAGAGGGAGAAGCAGGCTCCCTGCTGAGCAGGGAGTCCAATGCTGGGCTCATTCCCGGGACTCTGGGATAATGACCTGGGTTGAAGGCAGACGCTTAACTGACTGAGCCACCCAGGCACCCCAGAAGATCTCTTTTTCTAAGAGATAATATGGAGAAAAATCTTTGGAGAATGGCCTTAGTGAATTGATAAATCAGCTTTCTCCAGATTTTGGTGATGTCCCCAGTTCTTCTCTAATTCCTCAGTGCTCTGGCCATCTTCTGGTTGCCTTGTCTTTTACCCCAAATTTAGGCACATTTTTTTGTTTGTTTTTTGATACAAACTGAAAGATGTCTTTGGTTTTATCTACCCTTTGAATACAAGATACCATGTTGGGATTTCACAGGGATTCAAAGAGTTGGAGTAAAAACACTGAAATTTAATATACAACAAATTCAAAGTGCCATTTTTATGGCAAAGTCCTAGATTTTAAGCTTCTTCTCATCTCTGTAATACTAATTATTCATGTTTCATTATTGTATACATTTCACAGCTTCTTATATAAACATGGGAAATTCCTATTTGATTTTGCATTTGATGTTTAATTGAAGGTTGTATTTGATTTAATTCATAACTCTTTTCCTTTTTTTTTTCTTTTTGTGTTTAGTAAACTACAGTGTCAGAATTGTTGTTCATTTAAAAGTACATGACTGGAGACAATTAACCACTAAATTATAAAGTCATTTCTGACTTCAGATACTTTTTTTTTAAAGATTTTATTTATTTATTTTGATAGAGAGAGAGAGTGGGAGAGGATGTGTTCATGCGGGCAGGGCCCGCAGAGGCAGAGGGAGGGAGAGAATCCCAAGCAGACTCCATGCTGAGCGCAGCGCTATGCTGGGCTCCATCTCACAACCCTGAGATCATGACCTATGCTGAAGTCAAGAGTTGAACACTCAACCAACTGAGTCACCCAGGCTCCCCTCAGATACTTTTTAACATAAATCAGGGGAAGAAGTAAATTTGGCAAGCAAAATGGTGACATTTGAAATGAAATGGTTAATGTTCTAAGGCAATTGGGATGGCAAACACGTCTTGTTAGTTTCATAGTTAATGAAATGGTTCCATTTAAAAATCTGAAAATTCTTTATTATGAAGTACTGTCACAGGTGCAGTAAAGAAGCAAGGGCTATTTAGAGATTAATACAAAATGTCACAGTCCCTTCCTCAGGGGGGTGACAGTCCAAAGAAGATAGAGTACTTTTTAATCAAAGTTTCCAAATGAGTGAGCAGTCTAATTTTCACAGTTCTTTTTCCCCCCCTTCCTTATATTTGCAGTCTTTTATAATTGATATGGTCAGATATATTTTTAAATTAATGTACATTTTTAATTTATGCTTTTTTCTTGATCAGCCCAGTTTCTACTTATATTAATTTTTCAATTTTCTATGTTTAGAAGGAAAAGATTTGGGGGGCTTTTTGTTAGAGGTAGTCATTTTACCAGGAAATGAGTAATTGTATTCCTTTTCATTATATTTTTTAAATCTTAAATGCTTGAGGCATATAGTACTCCCCCCATCCCCGCCAGATAGGTGTTTACATATGAAAAAAAATACTTTGTGCTCAGCACACTTATTTATTTTTATGGTAGACACCTTCTGGGGGCAAGCATTACATAAGGAATATTGATTTCTACCTGATTTAATACCCAAAACTTTGCCAAAGTAATATTGAAGAAGAAATTGGAAAAGTTAAGCCTTTGATTATTTAAAAATATTGTCAAGGGGTTAACACTGTTAAAGGAAGAAGAGGCAAATGTTCCTGCCCAAAGCTACTCTAAAATGTAATTCTGCACAGTACAGCCTACAAGTGATTATGGTAGAGAAAATTTCAGAGGGAATACTAGTTTTGTAAACTAGTATTGGGGGGATAATAGTTTACAATGATTCTAAAACAATCAGTTCATTTTGGAATTATTGTGTTCCAAATGAGAGATATAGTGATGAAGTGAATTACTTTTAAAGATAGGAATAAAATGGGGCCTTTTTTTTCTCTATTTATTTATTTTTTGATGTAGCGTTCCATGATTCATTGTTTGCATATAACACCCAGTGCTCCATTCAATACGTGCCCTCTTTAATACCCATCACCAGGCTAACCCATCCCCCCAGCCCCCTCCCCTCTAGAACCCTCAGTTTGTTTCTCAGAGTAAAATGGGGCTTTTAATGAAGGATTTGATTTTGGGAAAACCATACATCCTTTCTGAATCATCTCTTTTTCTGATCCTATACAAATATTAAGCACTTATGACTATGATTTCTACATTTGAAAGAAGAATACTTAAATCTTAGAACCTATTTTCTTTTCTGCAAGCTATTTGAGAATAATCCATATGGTGAGATATGTATTGAAACCTAGAAGCAAGATATACTATCATAGACTGAAATAAACCTTGCAAAGATAACTATATTGTAGATGAATGGAGGCTACTTGGTTGATTATCTCTGTTGTGACTTTATGATATCAGATAGGACCCACGTTATTCAGGTATCTGCATAAAGCAAACATACAGTATTGGAATAAGGTCACAATAGATGTTGAAAGCAATTTAGGAAGCTGTTATAGTAGTCATAGTAAGAGATGATGTTCACTTGAACCTGACTGTTGTGAAATGATTGAAAAGCTGAGTAGAGAGGTTTAAGAGATTTGTATTAGAGTTCTCCAAAGGAACAGAATGAATAGGATATATATATATCCATATATGGAGAGAGAGAGAGAATGAATTTTATTTTATTTAAAGGAATTGGATTGAACAATTATGGCGACTGGCAGGTCCCAAGATCTGCAGGGTGAGTTGGCAAACTGGAGACCCAGAAGAATTGATGGTTTAGTTCTAGTCTGACTCGGAAGACCTGAGAATCAGGAGAGCTGATGGTGTTTTTTCAGTTCAAAGGCTGGCAGTCTTGAGACCCAGGAAGAGCTGATGTTTCAGTTAAAGTCTAAAGACAGGAAACAATCTGCTGTCCCAGTTCAAAGGCCAGTAGGCAAGAATTCTCTCTTGTTTGTAGGAGGCTCAACCCTTTTGTTCTCTTCAGGTCTTCAGCTTGATTGGATGAGGCTCACATTAGAGAGGCCAGTCTGCTTACTCAGCTGATTTAAATGTTAACCTCATCTAAAAACACCCTCACAGAAACACGCGGAATAAAGTTTGTTCAAAAATACAGATATATGGGCACCCTGTGGCCCAGTCAAGCTGACACATAAAATTAGTCCTCACAAGGTTAAATCTGGATTTTAGAAGATGTGGAGATCAATAAGATATAGGGATGAGGCAGCAATTGCACTACTAAGTATTTACCCCAAAGATCCAGATGTAGTGAAAAGAAGGGCTACATGCACCCCAATGTTCATAGCAGCAATGTCCACAATAGCCAAACTGTGGAAAGAGCCAAGATGCCCTTCAACAGATGAATGGATAAAGAAGATGTGGTCCATATATACCATGGAATATTACTCAGCCATTAGAAAGGATGACTATCCAACTTTTGCATCAACATGGATGGGACTGGGGGAGATTATGCTAAGTGAAATTAGTCAAACAGAGAAAGTCAATTATCATGGTTTCACTTATTTGTGGAACATAAGGAATAGCATGGAGGACATTAGGATAAGGAGGGGGGGAAATTGGAGGGGGAGACAAACCATGAGAGACTATGGACTCTGAGAAACACGGGTTAGCCTGGTGATGGGTATTAAGGAGGACACATATTGCATGGAGCACTGGGTGCTATACGCAAACAATGAATCATGGAACACTACATCAAAAACTAATGATGTAATGTATGGTGACTAACATAACATAGTAAAAAAAATTAAAAAAAAAAGATAGATATAGGGATGAGGAAGAGGAGGAGTCAAAAATGATTCCCAAAATTTGACTTCGAACAACTGCTTAGTCTCATTTGTTAGGTTGAGCGCATAGGAGGAAAAGCATCAGCGGTAGTAATGTGGTAATGAATGTAAATGACTCAACCCAAGCTCTTTTTGATGTACCTAAATATATATGTGCATACATAGAATTGTAAACATTCTGATCATAGTCTCAAGTTCTTTCCTATTGACTTGGTAATAATAACTCTAAGTCAGAAGGTGAAGGAAATGTTTATTACTTTTTATAGATATAATATGGAAGGTGAGAATAGATGAGATTAGGTCCTAAGGAGAGATTGAAAAGGAACTGGATTGAGCTTGGTACAGCTACATCTGGATAGGACTCTTGATGCTCCCCACACAATGTTATTCCTCAGTATATTGCCAGTGTTGAAACTCAGATGTTAGAGAGTGATCTGAGGTTATGATTGTTTTGTGGGGGTTATGGAGGATCAGACTATATCTCTGACTGTGGGAGTAATTTTTTCCTGGAAGGAATGGATATTCCCACTCTCAAGCACCCTACCAGAAGTTGGCATCAGAGAAGGTAATGAAGACTTAGGACACGGATCTTAAATCCTGGATGATTATGCTCATTTTATATAAGTGAAGATGGCTGGTGGAGCACAAGTCTGGTTCTCTCTTCAGTAAAGCACAGACTTTGGGACCTCTTGTATTGTTTATGTACTGAATCATTATTATTTTCATTTTCATTAAATGTGCATTATTTAGCAAGTTAATAAATATACCTAATGTGTATTTATAATTAGTTAAAATCTAAATATAAACATATAAAATACATCAAAATAGAGGAAGATGATAATTATTTGTTAACTCATGAGACAGTAAAGAAATAAATAAAAATGAACATGTAGTTTTTGCTGGCCTGAATTGTTAAGCAAAAATTATATATTGTAGTTGTATCAAGAGGAGTGATGTAACCCAGTGGAGAATTTTACCAAAGAGGCTTTCACTCCCTAATAGAAGAAAAAACAAAAATAAAGACAGAAAATCCCAAAACAGTGCATGACTGGCTTCCCAATTTACTTGTTTGTCATTCATTATCTGGCTTCCCAGAACACCAGTCTAGCTGAACCATTCAGCAAGGCCCAGACTGTTTCACTGTTAACCATTTATTGACCAAGATGAGTTCACCCCAAGGTATGTGGATCTTGTTGGGAGATTTGGTCTACAGTCAGTCACTCAGCTCTACTTAGTACTTGTATTTAGTTAGTTAGCATATATTAGTCTAGTGGTTAAGATATGTTGAATAAATTGCTGGCATGAAGGTTTTTGGAAAAAAAAACCCTGAGTAATAATTACAATTCTTGTGTTTTTACAAGTGTCTGATTTCTTTTTGTCCAGTTCATCTGTTACTCTATAACCATGTCAGAGATTCATCACTAGATTTAACTTCTCATGAAAGATACAAAATAAAAGTAGTGTTTCTTCTCTTTTTATTATATCCTTCACTACAAAAGACACTTGTTTATGTTAGCTGTGAATGGCATTGCATGATGTTATTGATGCATGGAAAAGATCAGAGGTTGGATTCCAAAGTTAGCAGAAAAGAAAAAAACAAATATATTTAAAATTACTCTTGCAAAAGGATGTATTGGAGACCAATGTACTATGTCTCAGTAAGTTCAACATAGCCAGATGTTCTTCCAGCATTTCTTTGGTTAAGCATCAGAAGTAGTCGTCACTCTTTCAAGGGTCATATTATGTGAAAATACACATCTTTGAATCCCATAATCACCCTCGATAAAACTGGTTTCTCTTATACTGGGCCGTACTGGGGACCTCTGAGATCTTGAGGACAGAATAGATTAGCATTTCCCATTTCACACTTTATCCACACTTTATACAGATTGGCCGACAGCATCTTTGGTACTGTTGCTGTTTTTTTCAACTTATATAATTGAAGTTATGTAAGTTACCTGTGTTTACAATTCAACTCCACTCTAGATGTTTTGGTTTTCTTTGGTTAATCTTTCTCTATGAACTTTTCTAAGCAGAGATACTGACATAGTTGGGAGAAAAGGTTTATAGTCAAGCAATAAAAGTTTAACATTTGTAGATGTAAGTTTGAGGGATGGTATAAGTTTATTCCATGATGCACTGGCTTTAGGAGCATAAAATATTTGGAAAGGACAATCAGTTGCTAATGTCTCATTACAAAAAAGGAGGCCCTGAGATGTTGGGCAACAAAGTATTTTTCCAGGGCTCATCCCTTACTAGATTATAAGAAGTGTATTTTAGACAATGACAGTCACACTCAGGTCACTGAAATCAATGTTTTATTTTTATTCATTGTTATGGGAAAATGCTAAGTTTCTGAGCTTTGTTAATGTCATTGGACACTCAGTTGTGGTTATTATAGTTTCCTTACCTGTGACGTAGTGCCTAGTGAAAACTATATTAAATATGTGCAAAATGATAGTAGTAGTATTCATTTCTGTTCTACTCGATGAAATAAACAACTTAAAGCAACAATCAGAGTGTTCTTCTGTAGCTCATAATTCAACTTGCTTCCTGTGAGGCACTGCAGTTCCAGCAAAGCTCTGGTCATTGATTACAGATTCACCTGGCTTAACTTGATGAATGATTTTGCCCAAGCCTCCTCCTGAGAGGCCTATTCATCCCTTATTGATATAAAACTGCAACAACCCCTTTGGCCACCAATGCCAACATTATTGGTGATAATCTTTGGTTTGTATGTTAGTATGTGTCATAGTAACAATATTTTGTAAGCCCCTTGGCAAATAAATTTATCTGACTTTGTGAAATTATGTGAAGAAAACATCTCTAACATGATTAGTTTGTTTTAAGTAAGTTTTGAATGGGTTAGACATGAATTATCTGGATTTGGGAATGATGGATCTATGATAGCTTTATATACCAGTAAAAATGTGTAATGCATTCTGTTATTTTGGAAGACTTTACTATAAAATTTGGAACACTGAATGGATTATTTCTCTGGATACTACTAGATTTTCGAGATAGTTCGCTATGAAATAGTTCTGACTATAGGTTATGCACCCACAGAAAGTACCTGGATATTGGTTATTCTCTGAGAAATATAACCTAGAAGTGGATTTTTGCATTATTTCCCCATATGGAGGGTTTTTGTTTTGTTTTTTACAATTGGGGATAAAAAGTGTTTGTATTCCACATTCACTTATAGATGACAAGAGAGAAAGACAGGGAGAGACGGAAAGAGAAAAGACTGGCTTTCATTAATCTAAAGTATAAGAGTGGCCATGAGCTTGGATAGCACTTAATAACTTTTCTAATTTAAAACGTATCAATTTTGGAATTGTAACTAATAATTCTATAATTTATAACTTAACCCCTTATCACCAGAAGTACGATCATTATATATAGTATTACTTTGCTTTTGGAGCATTGATTCTCATTAGAATCCCCTCTATGCAGAAACACAGACTTTTGGGCCCTTCTCTTAGAGTTTCTGATGCAGTATGTCTGGGGTTGGGCCTGAGAATTTGGACTTCTAATAAGTTCTTATGCTGGTTTGAAGTCTGCAATTTGAAAATCCGTATTTTAGAGATATAAGAGCAATATATACTTTCTTGGTTTTAGAGATGTGATTCCAAAGGATGAAAGCACACACACACACACACACGTATATGTTTATATGTACGAACATGTATGTATTTGATAGCAAATGATGC
Source organism: Mirounga leonina (assembly GCF_011800145.1). Taxonomy (NCBI): domain Eukaryota; kingdom Metazoa; phylum Chordata; class Mammalia; order Carnivora; family Phocidae; genus Mirounga; species Mirounga leonina. The sequence goes on along the minus strand of NW_023270232.1, from coordinate 2,922,893 downwards.
TAGATTCCAGGTCCTCTCTTTTTGTCCTCAGGGCTGTTTACCACCCTAAAATGGAGTATTTATAATATACCTTAAAACATTTAACTGGGGGGGGGGGGTGCCTGGTGGCTCAGTTGGTTAAGCATCTGCCTTTGGCTCAGGTCATGATCCCAGGGTTCTGGGATCAAGCCCCGCATTGGGCTCCCTGCTCCACGGGGAGCCTGCTTCTCACTCTCCCTCTGCTGCTCCCCCTGCTTGTACTCTCTCTCTGTCCTAAATAAATAAAATCTTTTAAAAAATTTTAACTGGGATACTAGAGGAAAAATAAACTATTCTAATGACTTAAATGATCTGATTAATTAGAGATTACAAAGCACACAATTTTTACTTTCCTTCCTTGCCATTGAAGATCTTTTTGAAGTACATATGTTGTTTTTCTTTCTCAACAAGTAGATTTACTTTACCTTTTATAGTTGAACATTTTGCAATGCTCCAAGGTGTTACTTACACGTTGATTTTTACTGTGTAAGTTTGTAGATTTAGAAGTGGAGATGGGTTAAGGAAATGATGTTCAGATGTCTGGTACCATGTTGTTGTTGTTCATGATTTGTGATAACAAGCTTTTTATGTCATAAAAATAAAATTAAATAATGGTTTTGATGAACTGAAGCTGTTACTGTAATTGCCTTATGCTGCAGTGGTAAATTGACTCTGCATAGAATAGAGTCCTTTGATTTGGCATGAATTAACTGGAAGTTCATGGAATGAATTTTTTAAAGATTTTATTTATTTATTTGACAGAGCGAGATAGCGAGAACAGAAACATAAGCAGGGGGAGTGGGAGAGGGAGAAGCAGGCTTCCCACTGAGCAAAGAGCCTGATGCGGGTGGGGGGGTCCTCAATCCCAGAACCCTGGGATCATGACCTGAGCTGAAGGCAGATGCTTAACAGCTGAACCACCCAGGTGCCCCTGGAATGATTTTTTTTTCTAGGACTAGCATCTGTCAAGTAGTAGATACTTAATAAATATTTCTTAAAAAAGTTAAATGCAGAGACCTGGCCCTATGGCTATAGCTCACCAGCTTTCTTAAGGGAAACTGGGTAAGGAGGCAGAGCTTTTTGCCTGGTTAATTTCAGCTTCTGTGCTTGCTTCATCAGAATGCATTATGTTCCGCCACGGATTTACAGGAGTGTTTCTTCATTACATATGGGCCGTACATCCTCTGGTACTCTAAGAGCTGAGCCTTTCCAAATTATATTTAATGGTCTGGATTTTGGGTTGAAATTAGACTGGAATACACTAATGCCTACCACTACTGATAATGCATCATCCCTATTTTTTTCCTCTCCTTTGACTGTTGACAAACAACAATCAATTGATCTCGATAGAAGTGCTTACTTTTTATTAATGTAGCTTTTTTTTTTAAAAGAGCTGTACAATTCTGACACATTAGGTTGGAATATTGCTAGTAATATATCCTATATATGGCCTCATCAGACCAATGCTTCTGTAACTCATAGTGCCTTTCCTTATTATTGAAAAATCTCTCCCTTTTGTTCAAGGGAGTATTAAAATCCTAAGTAGGAAGGGATCTGTTCTGCTCTGTATTTTGGCTCACAAAGATAGCCTTTAAAAAATAACACTTTTTTTTTTTTTTTTTTTACTGTGAAAGCATAGAATCTAAACAAAGTATATAAAAATTCTCCTTTGGGGCACCTGGGTGGCTCAGTCGGCTAAGTGTCTGCCTTTGGCTCAGGTCATGATCCCAGGGTCCTGGGATCGAGCCCCTCATCGGGCTCCCTGCTCAGTGGGAAGTCTGCTTCTCCCTCTCCCACGCCCCCTGCTTGTGTTCCTGCTCTCGCTATCTCTTTCTTTGTTAAATAAATAAAATCTTTAAAAAAAGCAAAAATAAAAATAAAAATTCTCCTTTATTCGGACATTTGTTTATTACTTTATTAGTTATGAGCAAAATATATTCATCCACATTGAAGACTAAATTGTATTTTGGAAAAAAAAAAGCAAATTGACTTTGCAAAATAATGAACACCTCCTTCCCGCCCCATGTACATAGTAATCAGCTTTATAAATTAACAGCTAATGAAACTTTTATTCTTTTGACTATATTCAGCATGCATTTAGTGTATTTTATCTTGTTTGTAAAAACATCCATCATTTCTTCTGGGTCTTTTGTTCATAATTTATTTTTAATTTTATCCCATTGAAAATTTTATGTTATCTTATATCCTTTCTTGCACAAGACAGGGTAAAATAAATAAATAATTTTTAAAAGCTTTATCCAAAATAGTGTATACTTTCTGAAAAGGGTATTTACTTGTCCATAACAAGTAGCTTACTGCAGTTAGGTTTTTATATATAGACTCTCATATCTTTTCTCCTAGGAAAGCATGCTATCTGGAGCCCTTACATGGTCTCTTCAATTGATAGCCTAGAACCCACCCTCGACCTACAGGGACCTCACTTTTCCTTCTCCATGCTCTAGATGAGAAATGGCCAAATCTGTCCCTCAGCTATATTTGATTAGTCCTGAACACTATTGATCCACAGGATAAAGCACAAAAAAAATGAATTAATTTCTAACACTTAAAAATTAGAAGTTTCCCACAAAAATTTCAGATTTCGGTTTCTCTAGAGAAAGTGGAAGATGTAGACCAATAGCCCTGTTTGGCAACAGTCCTCTGGAGCTCAGTGGTAGTTGCCCCTTTTAGATAAGAAAACTGCTCTATCATTCATCTGAGTTCTCACTACTCCCTATTTTGCAGATATTGAGGCTGATGGTCAATTGACATTAGCAGGTGCCTTTTTTTCATGCCCAGCCCCAGCCTGACTCTCTGGACACTTTGAGTGCTTAGATCTTTCTGCTTCATTGGAACTTATGCTGTGGCTAGCACCATTGGGCACGGGTAGTGAGTTATTATAAACTATATTGTAATGTACTTTTTTAAAAAAGATTTTATTTATTTGACAGAGAGAGAGAGAGAGAGAGAGAACACAGGTAGGTAGAGTGGCAGGCAGAGGGAGAGGGAGAAGCAGGCTCCCCACCAAGCAGATTGCCTGATGCGGGGCTCGATCCCAGGACCCTGGGATCATAACCTGAGCTGAAGGTAGATGCTTAACTGACAGAGCCACCCAGGTGTCCCTATAATGTACTTTCTATCCTAAATATGATACTTTCAACTGAAATTGTATTGCAGGCAATATTTTAGAGGAATGAATCAAATGTTTAGGAATTTCGGGTTCCATGATCTGTGGAGGAGGTACTTTGGGGCTAATAGTCTTTTCAGATGCCATTGCCTCACCCACGCAGTGGGTACTCTGTGGTCAATGTTTACAGTTTGACTCCTTTGATTTCCTATCAAGTTGTCTCTATTTACAGTTCATTCTGGTGTCTATCCATGAGTTCATACCCAGAATGTCTGTGCTTTCCACACACTCCTTACAAAGCTGGTAATTATAATAGTGCCTACACTAGGCACTGTTGACAAGACTGACCAAAATTTCATCGGTTGTTAAAAAAAAAACAACTATGATATAGAAAATGGTTTAAAATGCAGCTTTATGTCAGAATGGGCCAACTGGGAGAGTTCCGGTGAACCACCATTGGTTTAGGAAATTGAGAATCAAGGAAGATTTAAGGCATTCAAAGAAATGCTTTTGTGTGAATTTTGGATCTTGCTTAGGGAGTATCATTGCTGTGGTAAAATCAAAAGAGATAAGTGACAGTAGAGACCTTGAGAGAAATTCTTTCTGAAATATTTAAAATCCCAGTCCCTATTTGAAATCTAGCAACTAGTAACTACCAGCAATAAGTGTGCTTCATTTGTACCCTAAGGGTACAATATTGTGACTCAATGCCCCCAGTATCAGTTCTTTCTCCATATAGTTGAATAACAACTAACATGTAGCCCCTGTGTTTAGGAAAGAGTTATAATATACATTATAAAACAAGGATAACTTTCCCTTGTACAGTAAAGGAATCTCATCAGCCTGCATGTTCCCATCGTATTCATCAAGAGAATGGTCAATAAACAAGATATATGTGGTACGTGGAAACTTTTTGTTCTCTTTTCTCTTTTGTAACTCTCATTGTCATGCAGAGGGTGCTCAGAATTCTTGAGTTTTCTATTTTCTTGATGGTGCTCAATTTTCTTGACTGCTCCATTCGGGCATCAGAAATTTCTTTCGGTTTCAGAGGGTTTTCAAACGCCATATAACTTCCTATGAAGTGCAGAGTAGCAGAAGCCATGGCACAGGAGAGTATTAATACTCATTCAAGGTACTTTTCTTCCCTTACCTTGCTGTTTGACCTTGAAGAGTCTATGTATATATTGAAATCAAAATGTATACCTTGCTTCACCAGAGTGAGCTTGTAGAGTCCAATACTGTATGTCTGATAACGTGATTGATTTTCATTGTAATATAGGGTGATAAAAATGTTTGATCAACCTAACTTTAGTTGTTCAGGATAGAAATATAATGCATAAAGGGCTATGCAAGTAGAAAAAATAATTTCATATTAATTGGCTAACATTTAAAAACTGGAATTGAGTGAAAGGCCATGAAATTTATTTAGTCATTATGGATTCAGTTTTGAGCAAAAAAGCAGATCTGTCTTCTCAGTGTAAATCAATACAAAACTCTGGATTCCTACCCTGTGCTCTTTCATATTTTTAGGCCTGATTCAGATTTTTTTTAGTTTTAACATGACAGATCTCTCTATCTAGGGCAAAGATGTGAAATATTCTTATTTTTAGAAACACTGTTTGGTTGTTTTTAAATGCTCTGATTTGCACTGGGGACATCATTACTCTCTATGTAGGAAATCTAAAAGGGGAAATACTTTTAATATTTTATAATCAAGGCACATTCTAAAAATTTTTTTAAATAAATACGATATACTACATATCTTAAAGTATGAGCTTACTCCCCTAGAGATGGAATTAAATTTGCTGATGCTTAAAAATACCAGCATGATTGATACACTGTTTACACTTGACCACCTGCTAATGAATTCTTATTCACTACTTGTTTTCTCTTGCTAAAATTATACTTAAATCACACTGCAGAATAACCCACAGCTACTTAAAGATCTAAAAGGAAAAATTAACAGAACTGTTACACCTCTTATATGTGAATTATTCTCCAAACTGTGAATTTTATTTTTCAGATAGTTCCAAACCTTCTAGTAAATCTCATTAAAAAATATGTTTGAGGTTCTAACGAAAGTTCATAGTTTACTTAATTACCCAAAGTTTACCTTTAGCATGAGTCTTTGCTTTATTAATAAGTTTTAAAAAAAATCTCTGATGGTGATATATCAGATGGTGTAGAGAAAATTTATGGCTCAAGCAGAAAAGTTTAAGGTCGCATTTAACTTTGGATTCTGAGAGTCTATAAAATGCTTATGAGACTTTGGATTATTTTGTATTGATTATTTGTATTATTTTAGATGTTTACATCTGAAATTTCCAGTGGGCAGTTACGAGAGTAAAGATGCTTGACCAAATTAAAAAAAATTCTCACTCTCAGTGCTTCACATAGATCTCCATACTGGCAATGAATTTACTGATGGGTTATTTTGTAGAGCTGAGTTAGATACAATTTAATGTTTGTATTAGTATTTGGCTTCACTCTTATTGGCCTACCAGCTTAGTCCCAAATAGGCTAGAAATCTTTTCTTTTTCTCTGAAATTTGGAGGAATATCTAAATTATGTTTCAAGTGAGAAAGTTAATACCATGGGTCAACATATTTTCCCCCTGGTAGAAAAGATAAGTTGTAGCAGAAAATAGTTCCTTGGTCTTAAAAATGTTATTATATGTACCTACAGAAACAATTCTGATTCTTAGTAATTTTAATATATTTCAAATTTATTATGAAATTACATATTTATATGTGATTGATATGGATCAGGATTGAGAAATGCTTATTAGTTCATGAGTGGAGTGACATGATTTTCTAAATTCTGTTGGGGCATACTCCATGTTTTTTTTTAGTTCTTTTCATTTTATTTATTCCTACTATGCCTTAGATAAAATGGGAACTCAGAAAATATATATATATTTTTATTCTTATGTTAATCCCCATACATTACATCATTAGTTTTAGATGAAGTGTTCCATGATTCATTGTTTGTGCATAACACCCAGTGCTCCATGCAGAATGTGCCCTCCTCAATACCCACCACCAGGCTAACCCATCCTCCCACCCCCCTCCCCTCTAGAACCCTGTTTGTTTTTCAGAGTCCATCGTCTCTCATGGTTCGTCTACCCCTCCGATTTCCCCCGCTTCATTCTTCCCCTCCCGCTACCTTCTTCTTCTTTTTTTTTTTTCTTAACATATATTGCATTATTTGTTTCAGAGGTACAGATCTGAGATTCAACAGTCTTGCACAATTCACAGAGCTTACCAGAGCACATACCCTCCCCAGTGTCTATCACCCAGTCAACCCATCCCTCCCACCCCACCCCCCACTCCAACAACCCTCAGTTTGATTCCTGTGATTAAGAATTCCTCATATCAGTGAGATCATATGATACATGTCTTTCTCTTTTTGACTTATTTCACTCAACATAATACCCTCCAGTTCCATCCACGTTGTTGCAAATGGCAAGATCTCATTCCTTTTGATGGCTGCCTAATATTCCATTGTATATATATACCACCTCTTCTTTATCCATTCATCTGTCGATGAACATCTTGGCGCTTTCCACAGTTTGGCTATTGTGGACATTGCTGCTATAAACATCGGGGTGCACGTACACTTTCGGATCCCTACTTTTGTATCTTTGGGGTAAATACCCAGTAGTGCAATGGCTGGATCGTATGGTAGCTCTATTTTCAACTTTTTGAGGAATCTCCATACAGTTTTCCAGAGTGGCTGCACCAGCTTGCATTCCCACCAACAGTGTAGGAGGGTTCCCCTTTCTCCGCATCCCCGCCAACATCTGTCCTTTCCTGACTTGTTAATTTTAGCCATTCTGACTGGTGTGAGGTGGTATCTCATTGAGGTTTTGATTTGGATTTCCCTGATGCTGAGCGATATTGAGCACTTTTTCATGTGTCTGTTGGCCATTTGGATGTCTTCTTTGGAAAAATGTCTGTTCATGTCTTCTGCCCATTTCTTGATTGGATTCTTTGTTCTTTGGATGTTGACTTTGATGAGTTCTTTATAGATTTTGGATACTAGCCCTTTATCTGATATGTCATTTGCAAATATCTTCTCCCATTCTGTCGGTTGTCTTTTGGTTTTGTTGACTGTTTCCTTTGCTTTGCAAAAGCTTTTTATCTTGATGAAGTCCCAATAGTTCATTTTTGCTCTTGCTTCCCTTGCCTTTGGCGATGTTTCTAGGAAGAAGTTGCTTCGGCTGAGGTCAAAGAGGTTGCTGCCTGTGTTCTCCTTTAGGATTTTGATGGACTCCTGTCTCACATTGAGGTCTTTCAACCATTTGGAGTCTATTTTTGTGTGTGGTGTAAGGAAATGGTCCAGTTTCATTCTTCTGCATGTGGCTATCCAATTTTCCCAACACCATTTGTTGAAGAGACTGTCTTTGTTCCATTGGACATTCTTTCCTGCTTTGTCGAAGATTAGTTGACCATAGAGTTGAGGGTCCATTTCTGGGCTCTCTATTCTGTTCCATTGATCTATGTGTCTGTTTTTGTGCCAGTACCATGCCGTCTTGATGATGACAGCTTTGTAATAGAGCTGGAAGTCCGGAATTGTGATGCCGCCGGCTTTGCTTTTATTTTTCAACATTTCTCTGGCTATGCGGGGTCTTTTCTGGTTCCATACAAATTTTAGGATTATTTGTTCCATTTCTTTGGAAAAAGTGGATGGTATTTTGATGGGGATTGCATTGAATGTGTAGATTGCTCTAGGTAGCATTGACATCTGCACAATATTTGTTCTTCCAATGCATGAGCATGGAACGTTTTTCCATTTCTTTGTGTCTTCCTCAATTTCTTTCATGAGTATTTTATAGTTTTCTGAGTATAGATCCATTGTCTCTTTGGTTAGATTTATTCCTAGGTATCTTATGGTTTTGGGTGCAATTGTAAATGGGATGGACTCCTTAATTTCTCTTTCTTCTGTCTTATTGTTGGTGTATAGGAAAGCCACTGACTTCTGTGCATTGATTTTATATCCTGCCACTTTACTGAATTCCTGTATGAGTTCTAGCAGTTTTGGGGTGGAATCTTTTGGGTTTTCCACATAAAGTATCATGTCATCTGCAAAGAGTGAGAGTTTGACTTCTTCTTTGCCAATTTGGATGCCTTTGATTTCTTTTTGTTGTCTGATTGCTGTGGCTAGGACTTCCAATACTATGTTGAATAGCAGTGGTGATAGTGGACATCCCTGCCGTGTTCCTGACCTTAGGGGGAAAGCTCTCAGTTTTTCCCCATTGAGAATAATATTTGCTGTAGGTTTTTCATAGATGGCTTTTATGATATTGAGGTATGTACCCTCTATCCCTATACTCTGAAGAGTTTTGATCAAGAAAGGATGCTGTACTTTGTCAAAAGCTTTTTCTGCATCTATTGAGAGGATCATATGATTCTTGTTCTTTCTTTTGTTAATGTATTGTATCACACTGATTGATTTGCGGATGTTGAACCAACCTTGCAGCCCAGGGATAAATCCCACTTGGTCATGGTGAATAATCCTTTTAATATACTGTTGGATCCTATTGGCTAGTATTTTGGTGAGAATTTTTGCATCCATGTTCATCAGGGATATTGGTCTGTAATTCTCCTTTTTGATGGGGTCTTTGTCTGGTTTTGGGATCAAGGTAATGCTGGCCTCATAAAATGAGTTTGGAAGTTTTCCTTCCGTTTCTATTTTTTGGAACAGTTTCAGAAGAATAGGTATTAATTCTTCTTGAAATGTTTGGTAGAATTCCCCTGGGAAGCCATCTGGCCCTGGGCTTTTGTTTGTTGGGAGATTTTTGATGACTGCTTCAATTTCCTTAGTGGTTATAGGTCTGTTCAGGTTTTCTATTTCATCCTGGTTCAGTTTTGGTAGTTGATACATCTCTAGGAATGCATCCATCTCTTCCAGGTTATCTAATTTGCTGGCATAGAGTTGCTCATAATATGTTCTTATAATTGTTTGTATTTCTTTGGTGTTGGTTGTGATCTCTCCTCTTTCATTCATGATTTTGTTGATTTGGGTCATTTCTCTTCTCTTTTTGATAAGTCTGGCCAGGGGTTTATCAATCTTGTTAATTCTTTCAAAGAACCAGCTCCTATTTTGTTGATCTGTTCTACTGTTCTTTTGGTTTCTATTTCACTGATTTCTGCTCTGATCTTTATGATTTCTCTTCTCCTGCTGGGTTTAGGCTTTATTTGCTGTTCTTTCTCCAGCTCCTTTAGGTGGAGGGTTAGGCTGTGTACTTGAGACCTTTCTTGTTTCTTGAGAAAGGCTTGTATTGCTATATACTTTCCTCTTAGGACTGCCTTTGCTGCATCCCAAAGATTTTGAACAGTTGTGTTTTCATTTTCATTGGTTTCCATGTATTTTTTTAATTCTTCTTTAATTTCCTGGTTGACCCATTCATTCTTCAGTAGGAGCTCCTTAGCCTCCATGTATTTGAGTTCTTTCCGACTTTCCTCTTGTGATTGAGTTCTAGTTTCAAAGCATTGTGGTCTGAAAATAGGCAGGGAATGATCCCAATCTTTTGGTATCGGTTGAGACCTGATTTATGACCTAGGATGTGATCTATTCTGGAGAATGTTCCATGAGCACTAGAGAAGAATGTGTATTCCATTGCTTTGGGGTGGAATGTTCTGAATATGTCTGTGAAGTCCATTTGGTCCAGTGTGTCATTTAAAGTCTTAATTTCTTTGTTGATCTTTTGCTTAGACGATCTGTCCATTTCAGTGAGGGGGATGTTAAAGTCCCCCACTATTATTGTATTGTTGTCGATGTGTTTCTTTGCTTTTGTTATTAATTGCCTTATATAATTGGCTGCTCCCATGTTAGGGGCATAGATATTTACAATTGTTAGATCTTCTTGTTGGATAGATCCTTTAAGTATGATATAGTGTCCTTCCTCATCTCTTATTACAGTCTTTGGTTTAAAATCTAATTTGTCTGATATAAGGATTGCCACCCCAGCTTTCTTTTGGTGTCCATTAGCATGGTAAATGGTTTTCCACCCCCTCACTTTCAATCTGGGGGTGTCTTTGGGTCTAAAATGAGTCTCTTGCAGACAGCATATCGATGGGTCTTGTTTTTTAATCCAGTCTGTTAGCCTGTGTCTTTTGATTGGGGTGTTTAGCCCATTTACATTCAGGGTAGCTATTGAAAGATAGGAATTTAGTGCCATTGTATTGCCTGTAAGGTGACTGTTACCGTATATTGTCTGTGTTCCTTTCTGGTCTATGTTGCTTTTATGCTCTCTCTTTGCTTAGAGGACCCCTTTCAAAATTTCCTGTAGGGCTGGTTTTGTGTTTGCAAATTCCTTTAGTTTTTGTTTGTCCTGGAAGCTTTTTATCTCTCCTATTTTCAATGACAGCCTAGCTGGATAGAGTATTCTTGGCTGCATATTTTTCTCATTTAGTGCTCTGAATATATCCTGCCAGTCCTTTCTGGCCTGCCAGGTCTCTGTGGATAGGTCTGTTGCCAATCTAATGTTTCTACCATTGTAGGTTACATATCTCTTCTCCCGAGCTGCTTTCAGGATTTTCTCTTTGTCTATGAGACTCGTAAGTTTTACTATTAGATGTCGGGGTATTGACCTATTTTTATTGATTTTGAGAGGGGTTCTCTGTGTTTCCTGGATTTTCATGCCTGTTTCTTTCCCCAAATTAGGGAAGTTCTCTGCTATAATTTGCTCCATTATACCTTCTGGCCCTCTCTCTCTTTCTTCTTCTTCTGGGATCCCAATTATTCTAATGTTGTTTCGTCTTATGGTATCGCTTATTTCTCAAATTCTGCCCTCGTGATCCAGTAGTTGTTTATCTCTCTTTTTCTTAGCTTCTTTATTTTCCATCATTTCATCTTCTATATTACTGATTCTCTCTTCTGCCTCATTTATTCTAGCAGTTAGCGCCCCCATTTTTGATTGCACCTCATTAATAGCCTTTTTGATTTCTACTTGGTTGGATTTTAGCTCTTTTACTTCTCCAGAAAGGGTTTCTCTAATAACTTCCATATTTTTTTCAAGCCCAGCTAGTATCTTTAAAGTGATGATTCTGAACTCTAGATCTGACATCGTACTAATGTCCATATTGAGTAGGTCCCTGGCAGTCGGTACTACCTCTTGTTCTTTTTGTTGAGGTGTTTTTTTCCGTCTTGTCATTTTGTGCAGAGGAGAGTAGATTAATGAGAGAACAAAATGTAGCAGAATAACCACGTCCCCAGAAAATATACTCTAAACAAATCGGAAAGACCTGAAGCAGTGGGATAAGAAAGGGAAAGAGAGAAAAAAGAAAAAGAAAAAAAGAAAAAAAAAAAGATAAAGATAAAAACAAAAACAAACAAAACAAAACAACAACAACAAAAGGAAAACCAGAATGTGATCAAATATGATCTATATGGTATATAGATCAGTGCCACACACTAGATTTAGGGTGTATTTTGGTCTTTTAGAAGAAAGTGCCTCCCAAAATTTTAAAGAAAGAAAAACTTATATATGTACAAAAATAAGGGTTGATATGATGAAGGGATGGGATATGACTGTAAAAATGGAAATTATAAAAAATGTTATAAAAGGAATTGATAAGAAGTTGTTTGAAAAAAGAAAGGAGGATTTAAAAAAAGAAAAAAGAAAAAGAGAAAAAAAAAGGGGGGGAGGATGTGATCAGGCAGGGGAATAGAAAGCACCATATACTAGAGATTTAGGGTATATTTTAATCTGTTAGAAGAAACTATCTCAAAATTTTAAAGGGAGAACAACTTATATATATAAGCCAAAAATATAGGTAACTACTATGAAGAGATAGAATATGACTCTAAAAATGAAAAATAAATTTTTTTTTTTTTAAAAAGGGATTGATAAGATGTTGGTTGAAAAAGGGAAAAAGAAAAATTCAAAAAGAAATAATAAGACAAAAAGACAGTTAAAAAAAATTAACTTTAAAAGACTAAAGAATCATGGTAAAAAATCCATGAATTCTATGTGCAGTAGTCCACTAGCGCTGGAGTTCTGCCGTTCTCATTGATCGGTAAACTTGGTCTTGGCTGGCTGTTCTCGCTGATCTTCTGGGGAGGGGCCTGTTGCCGTGGTTTCCAAATGTCTCTGCCAGAGGCGGAATTGCCCCGCCCTTGCCCCCTCCCGGCTCAGTAATCTGCTTGGGTTTGCTCTCCAGGGCTTTTGTTCCCTGCGAGCTTTCCGTATAGCTTTGGAGGCGGAGAGTGAAAATGGCGGCCTCCCAATCTCTGTTCCAGAGGAGCCGAGAACTCGGGGCCCCGCTCCTCAGTGAGCCCCCAGAGAAAAGCCGTCAGTCACTCCCGTCTCCCCGCTCTCTGGCTGCACTCCGTGCTCACCCGGCCTGCGGCCCCGTGCCTCTATCTCTGGCACCCGACCCCGGGTGGAGTCTCCAAACCCAGCAGATCCCTGCGGTGCACTCCCGCGCGGCTCCTCCCGGGGGAGGAAGGTGAGTCTCCCCGGATCTGCCGCTTGTTGGGTCCCTGCTGGAGGAGCAGGGGCCCGACTGTGCCGCGGATCACGGTTTATGGCCACCCCGAGCTGAGAGCCCGCGCCTGGGCTCCGCCTCTGCAGCCGGCTTCCCTGCTCCGATACCTGGGAGCTCTGCCACACTCAGGCACCCCCGGTCTTTCTGTGACCCCGAGGGTCCTGAGACCACACTGTCCCGGAGGGTTCCATCCCCCGCTTAGCCACCAGAGTGACGTCCCTCAGCGGAGCAGACTTTTAAAAGTTCCGATTTTGTGCTCTGTGGTTCTATCACTTGCCAGAAGCGGCCGACGGAGGCCCCTCCCCCGCCGTCTATCCTCCCGAATATCGCCGCGGATTCATTTCTCCGCACGTCCTACCTTCCAGAAAGTGGTCGCTTTTCTGATGAGAGAGTTGTTGCTCTTCTTTTCTTCAATCTCCTGTTGAGTTTGTAGGTGTTCAGAATGGTTTGATCCCTATCCAGCTGAATTCCTGAGAGGAGACGAAATCCAGGTCTCCTACTCCTCCGCCATCTTGCTCCGCCCCCAGAAAATATTTTTGAATGAGTAAATTACAACTGAAACTAAGCTACATTTAAGATTTCCTGGTATGCATAATAATTAAATAACCTCAGGGTAGGGGGATAATTTAAGATAATTCATGCTATTATTGAATGGTATTGTGCTTCGTTGTGAAAAAGAATCTGATTTAATTTTTCTAAAGTCTTGAGATCTTCAACTTTGCAAGATTAATGCATAAGAGTTAATGTCAGTGAAATCCTTTAGAACAGAGCAAAGCAGAGGTGGGACGGGGATGCCCTTATAAACTTCATTCCCACCTGATAGGCATTTGGGAACTCCAGTGAATGGGTGGAGAGGATTGGATGATCATGGGAAACCATTTAATATTGCCAGATAAAACACCAGATAATTCCTAGGGTGCGGTTTTGTAAACCAGTGTCATTCAATAGAACAAGGTTCCGGTGTGTGAAAATTTTCAGCAGTACTTAGTGATTTAGATAACTGTTCTCACATTATACTTTACTCCAGCCTATTTGAGTATCCCTTTTTTCACGAAGAACTGTTTACTGGACAGATGTCTTCCTAGATCTGCCCACTCTTGCCTGAAAGGCAATAACTATTTCAGTAGCTATTAGCATATTAATCAAACTTGGGTAATTCCATACACTTCACATTAATTTGCTCTTGTTGATTATTTGCTGTAATATGTTAAATAATTGCTCTTGAATGGGTCAAGAAAAGCAGTCATTCACCCATTTTGATTGCTATAAATATCTTTGAAGTTATCCAAATGTGCTTCTATATTATTCACAACTCTTCTAAGTCATTAATAAATATATTGAACACCTGTGCTAGCATTGATCCCTGAGGCACCTCATTATTAACCTAATTGCAGAGCTTCATGATATTTCATTTAACCTTGATTTTACTATCAAACTTTTTTCAAACCAAGACATATTCAAACTAATGATAAAACTTTACCTTTTTATCCTTTGGTTGCCATGGCTCCATAATTGAATTTCCACATTAAAAAAATTACGAATAAAGTATCACCAGACATTCAATTTTTTAAAAAGTTCAAGCAAGAAAATTGTTTTATATTGTTGTCTCCTCGTTGTTTTCGTTCAAGTTCTACTTGTCCACTCTTCTTTTAATTGTCTTTACCAGCTATTTTCAGAATGTTAGGGTGTGGAACAATAATTCTATAATCCCAGTATCACTGTTTTGGATACAGTTTTGTCTTTTTGTGAGTCCCAATGCCTCAATGCTATTTTATCAAATTGGAGTTAGGAAAGGAAAAAGGAGATGGAATTCATTTTAGCTGACATTGTATTCATCAGTGAAGCCATTACAAGTGAAGAATGAGCTTTGCATCTTCTGGTTTAAATCAAGCTTATAGAGTAGAGTTTTATCTAATGTTGGAGATAGAAAGGACTATGAAGTTCACATGGTTAAATTTCCCTCATTTTTCAGATAAGGAAGCAGAAGCCCAAAAGATGAATTGACCTTGATGAATGAAGGTCACACTGATCAGAGCCAGGGTTCTGCTTTTTACTCTGTTCATTCCACTGCAGTCTGGCTTAGGTTTTTATTATTATTGTTTTACACTATGGGTAATTAAAATTTTCTGTCTCATTTATTCTGAATTTTGACATGAGTTCTTCTTTAAGCCTCTTTTAAGCCATCTGTATCTAATCTAATTCTTTTAATCTCTAACAGTGACTTGAATATAGTTAAGTTTTCAATAAATATGTGTTGAATGGGTAAATAAATCTGGAAGCACAGTATGTATTTAGCTGACTCCAATATATATGATAATACAAATATATATACACATGCATATTAAATTATAGTTATTTACATGATTTTTAGTTTTCTTTTTATCTCATGGATCTATATCAGTCATGAAAACAAGATCATAAAGCATATATGTCGATTTCCAACACTGACTTTTAAGTGATTAGGCTTTTGGATAAAAAGATTTATTTGAACTCATTGTACTTAAGTAACACTGAGTTTTTCTATGATATTGAGTATCTTATATTAACTTTAATATCACCTGCTCTAAGACTTTCAAATCCAACCAAATTCTCTCATAGATATTTGAGCTATTTTGGAGAGTATAAGGAAAAGGGTCTACATATGAGAAGAGTCCTTCTACAAAAATTTGGGGAAGGAAGCCAAAGTCATTATTACTATTGATCCCTAGCCTTCTTGCCTCCTACGGGCGGCATTATCAGAGAAACTTCTGTGTTTATCTACTTTAAATATTTATTTAAATTTCTTTTTAATAGTAACATCTCAAAATATTGAAATGCTCTTCATTACTGTTGGAAGGTCACCGTTCAAATCAAATGGTCAATGTTCTCTCATGTGGATAAGTCACTCCTTGGAAGAATTATAAGCGCCTTCAAGGTGCATTATGTATTTCAGTTTCATGATTCATCTGCTTTGGGGAAAAGTATTATTTCCTGGCACATGTTCAGATGCTGTAATTTAAGACATTTATAGTAAATTATTATACCACTGCAGCAAACGAAATTAATACAACTCCAAGAGTTATACCTAGGGAATAGTTGATTCATTTAGTTGGATCTGGTTCATTGTTCTTTAACATGGTAGGAGAAAATTAAAAAAAAATGCATAACTACTTTAAGTTTTTTGCCAAATACCTATGAGTATGAATACTGAGCAGGAATGTAAGTGAAAAAAAATAATATAAAGAAGCAAGCAGAAAGGATTAAGCTGCTAAAAGTTCTCTACAGGTGTTTATTTGAATATTTTGACCTAGCAAGTGTCATGGACTGTTATTACAAAACACTAAAGGAGCAGCTCTGTCTTATGAGAGAGTCCTCTAGGATATGAGGATACATTTTTTGCTTATTTCTCACCACCCCTCACTCTTTTAAAAGTGTAGGTGTAAATCTGTTATTGAAAAAAATGACATTTACAGTATACTTAGTGAATCTGTTTCTCTCTTCCTTATTTTCCCCATGGTCACTTTCATGATCATCTGAGTGATCATAATTGTTTCACTTGTACTCTTGTCAGATTAATTGCTTCCAGGAGGTCTTTGGGTGAGGCATAGATAGGTGGTGTTGCTATGTTTTTGAATTTACTCACATATTGAACTAAAGATGGAGTCTATAGTATGTATAGACCAAAGTAGCTTCCAGTGATATGACCTGGGCTTTTTGTCAGAAACATATGGAGGTTCTGAACTGACAAACACAGGATCCTCCAATACAGGTTACTATAGGCTTCTTAGATATATAATCTAATTTCTGGGATACCCACATTTAAATTTTCCCAGACTCAGGTCTCTCCTTGGGATCTTTTTGATTGGTATTAATCCAAAGCTGCATTATACTCCATTGGACTCAGCTTCAGTCCCAAACCAAGATCTGAGATTTTCAAAAAGGGAATAATTGAAATATACTCTTCAGGATTGATTCTTAGCAGAGAAATGCCAAGAAAAAGCATAGAAAGTGGTATCCCTCTCAACTGCAGGCCCCCATCCCCCCCCCACACCACTGAGAACTATGATTGTGATGAGTTACTGATAGTGTGTTATTACATCTTTAGGTATTTAGGATTTGGAAAAAATATTAAAAACCATTAATTCAAATTTCTTACCCAGCTTTATGTATGTGCTGGTAGGAATATAGTTCCAATTGTGTATTTATAACAAAACTTAATGACATCCGGAAAAACAAAAATATTTAGAGACTTTAGAATAGATATATTTTGTATGAACTAGTCTTACTAATTCACTTAAATAAGATTTTTATTTGTATTTTTATATTGCATAGGTTCATAAATTCATTTTATTCTATGAAGAAGACATCTCTGATTTTACAAAGATTATACTCTTTAAACAGAATTGAAATGTAATTCAGAACCTTGTCTATGTGTAATTCCAAACTGAATGGAGAGGTCTTATATTCCAAAAATTTAACTTGTTAAATGTATTGGTTATAGATATAAAGCTGTTACATAGGTACCCATTTATTCTTTTTTTTTAATTTTCAAAGACATTTGTGAAATAGGAATTATATAGTAATTGGGAACAGAATGCAATATTTTGATATACATTTTCTTGATTTTCCTTTTCTTGTATCTGTTCTCTTTTCTCTGACTTTAAGGAGTAGTGTGGTACTAGGACATTCAACTAAAGATGGGATTTGCATGCCAGTTGGGAATTATTATATTTTAAATTTGTCTTTATTGCATGCTTTATAAATCTGGCAGTTGGACTAAAGTATAACTACATAAATACACATGAAATGCTACATGTGAATGAGTTTATATATTGTTATGGAATAAATTTTTTATTTTCCCTTCTTCACATGAATTTTTTAGGGATTACAGACTGAAGTTTGTAATGATTAAATTTTGGATAAAATATGAAAAATGCATTCATTTAAAATCTAAATTTTGAAGATTTTATTCATATTTATTTCATAATTTATTAAAATGGCACCTAAAACCACCATTTTAAGTTTCAGAATCTAATTCACATATTACCCCAATTCTCTGACATTAAGTGGAAGGAGACACTTTAAATAGTATCATGAAATCACGTTGGAAGTATTTTTGTGTGGATAAACTTGGATGTACTTGAAAAACTACTGCTTCTTTAATTGGGATTGGGATTAGAGGGATAGAAAGAGGGGTTTAGGCTGTCAAGGAAGGTGGAGGAATGAATGTTTGGAATATAGTTATCATGCTTTAGGATCTATAATCTATAGTTAGGTTAACTCAAGAGTTACTAAAACAAGGAAGAATTTGATATTAAAAAATGTTAAGAGCCACTTAATGACAACCTATAGACTTTTGGCTGACACCAAGAAAATACTTTAAAACAAAAGATTGTTGAGAGCTTCATTTTTAACCCTAGTTAGCTCTTTTGAAAATACACTTTATTGTTCTCTTTAAACTGTGCCTGAGAATGTTTCTACTAGTGGAAAATATCTTTAAATATATGTCCTGCTTTGCATCTTTATATCTGAAGAACAGTATATGAAAGAAGAAGTGTGCTGTGTTTGTGTATGTATCTGTAAGTTTTTTTTAACAGTTCATAGGTGCGATGCAAATTAAGGAACTGAAAATCTAAAGATGACTCAATGATGAGATAGTGGAAAGTGGGCATGAGGCTAGAAAGAAAAAAAAAAGAGCATTCCAAAGTTCAGATTATACCACCATTGCAATAAGAATCTAAAATGCTTTCAGAATAGCAACTCTAGATTACTTCCTTATTTATACTTCTTGCTTCCCCCCAGATAATTTGAAACTTCTTATAACAAAAGGCATATGAAATAAAATGAAAAAAATATAGGATTACAAAGAAGAAATAAACAATATAAAATAAGAGAAAGCCAGGACACTCAACAGGAAGGCTTACCTGGTTACCATGTTATCACGTGTAACCCAGTTCAGAGTTCCTGAGCTGAGATGTAAAGGAGAGAGGATGTGTTACAGGGCTCTAGCATTCACTGGGGATAAGGGACAATCATTTTTCAGGGGTAATTTTTCCTGGACCTAACTCTAAAATACAATTCTCACATATTCTTTAAAAAATTGTGTTCCATAATGTGATGGGTATTTTCCTCAACAATAGTTCAAGTAAATGTAGAAGCATATCCCCAAAGGCTTTTTCTTCTATGGACCTGTATTACATGTGGAGGATAGAGTCCAGTGTATCTATAGCATGTTATGCAGCAAAATAAAAAAAACCTGAATGTCTAGAAAAGATAAAATTGATTTCAGGGTTAGAGATGAAAAGTTCAAGGGAGATGTTCTTCTCTGCTCTAAAATATTTTGGAAAATAGGATAAAGTTGTCTTCCTGCCTTAATTCTTAAAACCAAGAATTCTTTCTCTTTGAAGTACAAACCAGACCCTGTCACCTCTTCCTGCTGTTTCCCACATCTCAGAAAGAAAACAAGGCAAACTTGACCAAATAAGTGCTGACAAGATTCACTCTACAGTGATTATATGAATATATTCTGCATCTACTTAAAATTCAGATTTCAGTCTCTAGTTGCATAAATTTAAGGTGTGGATCAATTCTATTAGCAGAAAAGGCTGAAAATTGAAAGAGAAAACAAGACAAGGGAACTAAAGTCAGTTAAAACATTTTAATTACACCCCAGCCAAAAGAAGTTAAAGAGAAGTCTGGGAAAGAAGAAATTTTATGGAAGCATATGATTTCAAATCAGGTATGAAATAAGACAATTGTAAAATTTCTATAATATACTGGAAAGAGTGGAAAATGAAGGTGTATTATCATAATTAGCAGTTATAAATAAATCAGTTGTTCATTATTTCCATTGAAAGAGCAAACTGACAACAACATCCATTCAATGTATGAATGATTCAGTTAATAGGTTTTCATGCCTCATTTCTGACACTTTTTTGGGGGGAAGATAAAAATACTGAAGTGATTGAAATACTATGCTAGAGTGACTTGCATATAATCCATTACTAAGTGCTATTTTTATTTTTAAATGCCATTTTTTCCCCCAGAATGAAAAATGTAAATGCTAGGTACTTCAGGGTTTGCTTTGATAAGAATCTTACCATTTGGGAATTTCGTAATCAGTAACAGGTGACTAATGTTGACACTTTCCATATATTAAATTATATTGGTATTCCTGAGATTGGTGTGTTGTCTGGGATACCATGACTCTGGGGAGAGATGGAAATCCTCTGGTGGATTTCTTTTTACCCTGCTATCCATTGCATTAACCACATGTAAATGCACTCCAACAGACAACTTTCTACCACATAATGGTTTGACAAAATAATTTTAAGAGATACTTTAGTTTTTTTTTTTTTTTTTAGCAATTCTCATTAACAAGTTTCTGGATCTTTCATAGAATACCACATGTACGGTCATATAAAGCCAAATCTTTGATTATTCAAGGGATTCGTAGAAGTCCTAATAATCAAACATAAGCAAATAGCTGCTTTTATGAAAATGTCAAAGGATCTTTTTTAAAGGGAAGCTTTGAGCCTTATATGAATTTTCTTAAGCTCTGGGATATTCAATTTATTGAAAAAAAGATGTTGGAACATAGGTTTGGTTGTCAGATCTGGTACTGAGTTAAATATAACCTTATTTATACTTTCTGGTAGCTAATAGAGCTATATAATATGCTGTAATTGGACAATTCATATTATAAGATAAATTAATATAAGCGTTTACTCTCCAAGTCTTGTCACCCTTCATCATTATATCAAGTACATATGTATTATCATATATCACTCAACTGAGAGGTGGAGAAAAGGAAAAAAAAAAAAAAAGAAGACACATAGGAAGAAGAGTAAAATAATCAGAATAATGTATTAATCTCCCTGTGGTTTACTTAGGGCCCTGAAACTAACTGTTGCCTGCTTAAACTTTTCTATCAAAGTCAACTATGATATGTTTTGATGGATAGAGAAATTGAATATACTTTTATTTCACATAATTCAAAGCCTGATAAATTATGCCAAGTTTTATTTAGAATTATGTCATTATAAGTTTACTATTAACCTTTATTTAATTTTTAGCTTAATTTTTCCATTTTTCTCATTTTCTTATTCCATTTTAGTAAATGTTTTCAGAGCAGGATTTTATGGGGGAATGAACTTACAGCAAATTTAATATGCTATGAGAGATGCTGTAGTGATTATAAAATATAGCTTGTCTCCTAATGATCACTAGTTCAGAGTGTTTAATTATGCAGATGTTTTAATCTATAAATTGTCACAAATCCTTTTGAAAGTAGATGGGTTACAAATCTGAAAAGGAATGGTGATCATCAAAGCCTTGTATTTAGCTAGCATTATACCCTATGAGCCTGGAATTTCTAACCAGCAGGTGGAGATCTAATAGTATTTCTCAAAGCCTTTCAGAAGAGTGTCCAATTATTTGCCATTACCATTCCATCCTGTTCCTATTGCACTCAGGAATGTAAATATCAGTATTTTACACGCGTCCTAACAATTACAGGGCCACATGAATTGAAAAGCACATTAATTTTCTTTGTAAATCAACTGGAGTTTCCCAGACTAGGGGAAACTAGGGGAAACTGCCTCTTAATAAGAATTAAGGATAGTCATGAAACTTCAGAAACCTAAGGGCTTTTGTAATTTTATAGTCACTAACAAATTATAGTATCTACATAGGTACCATTTTAAAGATAACATTTAAAGCACTCACATTAAGGATGCTTCAGGTATGTAATGTAATACAAATTGTTGTAGTCTAATGAATTCAGTTTCATAGGCTTATTTATTACAATATAGCATGGGCCACACTGTAGAGAATTATCTAGAGTGAAAATTTATGTGTAATTTATTTTATTTTTAATTTTATTATGTTAAGTTAATCACCACACATTACATCATTAGTTTTTGATGTAGTGTTCCATGATTCATTGTTTGTGTAACACCCAGTGCTCCATTCAATACGTGCCCTCTTTAATACCCATCACCAGGCTAACCCATCCCCCCACCCCCCACCCCTCTAGAACCCTCAGTTTGTTTCTCAGAGTCTACAGTCTCTCATGGTTCGTCTCCCCCTCCGGGGGAAATATGTAATTTATTTTTGAAAAATAATTGTTTGTATATGATATACATTCCATATATCGGAGATACTCATGACCACTTTTGCCGTACTGCATGCTCTTCATAATCCACAAGAGTATTTTAGGAGAAGAGCATTAAGACACAATTCCCTTGGGCGCCTGGGTGGCTCAGTCGGTTAAGCGACTGCCTTCGGCTCAGGTCATGATCCTGGAGTCCTGGGATCAAGTCCCGCATCGGGCTCCCTGCTCAGCGGGGAGTTTGCTTCTCCCTCTGACCCTCCTCCCTCTCATGCTCTCTGTCTCTCATTCTCTCTCGCAAATAAATAAATAAAATCTTTAAAAAAAAAAAAGACACAATTCCCTTGGCATTTATTAAAATAGCATTATTCATGATGAACTCTCTTCATATTAATGTTGATATATTCCAAAATTCTAAAATTAAAAAATATTTATTTTCCTAAGTGGGAAGATCAGAAAACTATGCCTTGAACTAGTTACTGAATTCACTTTTACTATTTCCGCTCAGCTTAATGCAAGGTGCATTCTTGAGGATTTAATAAGAACTTGCCCTAGGCACCAAACAAACAATGGAATCCTTTGGAAATAATGGTATTCTTATAAAGAGATGGGTTTGTTAAAGAAAATAAAACACGTTTAAGGAAGTTAGGAGTTGATGATACTGAACACCTACCAAAGCAACTAGGCTTATTGCCATATCAGATGATCTGACCACCTTACTAGTATTTTTTCACTTTCTTAAAGAATAAAATACAAAAGACTATGCATAACCTAATTCTTAGTCACTTTAATAGCAGTCATGTCATAACCAGTAATTGGTGAAAACTTAAATTGTACAGGCAAATACACCTCTTCTACATTTTTTTCACATATTCCTGAGGTCAGAACTGCAATATAGGTTTTTTGACACACACAAATTGGATTTGCATGATACATGTTAAAAACAAAGAAAATGAAAAACTTCTGACAATCCATGACCTTTATCTGTTACTTATTATTTTATTTATTTAGTAAAATTGCATATGTCCTGCATTTATCAGGGAATGGCTCAACTGAATGCTCTTGATTTGAGGATTAAATTTAGAAGATTATAGGAGGGGAAAATTAAAAATCTTCTTTAACATTTATATACAGAACAAATTCAAGTTGCCTCACTATCTGAGGAAAATACCAGACTCAGAAACTACGGGAGTCCTAGATTTCCAGAAAGTAATACCCACAGACATCTAAAATACCAAACTAATTAGGAGTGGTGAGTGGAACTTGCAGGACAGGTGTGGTGTGTGGCATGTGATTGGCAATCTTTAGAATCCCGGGTCTCAAATTTCACTTATTTTGAAGACTTCTCTGATTTTCTCCTGGCAAAATTAGTCCTTCTCTCCCCTTCCATCCTATAGCACCATGCTCATACTTCATTTTTAGAAATATCACATTGAATTACAATCATTTATTCACTTTTAAGCATTTGATCACTTTATTGCCTATCTCAGTCCTTGGCATATTATTAGTAAAAGCTAAATAAATAAATAAATACTTATTTGATTGAATTAAAAACACCAAAGTATTGTGGATATAATATAAGAGACAATCATTATACAAAAGAAAGGCACACTAAATAAATACATGTGAACGAAAATTTGTAACTATCAAGTGAACACACAGCTAGCTACAAGTGAATAGTCCAAATGACAAGCAAACTTTGATGGAAAGAGAACACTTCTCCACCTTATTTAACTGTACCTTAAAAAGATAACAGTTTTATTGACAATTGTCTGTACTTTTAAGGCAGAAATAATTCTGCATATTTTGTTAAATTTTGATATGTTCATAAAATATTTTATAGCAAAAAATAATATTGAGTAAATGTGAGTTCTAGTGGTGAGTCTGTATTCTATTATCAAAATGATTTTGATCATGGTGTTTAATCATATTCTACTTCAGTTTCTTTATTTGTAAAATGTAGCAATCAAAAAGCATTTTTGTTTTTACTCTTTGGGATAAAAATTCTGGTTAGTATTCACCAATATTAATATAAAGACTGAAAGGTTGAAACAAGAAAAACTCAGTAAATCTATAGGTCATTTTCTCACCTGATACCAAACAGTAATTTGACTGAGGATGTTGTTATTAACTTCTAAGAAATTATTTAATTCATATAATTATTTTAAGTTAATAGAGTTGCCTGAATCAGTCTTTTTACTGAAACTGACAAGACATTTTACTGAATGTCATTTTACTGAAACTGACATAAGACAAAAGATTAATATGATTTAAGCCTCCCCCCAAAAGAAAGGTAAAATATAGTGAATATATAGGAATATAAAAAGTAATTAAGTTGAAAAACCTTAAAGGTGGGAAATATTTATGCCCAAATAGAAAGGCCAAAACATTTGCTCTGGCCAGAGTAAAATTTGGCTCTGCATTTTTAGGCAATCGGGATAAAAATTGAGCTTGGTATTTCTCTGCCAGACAAGCATGAATCTAACAAATATTATTCAAATAATAGATGTCCATATGTAAAAAATAGTACTCTTTCTTCATTTCCTCCTCTCTTCATTTTGCCCATCTGAATACTGCCAGTCTTAAGTTCTGTCTCAGTTTTCACTTTTGCCCAGAGTTATCCCCAACAATTCGGCTAACTTTGATTTCGTCCTTTGATTGCTATGTACTCTTGCAGGTATTCAATTTACCTTGGATTTTTTTTTTTTTTTTTTGATTAATATGGATGTCTTTTCTCTTTGCTAAGACTAAGTCTCTTGAGAACAGGAAATATGTAATATACTCTTTTATATCTCTCAAAGATTTTTACTTTCCACTAGACATAGATTCGGTATGTAATAAAATCCATTACTTGTTAAAATGTCTTCAGTTACAGCTTTAAGTGAAAAGACTTTTAAATTTAAGAGTTGGGCTTAGGGAGTGGACTTTAAATGAGCAGTTGGTAGTGGTCACTTGTCGGTATATCTATCATCTGTATTTGAATTCTTGCTCCATGGTTTACTAGGTACCTATTATATAATCACTTTGAGCATCATTTTCCTTATCTCCTTAAGGAGATAACAATAGTACTTACTTCATAAGGTTATTGTTAATCCTATTAACCATATTAAGGAGGATTAAATGAATAAATGTAAAATGTTCAGAAAAGTAAACATTAAGTGTTAGTTGTTATTATTTTATCTTAAAGTGCTCAGTATTAAGTCATTCCTTCTGGAAATAATTAAATAGACATTTCTTCTGGTGACAGTTATGGAGCCCTATCAATTACCTGAGGTCTGTCCTCAGAAAGCAAAAGTGTATGACAAAAAAAAAAAGTCATCATTATAGACAATAATATTTACCCTCTCAGTAGCAAGAAGGCATGCATTATCTGAAAACTATATCAGATCATTAAGTTAAAAAGATGTGACCCCAAACTACATTTCTGTTTTATATTATATGAAGTGTTTATCCATTAAAAGACTCTTCTTCCAATCCCATTATGGTAGTACCAAGGTGTCATGCTGAGCTCTCACATTTTTATTCCAAAACTGGAATCAAAGGCAAAGAAAAAGTCAATAAAGGCCACTACCCCAGCCTTATGTTATTCTTCCACAAAATGAACAAGTATGACAAGGATTCACTGTGAAATAGCCATGTCTAAAATATAATGTTGGTTTAAGGAACTCAACTTTGAAGTTTCTTAAATAGGAAACTGGCAAGCAGTGTTGAAGGAAGTCCAATACACTGAACTTAAGGTTCCATCAAATCCAAAGGTAAAAAAATGTTGGCATCACAAAGGTCTCAAGTTTTTCTCCATACAGCAGAGTTCAGAATGTCTTTACCTAGATCTGTTGCACATGTGAGACTAGAGCTAGGGTGGGTCCTGTAGGCTCTTCTCTCGAGGCAGTAATTTCTTTATTTTATGAATGAATATGAAATAAGACCCATAGATAATGAATGTTACAAGTGTCTAGGTCAAGAACTGCTAGAGAGGACTTTAGAAACTGTATTTCCAGCTCTCCGTTGTGGTGGGTATGCTCCTCTAATATTACCTTATAGCAGAGCAGAATGACAGGTTTGATCCAATCTTTCACCACATTTTCATTAGACTTAAAGTTTAGGGTATTATATTTATGGATCTGTAATTGAAAGCAAATATATCATTGATATAAAATAGTAAGAACAGGTAGAGTATATTTTAAATACAATTTATTTCTCAATAACAGAATTTAACTAGATATATGTGAATTAATGTAATTACTATAATTACTCATACGGTTGACGCAACAGTTGAGGGTTTATAGTTTTAGGCTATTTCAAAATTGATCTTGAAAGAGCATTTGGTATTTCATTTGAATCTTTTATTCTGATGTTTCAGTTTCTCTCTGGAGAAATAATAGCAATAGTTCTTGAACTAGTTTTATTCTTAATATTCTCTCTTCAGGTTGAATTAATTCTATCCATCTGTCTATTATTTGATAGGTATCACTATCACAATTATCTCTTTGCTTTTATGTCCCCAGTATCCTTATTGGCCTTTACTGATGACATTTGATAGCATAAATGTTACTGTAAATTTTAATTCTTAGTCTTAGTTTTAAAAATTACTTGCAGATTAATGACAATAAATCACATTTCCTTCACTTACCTCTTGGCATATGTAATCTTTTGTCCTCTTCATTATCTTTCACCAAGTCTTCAACCCAGATAGCAGGGTCATCTTTGTTTTCCAAAATCAGAATTACTCTAGATTTTCAGGTAAAATTTTTGTATGGTGGTGGTGGTGGTGGTGCCAGAATGAACTTGTGTCATGATATTAGATTCAGGATGTGAGAGCTTCTTTCTCTCTGGATTTATTATTTTAATTGTATAGCATACTTTTATCACAGTTTTAGTAGTGGTGGTTTTTAGTAGAAATGTGGCTGATGGAGTATTTCATTGGCTCTTGAATCCCACATGGATTATAAAAGGCAAGTGTATTTTACATGAATGCCATATGTTCAGGTAGTGTGATGGAGTAAAATGCTAATGTGGTTTCTGAATTATATTACCTTGGTCTTGTGCAAATTCAAGGAGGAATAGAAGAGGCTATTAGTCTAACAGTTTAATAAAAAGCTCCTAGAGATACTAATAGAATCAAGAGGCTATTTAAAAAATCATTTAATAGCTGAGACCGAGGCAGATTTGCCTGAAGACTGAATTCAAAAGTAAACATAAAAAATTTATTTGGTTACCTGCACACAGTGATGAAAACATTTGCATCACCTTAACAAAGAAAATTATTTTTTATTTAAACTGTATACTGTATTCTGAGTAATAGAACAAGCAGGATCTATGTTATTATAAAGGTTATCTTGTCTCCTTTATGTGGTGTGCTTCCATTACACATCTCATTTGTGTAAGTAAAAATTCTCTTTAAAAATATTCCCACATAAAGTCATTCATAGGAAATATCCTGAAACCCAAACCATGTCATTGCCAGCTAACATTTTATGACTAGATTATTGGTGTTTTTCTTCGTGTTGTCATTTGCGTGTGATTACTTTCTTGACCATAGAGGTTTTGCTTCAACAGACAACCTTCCTTCCATTTTTTGCCAGTTGGAGATTATATTGTGGATACGCACTTATATTTTCTTATAGTTTTATAATATAGCTAGGAAAATTGAAAATGAAAATACAACACGAATATTTGCGAGTTATCTTTTGAAGGATTTTTCTTTTAAATGTCCACTCCTTTTAGGAAACAATGTATAAAACTTCAAGAAAGTAATGAACATTTTTTTCCATTAAGTTGCTGACTTAGGATATTGAAGGAAATTACGCAGTCTGAAATAGTTTAAGCAATTTTTTCTGTTTAAGAATAGGAAGGTATATTCTTTCTCTGCTGTCTTCACATCCACTATCATATATGCCTAATTATATTGATTATGGTCTTTTCTCACTTCTGAAAACAGTGCTTATGGGGTGATAGGAGCACATCCCTAGAGTCTGATGAACTGGATTTGAATATCTGACTCTCTTGTATGAGCTTTGGCAAATTATTGAACTACCATGATCCTTATTTTCCTCTTCTTTAAAATGGTGGGTTTACCTCTTCCCTAAGATGGGTTGAGAATGAGATGAGGACAGCACAGTGCTGGTACATCATAAATCAATTCCTTTCTCTTTCCCCACTTCTAGCTTTCAGCTATTATATTATTATCCATGAGAGCAAATAATAAGTTTTAGTTAAGTGAACTGATTTAAGACTGTTTTCAGATATTTGTGTTGAAAGAACTAATGGGGAAAAAATTTATAAACAACACAGTCTGTCAAGAAACAACCTGACCATTTTATGTATAGGTGTTCTTTGTTTTGCATTCCTCCAGTCAGCAAAAATGTTCAGCCAGGCTTAGCAAACTAGGATCACATTGGCACAAGAAAGCACAAGAATTAATAATTTTAGACTACAATAAAAAGCAATTGAATGACTTAGTGAAAGTAAATTCATTTGAACAGTATTTTGCAAAACTTAGTATACATCAGAGATTAGCTCCAGAGATTCTGATTCAGTAAATTTAGTACCGACCCAAAGGATTTGATTTTTTTTTTTTTTTTTTTTAAGTAGGCTCTACGTCCAATGTGGGGCTTAAACTCACAACCCTGAGATCAAGAGTGGCATGCTCTACTGACTAAGCCAGCCAGGTGCCCAGGGATTTGCTCTTAATAGTAACTGAAGATATGATAGGTAGCAAAAGTTTAAATCAATAAATAGAAAAAAAATTTAACTGTCATCTTTATCCATCCATGCTATCTTAATACTATTTTTCACATGAATCCAGGTAAACTCAATAAGTGAAAATGACCGAAAATGATTACACTACAGTGTCTATAGACTTTCTCAAAACCTAGGGTCATTCCTTCATTTCATACAGCCTGAGGCAAAGACTACATCACAGAACCTTCAAGGCCATGCAGTTCAAGTGTGCTGCATTATGTAACAAAAGATATACTGCAATCAGCCTACCAAAGATAAATTGGTGGGCAGTGTTTCAGATTAGAAAACAAAAAAAGGATTTACTACAAGGATCCTTTAGTGCAAGGTCCCTTGATGCATTTGAAATATTATTTCATTTATACAAAACCAATTTTCACTTAGCTTTTCAGTAAGATACACATATAGAACAAAATCTATAAATGTTTGGGAAAGAGGAGGAAGAAACTCAAGAGTTTTATAAATCCTAGATGGCTGAGGCATTCTGTGCTTTAAGGTCACTGTTCTTAAAAGAAAGGTAAATAATCAGCTGTAGACTTTTCAAAACATGAATTTTACCCTAAATTAAAAAATGTTGAATATAAGTAGCTTCCTATGTCACAATAAAAT
This sequence comes from Mirounga leonina, assembly GCF_011800145.1. NCBI lineage: Eukaryota > Metazoa > Chordata > Mammalia > Carnivora > Phocidae > Mirounga > Mirounga leonina. The sequence goes on along the minus strand of NW_023270232.1, from coordinate 2,893,819 downwards.
CATAATGTAAGCCATGAGAGAATTTTAAAAAGTAACCCATCACTACTCTGGTGTATTCTTAAATGTTTCTTCCCCATTATAGTTGATAGTAAAATGAAGCGCAGTAGCTGATTGTCAGTCTACTCTACCCTTGTGGGTATGTCAGAGTTTTGAAAGCACAGATCCTGGATCCCCTGCCCTTGGTACCTCTCTAGTTAGGGACAGCTGTGGTGCATTGAGAAGGTCATAGCAGTAGTTAGAAGCTCTTACTGAAACACCAGCGCGTCTGTATTCTTACTGCATAACCAACCCATCTAGACCTTGAGACATTTTTACGTGTTAGGAGGTTGAGGTATTAAGCCATTAAGAGGCATGTCAGTGTAAGATGTTACTGTATTTGCTTTAGAGATTTCTCACCCTTTTTCCTGAGGCCAAATATCCGCCAGTCCCACTACCTTTTCCTTTGTATGCTGCCATCTACCCCACACATCTGATTTTCTTTCTTTTAGCATACTAATAGCTTGCATCATCATGCTTTCAGTTTCTTTACTTACTTTGAATGTTTAGTTTGAGAAATGATATCTGTCTTCTAGTCAGGAGCAGACAAAAGGAAATATACGTCTTTACTCCCATATACAGTGGTTTTATTTTAGAAAATATTTTTGCAAAGAGATACTGCTATTTCCAAGGAGTTTGTGGATCCCGGTATGATTTCAAATAGGATTATGAAATTAGTCTTGAACGTTGAATGTAGACAAGTTTTCTTTCCTTCGCAAAATGTAATTTATATTGGGCGCCTGGGTGGCTCAGTCGTTAAGCGTCTGCTTCGGCTCAGGTCATGATCCCAGGGTCCTGGGATCGAGCCCCACATCGGGCTCCCTGCTCGGCGGGAAGCCTGCTTCTCCCCCTCCCACTCCCCCTGCTTGTGTTCCTGCTCTCGCGATCTCTCTGTCAAATAAATAAATAAAATCTTTAAAAAAATGTAATTTATATTAAAATCTGTATCGTTTTATGGTTTTCTGGAATATTCAGGAGGGAGTAGGGATAGAGACTTGATAAAAATGAGCAGATCAATAAAATTTTGTTTGCCTGTTAGCATATATCTTGGCATCTGTAGGTCAGTTTGGATAAATTACATTTCATTTTTAGTAGGAGGAAAATAGAGAAAATTATTTTCTATTAAGAAAGGTATAAGAATTCAGAATTAAAAAAAAGAATTCGCAATTTAAGAAGTAATCTTGCTGAGACAAAATAAAGGAAAAAAAATTATAAAGGTCTTCCCAATTACCTCTGAATTGATCATGTGTTCAGTTGAACATGTGTTGAACCTCACACTGTGGATCTGTTTTATAACCCACACAATCTCAATTTAGATGGTCTTTGATTTCTTTCCTTGTGTTTCTTGATTTTATGTTCTTACCTTGGGTCTACATATACCCACTTCTTGGAAGCATCTCATCTTCACATTTACAAATGATATAATATGTTAAGAAATCTATGACTTCCTGTGCTTTTTGAACAAAGAGTTTTAATGTGAGAGCCCAGAGGAGCACACAGAAAGAGTTCATTTAGCTCGTATATTATACAGATAGAAGAACTGAGTTAGATTAGGGATTAAACAACATGACAAACATTTTTTTTTTTCTTTTCATTCTGTTCACTATCTCTGGAAATTCTCTGGCTCTGGTCAGAGAGAAGGCTTTTAGTATAGTGTAAAGGCTCTGAACTTTGAGAATGGTTCAATTCCACCAATTATTAGCCTTGTGTTCTTGGGTAAGTCGTGACTTCTTTGAGATTAATGTGTCTTCATAAGGTGGTTATGAAGACAAAATGAAATAATTTATGTAAAATGTGGTTTGTAAACCTCAAAACACTGCATAAATGTATCCTTTGCTGCAGCTACTGCTATATTGTAACCATGCTGGGTCAAAGGGCACTTTTCAATTCCAAACACATTCAACATTCCTGTTATTTAAATAAGTGAGCAATAGACAGGGAGGGAGACCTGGGGGCAGGGTGGTTAGAAAGGAGATAGGAGATTAATGAATGCTGAAAAAGATAGGTTATAATTAAGGATTTTAGACACAAATATATAAATTGCAAATGTATGATAAAGATTCCAGACACAGTTTCCTCTAATAGGTTTTCACTCCCTTTTCCACCCACCCCCATGGCCCTGAACATGGCAGAATAAAAGTTATGCAAACAAATAACCCTGCATCTTCTTTTTTTTTTTTTTCTTGTGAAAGATCCTTTGGGTTGAATTTCAAATATGAGAAATTCAAAATTCTTAGTTTATTTGGCTCTTATTGTATTAAGTCTTCGAATGCACAGAGCAGTGGTTCTAAGGTGACTGCTTCTACTTATAGTTGTTTACTTCAGATGAATTTAAAATGTTTAAGAAAGAAAGTTTGCTTCAGGATGTGAAGAGCACACATTTGTGGGGCTTCCTGGAAACTTATATTTCTAAAAATTATTTATCAATTTGAAAATGTCTGGAAATAGATATAAAATGCTTATTTATGTGAATTAAAAGATGTTTGAACTTCTAAAAAGAGAAAAATTGCAAATGACATTTTGGTTTACATAATAAATAAAATTTTGCATCCAATTTCAAACCCACAATAATAGGTTTATAATTAATCCTCTGTGAATTTGCTAACTGCAAGACAAAACTGGAATGTAGAGGATTAAGAATAGTAACAATAATATATTGCAAAGAAATTAGAAATTGGAAAAAATAAAGATTCAGATTAGATGTAACATGACAAAAAGTTTTGAATAGCAAATGATTGATGCAAAATATGTTACAAAATCTGGTTTGTGAAATAGTTGATATAGAGACATTTAGTTTCATTTAAATTAGTAAGAGAGTTTGCTTCTTCCAATATTTTCATTTTTTTTCTGAGTGTATCTTTTCAACAAAAATTTGCTGTACATTTTCTAAGTTCATTCTTCTTTAAGCTGCTCTTCAGTTTGCCATGATAAATCGGTGTAAGATTAGACTTTTGTAGATATAATTTCTTTGGAAGAAATAAAAGTTTGATGTTGTTTTTGACAAATTCTTTTCTTCGTTGTTTTTGATTGTGTTTGACCCTTTTTGGATTGACATTTGCTCAACCTATTTTTGATGTTATGAATACAAAATGACAACATAAAGCGTTTCTCTTAGTGCAATAGCAATCAAAACTTGTAGTTTTATATTAAAAAACACACAAAAGAATGTGTGAATACCAGAGATAAAATAACAATTTCAAACAATAACCTGTGTCAAGCAAACAGCAGAAACAAGCTGATTATTTAGCCTCTGAAAAGTTAGGTTTTCATAATTTCATTTAAATTTACTTTATAATACAATTACATAATCAATATATGATCTGGGGTGGCTTCACATTACTCTGGGTTATTTTCCAGATAATTTAGAGGTGAATCTCATTATGGAGGGCAATATAAACAATTTAGAACATATTAAGGATGTTTACAGTTTACTTGAGTCATAAAGTTCTCCACTATGGCTGATATCTATATTGAATGAGCTATCAATGTTTAGACTTTTTCCCCAGGAGAGAATTGATGTACCACACAAAGTGAAAAATTTCACATAATTCCTTTGAGATGTTCCCCAAAATATAGCCTCACAATTCTAAATGAAAAGTTGTCTTAAAAACCAGGCACATTTTGCACTGACCGATGGTTATTTTTAGGCAAACCACTTTAGGTTAATTAGGAGAAAATCTGCTACTGTACAATTATTATGCTCTATCCTTCCCACCTTGGCCTGAAAATAATGAGATGTAACAAGTTTTTCTTTGTCACTGGCAGCTGCACCTTTTAAGTGTATCAAAGTCTGTTGCTGTGGTTACGGCCTTTGTTTCCAGTGATGTTTTGTCCATGCTTCCCCCTACCCTTAACAATGGGTTACTCAAAAGAATGAAATAATGAGTCAATTCATTCAGAAATACGTTGTTAAAATATCCCTCTTTATCATTACATTTCACTGCTTAGAAACTAGGCTGTAATTCAAGGCAACAGTTAAGTCTGAGAAGAAGTGTTAAAAAAAATCCTTGATTTTTTTTTCATTTATAAGAAAAACCTGCCTATGTAATTGAAGAACTTCTTACAATTCTCAACAATTAAATCCTTTTTGGTTAATGTATTATTTCTGGAACAAGTAGATAAAATTCTACGCAATAAGCATGATAAAAATCGTGCATGTTTCGCACAGCACAGAATTTTAGAGTCAAGGTTTCTGGGCACAAAAGCAGTAACAAAACAGTCCCTACAAAACTGAGTAACTCGGAATAACACAAGAAATAATTTTTTTTGTTAATTTAAAATTTTAGAAACTGAAATGTGTAAAGTTTGTAAAGTAAAATGTAATTAAATTATGGTACTGTACATACCAGTTGTTTCTATAATTGAAACTTTACAATATGAAAAATACATTAGCTCTGTACAGTTTTTACAGGTAGGTAGGATGAGTTTTGAAAAAAAAAAAAGATTTTCTTTTTCTCAGGGTCATACTCTGTTTAAGTCAAAAAAATACTGCACAACTTAGCTAATTACAAAGTGTAGACTTGAAACAATTCATGTCTTCTTTATTTCATGAATAAATCTTGGATTTTTGTTTAACAGGGGATTTTTGTTGTGTTTTGCTTTTAGAGTCCACAATGAACAAATCTTCCTCATTTTGTCCTTGAGGTTACAAAGTTTGGCGGCAACCCTTGGCTACCGATTAGCTCAGTTAAGTCAGCTGCTGTTTGTGGTCACTGATTTGGCCAGCAGTTGTGATTGTGCTCAGGTCCAGCTCAGTCTCTAGGTGTGTTTCCATCGTATCTTCCTGTGCGTTCGTTTCAAAGGACTTATGAGAGAGAAGTTCATGATGCACCCCACAGTAACTTATTGTGGGCTGGTCGTATGCCAGAAAGGTTGACACATTCATTGATAAAGGTATCTGGGGAAAAAAATGACATGAGAAAAATCAGTTATAAAACGACAAACCAGTTTGGGGGCAAGATTTGGCAACTGTGAAGTTCTGACCTGATTAACCTCTGCGGTTATATTTGTGACTCAAGTGTCCCCATGCTATCCTACTAATGTCCCTTATTCTCAACTGGTAAGTACAATGCCACAGTTTTAAAGCCTGGGATGGAGCTGCTCAATTCTTAAATAAAATTATCAGATAGATAGTAGCCTGAGTGGTTCTGAAAATGCTACAAGCCTTATTGAAAAAGTCAGAAAATGATTTTCCTCACTAGGGTAAAATTGTGGTTTTAGAGCTAAGAAAAGTGTTATTTGGTTATGTCTGGTATTGGAATACCATAGAACAGTGGTTCTCAAACTTTATCATGCGTAAAAATCACTTCCCCCTTCTTTACCTCCAATCCCCCACTCTCCTGAGTTTCTTACTCAGTAGGTCCGGGCTAGGGCCAGGAATTTGCATTTCTTACAAGTTCCCACATGATGCCCGTCCTGTTAATCTACACACCACACTTTGAGAACCGTTGCAGAAAGAATCGTCCAGGCAAGTCATTCTGGCTCTTCTTACTCAATAATTTCTTGATATCTATTTCACTGTGAGCTTTTTGAAACATTAATGTCTGTAGTTTAGTCCATATATCTAAAATTTAGTCTTAGGGAACTCCTAGGAAGAATCTAAGGCTCCTATGAGGGTCTAAAAAAACAACGAAGGATAGTGCTAGTTTGAAGGAACCAGTTATATAAATGAGGACGGGACTCCCTTGCAAATTGCAGCTTAATGAAAGAAAGCAAGTTGGAAAGATCTGAGGATAAAACCAAGAGTGACCACTGTGAGCAGAAGGGAAACATACATGTTGCAGACAAAGGGTAGTCTGAAATGTAATTAGATGTCAAAATCTAGCGATTATTCCCATTTTTTTCAGTGAAATAAAAACTTGTTCTAAAAAGTAGAAGAACTTGAGGAAACGAGCCCTGATCTCTATTTAATATCCTAATTACTAATTCATGTTGTTGAATTGCCTTGGATAAAAACTTCTGCCGTTCTTGTTTGGTGAATGGATAAAATATATTTCTGTTTGAGCATATCAGAATAAATTCCTTTCTGATCTCAGCTAAGATTAGAGCCTAAAGCTAAGAAAAAAAAATGTCTAGGTTTTGTTCTTTTGTTAACTCCTTCTTTACCCTTTTCTTCATGCATAAGAACCCTCTTGGCCAGTTCTCTTTCCATCCCTACCCTTCTATCCATATTTATATTTTCTCCAGTAAAAATCAGTTGAGCAGATATTTCATTGTTTTCTCTTAAACAAAAGAATTCCCTTCTTTTGAGATTATTGTTTGTTTTTAATATGAACCTTTCAATGTATCAAATGTGTAGGGTTTAGTCCTTAGAGCCAGAAATGTAATCCAATTCATCAAATTAAATTCCTCAGCTACTCCTCCTATTTATGTGGATTTAAAAAAAAAAATGAAGCATACAGTTGTCTGATGTATCAATAAAAGACATCTTACACTTTAAAAAATGGTCAAGATGATTGAAAGATTATAAAGAAAATAATAGGATGCTTCCGAAGATGCTCATTTAAAATAAGTATTCCTGTTGTTGCTGATGAAATACTCAGATAACTAAAATGTATTATTATGCAAACGTAATTGTGCAGCATGAATAGATTTGAGTTATAGGAGAATATGAAAATAGAACTGTTACTGGGTACATGAGTTTTACATTAGCCTCTGGGAAATCAATGCTCTGTAATGTGTTATGGGTCATATACCTGTAGGGTTTTATACAGTTGTTCTTATTTGTCATGGAAACTTCTGCTTCCTGGCTTACTTGGAATTAACTCTACTGTGAATAATTTGTAATTTCTATGGTGACAATTTATGAAAAATAATAAATCATGATGCATTTATTGTGTGTGTGTGTGGTGCACACACACACAATTTCTTGCTGGATTTAATATCTATAGGCTGCACGTATGCAGAGTGCAAGTCCTAATTTGTACCGTATCAGTTAGCTCTCATTATTCATTTAAAAATCGTACATATTTTCTTTAGAGATTTTCTTTTTTTGGATATGCCTTATTTTAAAATACCTAACCCTATAGTTATACTTTTTCAAATCAAGTCATATTTTTCACATTCTAATATTTCTGACATCGGTATGGTACTTAAAATCGGTGTGAATGTTTAACATGTATTTTCTTCTGTGCAGTTGAAAGTGACTCTTAAAGTTAATGACATCTTAATATCAAGAAAATAACATAGTGAATAAATTTAAGCAGCTAACCATATCTGAATATAACCTCACAGATTTTCTCATTAACTTAAACGATTTTGAAAGTCTAAGAGTTAGTATTGGATATATTCACATGTATATTTGTAAGACTACATACATATATTGATGTACATATATACACAGTATATTGCCACATACATAAATACACACACACACATATATATAATCATATTACTCATGATTTTAAAATCATTTAAATCAGGTATGAAAAATACAAATTTTGGTGATACATTGATTTTGGACAACTTCAAATAACAAATAATAATTTTGTATTTGTTATTTACATCAGATATGTATATAGATATACTACATATAATATATAATAAAGATATATATATTTATTTTTTAAAAAGATTTTATTTATTTATGTTTAGACAGAATGCACAGGGGGAGGGGAAGAGGAGGAGGAGAGAAAGAATCCCAAGCTGACTCCACATGGGGCTCAATCTCAGGACCCTGAGATCATAATCTGAGCTGAAATCAGGACTTGGACACTTAACCGACTGAGCCACCCAGGCACTCCTATTTATTTTTAAAGATTTTATTTATTTATTTGAGAGAAAGAACAGCAGGGGAAGGAGCAGAGGGAGAGAGAGAGGGAGAGGGAGAAGCAGACTCCCCGCTGAGCAGGGAGCCTGATGCGGGGCTAGATCCCAGGACCCTGGGATCATGACCTGAGCCAAAGTCAGATGCTTAACTGACTGAGCCACTGAGGTGCCACAAAATATATATATTTATTTAAGGAAGTGTTTTGTTTTTTTTCAAAATGCACTTGCTAATGACTTTATTCTTGCTCATCTTGATGCCTCTATTCTCTGTTTATGTACATAAGCTGATTTTCAAGACTAGCCTTGGGTTTTGCTAGGGTATGTGCAACTTAATGTGTGTTTGGGGGTGATTTAACATTTGTTTAAGTCCTACCAAACATGAGCTTTGTGTACAGGATGGTAGTTTTACTTACAGTCAAAATAGAAAGATATGTCTTTGGTATCACTTGAGTAATATTAAGAAGCAATGGAAAATATCTTCCCTACTGGCTTGGTTCCCATCTTGAAAATTTTATTACTAATTACTACTTTGATTTCTAAGTATTGAAGCAATTGATAAAATGGAAGTGTTACATGATGAGAAATAGGGTGAGCAATTATCATTATCACTGTAGCTTGGTTCCCTGGGAGAGTGTCAAAGTCTGCCTGGATGTTACCTCAAGTTCTACCTTAATTTATTTAGGATTTCAGGTTTCTCTGTCTAGCTACCTGAGCATCTGTGGTCGTTTGTTCCATCCCTTGGTCAACAACTGCCTGGACATGTTTCTAGCATCTTCCTCATTATCATCACTATCCTTCATTGAGCATTTACTTTGTGCTAGGGATCATGCTGCATGCTGGACTTGGTCATCTTATTTAAGCCTCCCAAGGGCTGCTGTAAGGTAAATATAATGATCCCCATTTTGCTATTGAGAAAACTAAGGCTTAGTTTATGTCATTAGTCTAAAATCACTTAACCTGGTGAGTTGCAGTAGTTGCCTAACTTCTTAATCGCCATGCTTTACTGCTGATTTATCCTTTTATCTAACTTGCACTGTCCCTGGAGCCTAGAGAAGTGAAGACAATGTGTCTGATACTGGTTTGACACCAATTATCATCAATCGATTATTTCCAGTATGGTGAACACTGATTTCCTGTGCTATACCATACCATAGCTTTTTGATACTTATATGCACATATGATCCTCAGGAAATAAACAGTTTATCAGGGATTTATGTTGTGGGTAGATGGTAACAGCTCAAAATCAGAGCTCTCTGCTTCTTACTAAGCTCATATTGGTTAATACAAAGTGTAAAAAGTGTCTAATCTGGAAAACATTCTGAATTGGGACAGGAACTTTACAGATACTCCCAGATACAAATATGTGTAAGACTGTTAGGGAGACTTGTAGGAATTTTAAAGCGAAATTTCTGTGTTGTCTTGGAAATGGGTAGAAATTTTTTCAATTATGTGATGTTAAGTTTTTTTTTAACAGAAATGTAAAAAGTTAGAAACTGTAATCAATCTGTAGTTTGATTATTTTGGTTTATATTAAATGATACTTGTTTTATTTCTTTCTGTATGTAAAATGGTTATAGGTAGGTGCTGGGGGAGAGCAGGAGTGGGGAAGTGAGAAACAAACATGAATAAGACACAAATTCTGCTCTTTGGCAAAATCTGGGGGAAATAAATAATGCAAGAGAGTGAAGGAAGATGATGGAGGGGGTGAGTTGGGAGACAAGTGATTGTGTGTACTTAAAGGATTTTTGTGTGTGTGTATATATATATGTATGTGTGTATATGTATATTTTTATGTATAAGCATACTGTGCTCTGATTTGCTGATTCTAATAATTATATCATTCATCCTTTATGGGTGCCTAACTAACCAGCCATCTTTCTTGTTTGGAAATAATGTTATTTTCCAGATTTATTGGCAAGAGTCAATTTTGGTGAGAAGTGATTTAATATTTACTTTTATAGACTCCTCCACAGAGATAATATATTTTACTTTGAAACTGATTTATTTGTTTGAAGAAGTCTATCTCTTGGAACTCTTTAGCATTCTAATGGTTAATTCCTGTGAGAACAACAGACTATTGGATCATTAATTTTAATTATCCTGATCCTACTAGTAATTTATTTAAAAATTTTTCAGGAAATACTTAATTATGAGCCTGAATTTATGTTATGCTACCTTTCAACTTAAAAAAAACTAATTTTTTATACTTTTAAATTATTACATGTAATCCAGACTTTGATACCCAATTTTGCTATTTTTGAAGAGCAAAGTTGCAAACTAAAGTAACAATTGCTGGGGCATCTGGGTGGCTCAGTCAGTTAAGCATCCCACTCTTGATTTTGGATCAGGTCATGATCTCAGGGTTGTGAGATCGAGCCCTGCGTTGGGCTCCACACTGGGCATGGAGCCTGCTTGAGATTCTCTCTCTCCCTCTGCCCCTCCCTGCTCATACATATACTCTCTCTCTCCAAAAAAAATAAAATGAAAAAATAAAAACGAAAGTAACAATTGCTATCCTGAGATCAAAAGTATAGGATAATAAGGCAGGGACTCAATATGATTTTGAAAATTTTCACGTATCTGGAACTTGAGAATAATGTGAAATAAAACATTATATGCAGGAGGATGATAATTCTTCTAGTGCCTTTTGTGTCAAAAATACATTATAGTGAACTCCTGCACAGTGAAATCACAAGATGAAAAAAAATCGAATTTCATTTGAGAGGTCATAATACTGCTTGCACCAAAGTGCATTTAGAGTAAAAAGAAAACAGATTCTGAATTTTATGTGTGTTGTGCCAATTTGTATTCTCGGTAATGTCCCCACTCCATCTAAGTAATGGGGAGAATCTTATAAAATGCAGGTTCTTTTATCTTTGTAATTTTAAAAAATATATCTTAAATATTTAAATGATGTTGCCACTCGTGAATGTATTTTGCCTTTACAAAACAATTTGTTTCTATTCCAGTTTTGCAACAAGAAAGAAATGGGGGTTTACTGCATATGCATTGGTTTTCATAAATTCACATGCTAGTGTCTACAAAACCAAATAGAAGAATTCACGCATTAATTTATTTGCTTCAACAAAGACTTGCTGAATGCCTTCCCTGGGCCTGGTGTTGTGTGTTAGATGCTGGAGATACACCAAGTGCTTGTCCCCAAGGCTTTTGGATGGAACATAAACCATTCCAACATGCTTAGCAAGTGGAATAGAGAGGACTCCATAAAGGAAGAAAGTTTTTCTTTTCCCCAATTAGCATTTCTGTCTTATTCATTTATTCATTCTTGTTCTTGCTCTCTCTGTTCCTTGAATTATCAAGGAACTTCCTCAGTACTTTTATGGTATGTATATTTTGAAGTTGCATCTTCTGTGGCCTTTATTTATGCATATATTTTATCTTGTATTAGACCATAACCTTCTTGAGCGCAAAAATCTATGACTAACCACATATCTCTATGCCTTATATTGTTTCACATGATCCCTTTAACATAGTAAGCACTAATGAATGAATACACGAGTGAATGAAGTAGTAGAGTAAAGGGTATTTAGTATAGTCGGGAAGAAATTAAGAACTTTCATCCCAGGATAACTGGGCTTTATGGGAACTATGTGGCTAAGAAAATATGCTACAGTCTAATGATGTGAATACCAGGCCATTATGATTCTAGGATAGAGGTAGAGGGCTACAATGAATTTTCAAAAATCCACACTAATGATGAGGCACGTAGTGCTGCATTATAATGTAATAATAAAATCCTTCTTTATTTTTTATTTTAATTATTTAAACTTTTTATTATTAATTTTACCTTAAAACATTAACATAATGTATTTTATTATGTAAAATATTAGTTATAAATTTGAAATACATAAAAATTTTAAACAATATTATTAGTAAGATAATTATTCTTAATTTGGTGATTTTCCTCCTATAAATTTCAGAATGTTATATCTGTGCCTTGTCCTTTAATACTTCTCACACCTGCATTTTTCAAACTCTTTGGTGCTCCCTAGAAACACAGCCCATGATCTCCAAGAGTTTGGTTCACCTGCTAAATTAGCTCTCCCAGTAATGGGCTCTGCTCAGGATCCTTCTGTGTTAACCTCTGTTTTATTTTTGTAGTGCCAGTGAAAAGTGATGTTTCTTTTTTACTGAGGCAAAGCAAAATGCCCCAAACTGTTCTCATTTACATGCAAATCTTTCTGCCTGCTAAACTGGCACTGTTACCAGGTAAAGTGATGGGACCCAAATTGAGACTATGACTCAAAGGCCCTACTGATCTCGGTACTGTGTTTGCAAATCTGTTTCTTCATACTGTTGTGCAATGAGGTGCAGTTGCTCATCAGTTTAAAAACAATCTCCTTGTTTTTCTCCCCAGTCCTCCCCACCCCCGCCACAAATTGTAGTTACAGTAGTCCACTTAAGGATCTTATAATGATGATGCAGTGGCTGGTATTTTTTACTATAGTTTGTATAAATCTGTGAGTGAATGAAAATCCACCCATTGCATTCAGCACTTGAAAACAGACAGCAAATGACAGACAGTGTTTGGTATGGCTGCAGAAGTGACTGGTGAAAGAACTCTGTATCTGTGAGTGACAGGGCATTGTAGTCTCATGGTAGGGTACTATATGGGATTTCCCTCAACATTGGCATTTATATTTGGTTTACTGTCATGATTTCTGATACCCTATTTGCTTTCCAACTGGTTTTTTACTTCCCATTAGCTTACTGGAGTTTTGACATTCTTCATAAAATAGGCTATCCATTTTTGACATGCCTGATCTTGAGAACTTACCCTCCATTGGCAGGACTTTGATCTCCAGACTTTCTTAGGGGGTCTCATTCCTATCTAGGACCTAGAGGACAGCACCTCAGGATTCCCTGAATCCTAGTATCTGTCTTTCAAACAAGGTTTCAAATGATGTGACAATTTACTGGTCAGAAAAGAGTTTCTCTTCAACTTTATTTTGAAATTAATTCAGATTTTGGTTGAGATGATCTCCAAACTAAATGAGACAATTTTCTATATACATCTGCTCAGTTGCATAAAAATTTTGGCCTTGGGGATTTAGTTCAAATAATACTTCCTTTATGAAAACCCCTCCAATAATTTGATTCTGTAGGGATGAGCTCCTGCTATGAATTTCTTCAGAATTTAAATATATGTAAGTAATAATATGTACCATTTCTTCCATCCATCCATCCATCCATCCATCCATCCATCATTTAATATTCTTGGGATACTGAATGAACAAAATCAGTTCCTTGGCCTCACAAGCAAGCAGTAAAATACTGTTTTTCCTAGGTGGGTAGAAGTGTGTATAGGTTGTGGTGGGAGTGAAGAGAAAGATCTGCTTTTTCTGTGAGCCTTTATATAGGTAATATCATGTTTGAGCTGGCCAGCTTGGTCTTATTTATATATTGCTATTATTTCATATATATTAATATTATCTATCTAGACTATGAATTTTATAGAGAATAAAGATTTTTTCAGAGGTTGTACAGGCTTGTATATTAGTAAAATTTTGAAAATTCTTGTTAGTGCAGTGAACAGAACTACTCACAAAGTTTACATTTATATACTTATGTTTGTAATGAAGATAAAAGGTCTTCAGATAAGGATGAACTAATAGAAACAGTTAATTTAATTTATTATAAATAATTCAGTAACAGAATTTTATAATTAATTATCAATATAACATTAATGGTTAACTTATTATTTCAAATTTTTATATGACACAAAGATAGTAAACTTTATTTTATTTTATTTTTAATTTTACTTATTTATTTGAGAGAAAAGGAGAGAGCATGCATGAGCAGTGGGGAGGGGCCAAGGGAGAGAATCTTTAGGGAGACTCCTCGCTGAGCTCAGAGCCTGGCTTGGGGGCTCTATCTCACAACCCTTGAGATTATGACCTGAGCTGAAACCAAGCGTTGGAGGCTTAATCAACTGAGCCACCCGGGTGCCCCAAGTTAATAAACCTTAAAAAGTCAGTCCTGATAATACAGCTTTTATTATAATACAGTGAAACACTTCTTGTTGACATTTAAATGAAGATTAACTTCTAACTTGCATTAACACATATGGATTATATGAGGGAGGGGTGACTATCATTGGAGTGATTGGAAGTAATGTTAGAAGTGGGGAGTATCTAGCTCTTATTAGAGTTTACTAATATTGTCTCACTTGATTTTAGTTTCTCTCTCTTTTTTTCACAGTTTCTCCTAGCATTTACAAACTGCCATGTTCTAGGTTCTTTTTCTGTTACCTTACTTCATAGTTTGTAGTATGTCTGTCTTTAGCTTCTTAGTGATAATGAACAGACTAAATGTTTGTATCTTTGATGAGGGTTATGTGATCAGCCACATATATATGCAGATAATCTTTTTTCAACTATGACTTTGATCAGACTAATTAAAAATAAAGTACATAAAGGAAAAATGTGAAGTGCTTATATCTTAATGGTCCACCTTGTTTCATTAATAATATAATGATTTGGTTTCAACTCAAGGTTCAAAGTAGATATCAAATGCAGTTAAAAATATCAAAATGTTTTAGGCCATATTTGGACAGTAAAGCTCAAGCCTGAGGTTGTGTAACAATCTTCATTATCATCAGGATACCTTAGAGAATATGTTTTAGTTCCTTTTAACAGGCTGGACATTCAGGGATGCACAAGACACAACTATAAAATAATACAAGGGGATTTTATCTAAGAGTTTTTATTGTTTCCTTATTGTTAGGTCCTATACTTTATACTGCTAATCAGTGACGAGAATGATATAAGGTGAGTGATGAAAGAATGGATGAATCTTAATTTACAGACATATACTGCAGATAGATTCTCTATGGGATACAGTCTTCTTTGTGAAAAAGTTTAATCTTATACCATTATGAATAGTATTAAGAATTCATAATTTTGCATTCATATTCAGATATTTAACTATCTGTTATCAAAATATCAAAATTTGAAAGGAAAAACTGATATGAATCTTGCAAAAATATATGATTAAGGTAATCTAATGTAAGGATTAGGAAATCTAAACTAATCTAAGGTGTCAAAATGTTTTTTATAATTTTCTCATGGCTACTAAAGAAGTTCTCCATTGAATAAAACTTTGAATAGAATTATAAATAACTTATTTTGTTTCTTTTTGTTTTTGTTTTTTTTTAAACAAAACTCATGACCCTCAGATCAAGACTTGAGCTGAGATTGAGTCAGATGCTTAACCAACTGAGCTACCCAGGCGCTGCAGGATTATAAATACATTTTTAAATTAATATACTCTTAATATCTGAAATTGTCCCCTCAGATTTAGTTTTAAAATCTATTAATGATATTCTGACATTACATGAGCTAATATATTATATATCAGCATAGTATATATTATGTGTAATTTATAATATATAATAAGTACACATTTATATATAAGCATATTTTATGTATATAAGCATAGTATATGTTTGTGTATACACACACACACACACACACACACAACTTGATAATGGTTAGTGACTTTTTCTCAATAAGAGCATCTTGGGTATTTTCTTCCTGTTACCCTTTCTCACTAGTAAGTATTTGTGGAATTCTCACTTCAGGCATAGAATTGTGTCAAACATTTGAGGATAATTCAAGGCACAATAGATAAGAGGAAAGATGGTCTGCTGTCACTGAGCTTCTATCCTCATTTAGAATATATGAATATGAAGTTAACAAATTGACAAATTTGGGGCACCTGGGTGGCTCAGTCGGTTAAGCGTCTGCCTTCGGCTCAGGTCATGATCCCTGGGTTCTGGGATCCAGCCCCGCTTCAGGCTCCCTGCTCAGTGGGGAGCCTGCTTCTCCCTCTCCCTTTGCCTCTCCCACTCATGCTCTCTCTCTTTCCCCCTCACTCTCTCTCTCTTGCTCTCTATCTCAAATAAATAAATAAAATCTTTAAAAAAATTGGTAAACTTGAGACTAGTTATGAATATAGATACAAAGAAGGCTTTCAGTGTATGATATTTTGTGTTTATTTGTAAGGAAACACTGAAGGCTTTGATTTCACCCTCTTTAAGAAATTTTGTCAAAACAAGGCAACTCTTTTTTGAACTGGTATTGACTTTAGAAAATGATTATATTGTCAACTGAATTTACCATGTCTCTCTCTCATCCTAAAAGAGAACTGATTAGATTTTTCTTACCTTTTATTTTTACTTTTTTCCCATATGCTTTTTTTTTTTAATAGTTTCAGCTTACATTTTAATAAAATATTTGTGGGTTTTGTATGTAAATCAGATTCTTAAAAGTATGTAATGGGAACCATCCCAAATGCCTATGGGAAGAACTAATGTATTTTGAATGACTTATTTTTTTATTTTCAATGATTTTATAATTTTTTTTATAGGACATGAAATTGGGACACATATAAGTGGGAGGGCAGGAGCAAAGCTACACAGTTTCTTAAATAAATGTACTAGGATCTATTGCTGAGCTGTAACCACTAGTAACTGAATAATGCAGGTTTTCTTAGCTTCTTCTGAAGGGGAATTTAAAAATATAAATTAAGAATGGAAAATTCTACAAAATCAAAACATTTCACATATAATTCAAATGTAGTTAAAACTCCAAGAACATTTTTGAAATGTTGTGTTGTTGTAGACAATGAAATACAATGAGATAGGGTCATTCTGTTTTAGGGATGGTGATAGCAGGAAAAATGAAACTACACTTTTTAGCATTGAGATAACATTTCCTAGATGGTGGCCCCATGAGAGAACATTGGGAAATGTATTGGATCTATTTGTGTCATGGTGCTGGGGCCACATCTTAGGCCCTTTCTTTTTACTTGACGACATTAACAACAGGGTTTTAAAGAAAGGAGGACTCTTTCTCTAATAAATTAGATAGCTCCTGTGGGTTTTTAAAGGGATTCAAAGTTTAAGAAGTTTAACAATGCGGAAGTCTTTATACCAGGATACTTAGTGATCCCTTGATCACAGTTGTCCCTCCTGATCCTAAGGTGCACAGCTGGCTTTATTGTCCGAACACACAGGTGGCTTCTGTCAGAAGGCATGACTCCCACAGAAATGCCTGCCTGGTTCAACATTCACGTTACACTCTGCTCATGAGAATTTAATGAACATAGCAAGTTGATGGTTTCTGGTCACCAAAATCTGGTCAGTCTCTTAGCTCATGATATTATGGTCCATCCCCTGGGCCACCCAGGTTAGAGGTGCTTCTCTCAGTTCCAGGGTTTGAGACCTGATCTTTAAGATCTCTTCTAGCACTCCGTGTCTGGAATTTTCTTCTCTGTGCTGATGCAGAATAGATACTTTATCTTAAAAAAAAAAAGAAAAAAACCCCACATATTTGTGGGGAAGCAAAGGCCCTGCCTGGAAATAATATATTCCCACCTCATTCCTTCAGGAATTTCTTCTCCTGTGGATCAGCTGAGCAATTCATAGATTCAGTGAGTCCCTAAGAGGCCTGTGGAGTAATTGAGAATTTGGGAGGAAAGAAAATGATTCTCAACTTCATGGTGTGGTAAATGCATTTCTAAAGACTGGAGCCTTGAGTGTAGCCCTTTTTCAAATCTGCTTGGGGGTTTGGGATTTTCGACTTATGCCACGAGTGATATTGATTAAGCATTTTCTGCCTTGCCCATTAGTTCTCCCTTCTGCTCAATGCTGTAGTGAAATCACAATTAGTGCCATGGAAATCACCGAGGCAATAAATCTAGCACTTATGACTTCAATGCATTATTGAGAAGAGAGCACAGATGGACTATAAGGGAGCAAGCAGTTGTTCAAACCAACCAATATCTTTGATAATTAATAAATATAACAAGGGAAGTGAACAGCAAAAGAAGGAGTAACTGATCTAAATTTTAAGTACAATGCAGCATAAATTGATTTGTGATTTTTAAAAATTCTCTCCATAGCTTTGAATGAGAACTTTTTGGTTCCTGAGACTGCTGACTGCAATCTCAATGACATTGGTAATGGGAAGAGAACTAACATTCTCCATGTCATCCATAGTTATTTTGGGTTCAGCTTAAATTTCTTGCCATGTGGTGTAAGTATTCCTGTTTATTGAACACCAGCTAGGTTTCAGGAACTGTTCTAGGTGCTGGTGATTTAAAGATAACTGAAGCATGGTTCCTGTTTTCAAGGAGCTCCCAGTCTCTAGGAGGGATCCATGCCTGTAAATATAAATAGTGAGTAAGCTCAGCCTTTAATGAGGTTATGCAGTGGCCTCAGAGGAGGGCATCACCTGCTCTGCTAGGCTGGAGTCTGGAAACTCTTCAGAAAGAGGACTCCTAAGCTCAGCCTTGAAGGAAGAAGAAACTCACTTGGAAAAAAGCAGGAAGACCATCTCTGGCAGAGGCACAGAGGTGCAAGACAGATGGCTGGTCAGGAGACTGAACTACTCAAACTGGCAGGAGCAAGTGATGCTTACGGAGGAGAAGCAATGGGTATATGTACATTCATGAGAATACAGCAAAATGGTAGGTGAGAGGTGATGAGGGCCTGAGGTCAGATACAGGTTCTAGCAATGGAGATGGAAAGAAAAGGGTCAGTCACCATCACTTACTAGTTGGGTGACCATGGGCCAGTTCATTAACGTCTCTGAGCCACAATATTGGTGTTGGTTAAATGGATCTAATAATCCCCACCTTACAGTTGTGTTGTTAGCACTGGATAATATATGTGTGATTCCTGGGATAGTAAGTTCTCAGTAACTGAGAGGGATGATTATAATATTATTCCTGATTGATTGAAACACTCCATCATGTCCTGTGTTCTTTTCCTATATAGTTCACCTCTTGTCACTTTCATATCCTTGTTCAATATATAGCTGAAATGAGCTCAGAGAATTAAGCATTTTTTAAATGCTTCTGCCAACAGTCATTTTTCCAATAATTATTACTGTTGCCACATTAATCTATATTTGAGATGCAATCAAATTGAGGTGCTCAAAAATTTATAAGCTCCGTCTATCAGAACTGAAGGAAGGAGAGAGAAACATTTGGACATTATTAGAATGGTTGGCTTGTTAGTGAAAAGTATCATAGTTCAAATATCAAATATCCAACTAAATTGAAAGGATTGAGAATTGTCATTCTAGAATGGGATACTGATTTACTGTTTAGCTTTAGGCATGTTACTTCTTTTCTCTGCACATTTATAAAAGGAGGAAGCTGATGCCTGCTGATTAAATACCAATGAGCAGATGACAAATAATAAAATAATAACTTTCCTCTTTGAGGAGAAAAAAAATTGTGTCAGCAAATCTGTTGTTTTTTGGGGACTTAACAATAAAACACTCTAAATGGGAATTCTATCCCTAGTCCAGGTTTTTTCATTAACATCAGTTTCTCCAAATGTATTCCTGACTTCCACAATTTTGTTCCATACCTCAGTAGTTTTGTTTTAAATTATGAACAGCAAAATCCCTGTGAAAAGTAGAAATTAACCTGCTGATGTTTCGCTCTCCACCCCCATATAGATGCTGTAAGATCAGTGGAAAAATACAATTTCAAAACCTAATCCAGCAGAAAATGTCTCTAACCTGCAAAACAATCTACTCGTTTATGTAACAGGGATCATTTTTTTTTTTCTTGAAAGAAAGATCTCTTTATAAAGAGATGCAAGCATTTGGGGTTATCACTCATCCTCTTGCTACCTCTTCCCTGCCTCTCTGGATCCTACCAGGAGATAAGTTAAATTTTACCTATTATATGAAGCCTTTAGAAAAAAACAAAACTAAAAAAAAAAAAAAAAGCTTCTATAGCCACTCTTCTCTGAACTGTAGCAATTTTTTATTTTACTTCTTCCCCAGTACTTTATATAAGCTGCTATGTTAGTGACAATCTTATGATGAATTATGCCTTATCTTTCCAATTATATCAAAACATTTGAGAGCAACTACTTTGCTTTTTCTATTGTCTTTCCTGGTCCAGAGGAGATATTTGTAGATTTATTGGCTTCCTTGGGGCTTGCCAAACCCAGATATACAAATTTTACCTGAAAGTGCACATCTCCCAGATCTTAGATTTAGGTCCTGCTCTCTTGCTGTGTTCCTTCTGTACCTGTGGCAGAAAGTTGGCAGCGAGCTGGGCCACGGACACTCGTGTCTGTGTTTATGGTGGTTTCTTCAGTCCCTAGGACTCTTCCCCTGGGTTTATAAAGCAGACTGTCTTATGCACAGTCTGTGCTCCTAAATCAATCTCAGAAATATCCCCACACAAAAAATATGGCCAGCAGAGCATGAAGGAAACCAAACTGGGAATGCAAATCTTGTCTCTAAAACTTAAAAATATGGATTATGTCTTGCCCTCCCAAATATTATGAATTATTGGTGACTTTAAATTCATGGTGTAGGTTCTAGTTGAAGTGGATTAAGAGTGTCTTAGAAATTGTATTCCAATTTAAGAAAACTCTTAATGGGAGCCAAATTATACCAATATTCTAAGTCACATAATCAAATGAAGTGCTCTACTGTATTGCATTGGCATTTTCTGTCTCTCTGCTTTTGCATTCTCATAATTATATTTGGCCTCCTAGACTCACCCTGAATTTTGAGGATTCTGATGATAAGATGACATCAGAAAAAAATTTATAAACCACAGTAGTTGCCTTGATTCTGTTTTCCTAAATTATTTAGGGGGGAGTAAGGTTTTATTGCTCTCTCTCTCAATCACTTCCCTGCTGATTTCCTCCTTCACCTTCTTAAGAGACACAAATGCGTGCGCACTCACACACACACACACACACACACTTTATAGCAGTCATACTTTAAAGCAGTCATACTTTAGGGCTTTCTACAATGTATATTGACTAGTTGGTAGGCACTTTAGCTGTGGAGTCTTAGAAGTAGATAGGAGTCTCTCCAGGACTTGGAGTTGTACTGGGGGAAAGTCACTCTTTATGCCCATTTTAGGGTGTTTACTGAACTCAGCAAAATAGTCTGAAAACGGTGTTCTTGAAATGGAGGGCTTTCTTATGTGTGGTGGTTGCCCATGAGGGAAAGCCTGTAAACTGAGGTTTGGATAACTTGGATTGATTTGGTCAAGTTGTGACCTTAGCCTATGACCTAGTATATATGTCCTACTAGTTCACAATTATCTAAGCTAAAGATAAACTTGAAGTGGAACTTTCTAAGCTCTTGGTGTGTTTCATATTATATATCATTCCTGCTCTCATTCTCCTTCCTCTCTCCATTCCTCCCTTTCTCTCACCTTTATTAATTGTTTCATGCATTCAGTAAGGGATCATTGAAGATGTATTAGGTCAGCTACTATCCCAGGTGCTAGTGGGATGAGTAAATAAATAAAAATAGTTACTATAGTAAGAAGATATACATTAAATAGTCACACAAAAATATAAATTTTGATGTTAGGTATGGAAGAAACATACACAGAACTAGTCTTGCAGGGAGGTATATCGTGGAAGGTTTCCTTACAAAAGTTTCATGAGAGTTGAGGAGAGTGAACAGATGAGTGGAGGTGGGAGGAAGCATGTGTCAAGCCAGGGTAACACAGCACGAGATAGAGGCAAGCATGGGAAGGAGAGTCCAGAATAGTAGAACTAGAGACTGCAGGGATCGGACTGGGGGTGGGAGCAGAGATAATTTGAGCTGGGACCAAGAGGCTGTTAGGGCCACATCATTGGTTTCTTTTAGGCCATTTTAGGTTTATTTCTTTATTTTTAAGGCTTAGATGTTATAAAGCAATTGGAAGCCAATGGAGGATTTTAAGCAAGAAAGTGACATGATTTGTATTTTCAAAAAGACCATTCTGGAGAAGAAAGAGAACTAAAGGCAAGAGTGGATGTGTACAAAACTGTTAGGAGGCTACTGGAGGATCCATTAGGGAAGTAAAAAGGCAGTATAGATGGGAGTGGTATCCATGCAATGGAGGCACTTCGATAAATGTCAAGAGTATTTAGTGGAGAGACAGGATCTGGTGAAGGGATTAGGAATGGGGGTGAGTGAGAAGGTCTCAAGGATGTGTAGGTTTCTGGAAGCACAAATGTCCTGATGTGGGGGGTATTCACTGAAACAGGATACACTGCAAGGGAATGGGTTCACGGTTGCTTTGGCTGTGAGTTTGGTGTCGGATGTGATAAAGATGTAGCAATTTTGACATAGCCTAATGGAGTTGTTGGAGAGGGACTTTGCTCAATTCTGGGGCTCAGAAGAGAAGTCTGGGCCAGAGTAATCAGCATGACAATCAGAGAATATATCAACTGATTTTGTTTGTTTGTTTCAGTATGGTATTCTTCTAAAGGTAGATTGAACATTTCTTTTTAAATATTTTCCTTGTTTATGTTGCAGTATTGTTATTTACTCCCTTACAAAAATTGACAATCTGGTATTATTATTGTTATTGTTTTTGAACTATGGTCACCATGCTGTATATTGAACCATGTCCAATATTATCTTAATGCTTTATTTTTTTAATGTAATGTAATTACAAAACATGATACTTGAGTTGAATTTCTTGAGAAATACCCTCAGATTCTGAAAATCAGATTTCTTTATATCCTCAAATGAATCTGACTTACTTTAGAAGGATAAGGGCTTTGCATTCTAATGGAGTTCTGGAAATCAATGTTTTGGAGATAGGATTATATATGTTGGTCTCTTTACATGTTGCTCTGTGATTGTGGACTGTGATGCAGGGGTGCTTTCTCATCTCCCTTGCACGAGCCAGCAAAGTGACTTAAGCAAGTCACCAACTTTGCTAGGACTTCATTCCTCGTATATTGAAGAGAGGATTGCATTAACATGGTCTCCAAGGTTTGTTTTGGCCTTAAGAATCTATGAAAAGTTAGCACTGATTTTAAGAAAATAGTTAGGAATAAGGATGAGGAGAGGTATTTACTTGAAATACTGGAAAAGTTTTAGATTTCTGGAGGAACTGAATCTTCTGAAATTATTCAGGATATAGTAAAGGGGAATTTATACTTAAAAAAGAAATCTTTCTACACATGCTGAAAGACAGTTAAATCGCTGCTAAAAATGTGAAGTGGAGGTGAGCAACATTTCCAAAGGCAGTAAGTAGTGCTACATTTTACTGGTAAATTCTATCATTCTTTTTTTAAAAAAATGAAATAGAGGTTTATATAAAAATGGAAAAAAAAAGGAAATTGCATGTGCAGATGTAAAATACCATCTGTGCTTCTGGATCCATTCCATGCTTCACACCTCGGTGAAAGAAATTATTGACTGAAAGCTCAGATTTTGCTGGCTAGTTGTAAAAGCTTCCTGTGTTGCTTATCATGCATTTTAAAAATAGGTGGCTTTGAATTTGTCAGTTAATTTTAGCCCCATTTGCCCAGGCCTCCTAACTCAGGAAGCATGCTTTTAGTATATCTACAGTTCAATTAATATTCAACTCAGTTAATAGTAATGAGCACTTACAAGGTGCTAGGCAATGTGTCAGGCACTTTGCATTAGCTCAAACTTCCAAATGCCTGTAATAGCTTTTCTTTTGCCTCCTAGTGGCAGCTTGGGTCCATCTAATGTGCTGGACTAGAGAGATTCATCTGTATCTTACTTTGACAAAATATTAAACATTGGCAGAAAGGCAAGTACACAGTCTCATAAAGTTAGAGAAACTTGTCTTAAGTATCTCCAACTTTACCTCTCTTGTCTCTTTCCCATTTTAATAATGCCAAGTGTCACATTTGTATCCAGGCCCAAGTCAACTCTGCTCTCATTTACTTCTTGCCATGAATTTAAGTAAAATTGGCACCTCTCTCAGGGTTATTTTTTCCCTAATCTTACTGCTAATTGTGGGATGGAATACTTGTTTCTCTTAATATAGTTTTAAATGTAGACCACTACTGCTTATACTTATAGGTAAAGGGGGATTTAGGATTTGATTTTTTTTTTCAAATTTAGATTTCTGGCCATGATGTTTTACATTAAACTTACTCAGTTAAGAACATATTAAATGGCATTTATTTTCAGAGAAATTCTTAGAAGCAACACAAAAGAGCCAAATTTGTGTCCTTCTTCTCTAAACTACAGTCACTGCAAATGTATCTTTGAATTTTTCAGGCACCAACAGCTCTGGAAAAACAAACATATTATTAGAAGCTCAAAGTAGATGCCTCAGGTGCCAAATGCATCCCTAAATACTTAGAGAGGGGAATAGTTACACAGGTATTTGCTTAATATGTTAAGAGGGAGATAGCTGCATATTTTTAGAATTAAATCTGCCTTGTTAAAATGCTGACCATTCTGGGTGCCTGGGTGGCTCAGTTGGTTAAGCGACTGCCTTCAGCTCAGGTCATGATCCTGGAGTCCCAGGATCGAGTCCCGCATCGGGCACCCTGCTCGGCGAGGAGCCTGCTTCTCCCTCTGACCCTCCTCCTCTCATGTGCTCACTCTCTATCATTCTCTCTCTCTCTCAATAAATAAATAAAATAAAATAAAAAATTTAAAAAAATGCTGACCATTTTAGTGGTAGTTTGATTTTTAAGTGTTTGAGATCTATATCTATATAGTAATAAACATATAGAGAATATATTATATATATATACAAAATGAAATCCTTTCACTCTTCTCTAAAGCCTTAGTAATATTAAGAAATGTATTTTGTGTTCTATATACATGTCTTTAGCTGGTTTAAGAGAGAATTTACTATGATCATTTCTCTTTGAATAATAGAATTGTCTGTTTTTAGAAGATATTCACTCTAGTTAAATTTTTATGATAGGTTTAAAAGTATTTACTTGACACTGTTTTGGTAATCTGGTAGATCTGGATATAACTGTGTAAAATAAATATCTGTATCTGAACCAAGAAAATCTATCTAATTAATTACATTTTAGACATTGGGCAAAAGACACTTAAATTTTCTGAGTTAAGCAAACTATAAAATGTGATTGATTTATAAGAATCTGTGCAAAAAAGGCTTTGAAAAGAACAAAGTGTTCTTTTTGTTATGTTTAGTATTTTTAGGAGCTTTTATTCATTTTGAGAGCTTTCATTTCTTTCTTCCTATCTCTATTTTGTATAATTTCTTTGATTATATGATTTTTTGCACTTTTGTTCATGTGATTTTAAAAATGGCTCATCAGATATCTTCTTTTGTAACTATATTTATCTTCATATGATTTTCTGTCTCTTTTCTGTCACTGAGCTTTATGACAGCAACTAGTATATTTTTTCATATTTGCATATTAAGAGGGATATTGACAAACTAGAATGTTTCCTGAAGGGGACGACCAGGATGGCAAACAATTTAAATATAAAAAATAAGTAGGATCTGTTGGTATTGAGACTGGAGGAAAAAAAGATTTAAAGGAGATGATTCTTCACATAGGTGAAGAAATATAAGAGGATAAAATATTTGTATGTTTTTCCACATTTTAAAATTAAGACAATGAATGAAAATGCAGAAGAGTCCATTTTGTTTCAGTATAAGGAGTTTTAAAAACCAATTAGAGCTATTAAAATATAATTGCTTTTTCATTTCCAAGTAGGTTATGGCAGGCCAATTTTTCTTTTGCAATACCTAGAACAACCCAAATAAGTTACCTATACTTCCTAGAGCTGTGGAAACAGTAAAGACTAAGTGAACTAAAATGTCAGAGAGGAAAACAATTCTTTTTTTTTTTTTAAGATTTTATTTATTTATTTGACAGAGAGAGACACAGTGAGAGAGGGAACACAAGCAGGGGGAGTGAAAGAGGGAGAAACAGGCTGCCCACCAAGCAGGGAGCCCGATGCGGGGCTCGATCCCAGGACGCTGGGATCATGACCTGAGCCTAAGGCAGGCGCTTAACGACTGAGCCACCCAGGCACCCCGAGGAAAACAATTCTAAGGCATGCTGCTGATAGTCATTTATTTCTTTCCCTGAAGGCATTTACTAATTCTTAGTACAGTCTGAGGATTGGACTTGGCCCAGGTAGAAGGTGTCTTCTGGGAGTAAGAAAAGCTAGTGATTGTTCAAGGCTGGGATGACAAATTGGAAATTTTCTCCACTGGAGGTTTGCTGTGTTCTGAGGTCACATAAGAAGCAGGGGGGATAGGCTAAAAGCTTCTAAAAGGCAGAGTGAAAGCCGCACCAGGCTTTTGGTATTTAGGAAACAAACAAACAAATGTGGGAAAATGGAGGGGGAGACGAACCATGAGAAACTATGGACTCTGAAAAACAAACTGAGGGTTCTAGAGGGGAGGGGGGGAATGGGTTAGCCTGGTGATGGGTATTAAAGAGGGCACATTCTGCATGGAGCACTGGGTATTATACGCAAACAATGAATCATGGAACACTACATCAAAAACTAATGATGTAATGTATGGTGATTAACTAACATAATAAAAAAATGCATAAAAAAAAAAAAGCACTTGGCAGGAGGGATGTGCCAAACTCAAACACAGGCCTGAACTCTTCTTGAAGATGTTTGCCGTGTTTTTTTAACTATTTGGACCTGAGGATAAGAAAATAAGCTGAAACTTCTAAAAGAATTCCTCTTGTATTCTTTAAGGACTGAGAAGATAAAGATCTACTAGGCTCTCAATCAAAATCCAGGGCGTGCCAATGTCCAGGAACACAAATAAACAAGCGGTAGACCAACACATATCTTCCTAAAACTGCATCCTACCCCCAACCCAGCTGAATCCTTGATTGGCTTGAGATTATCAGCCTCTCATCTCCCTAAAATAGAAAGGTGAAGCCTGCTCTGAAGAAAGATAACATCATTTGAGATTTTGAGGTTCCTCTATATATGCTTTCTGTCATATGATAAAAGAGTAACTAGACATACCTATAGGCAAAACTCTATGACTAATAATCAAAAGAAAAAAATACACATTTGAAGCAGGCAAGTAGATGACCCAGATATTGCAGATAACTAACAGGTCTTTAAAATATTTGTGATTAATTAGTATGTTAAATTATCTGAGAATTGAGATTCATAAAAAATAAGCAGATATTCTTGAACTGACACAAACTCTACCTGAAATTAAAAATTTGATGGAGAAGTAGAATAGGTTGAACACAGTAGAACACAAGGTTGGTGAACTGAAAAACACAAAATAAAGCATAGAAAAAGAAAGAAAAGGAAAAATCAGACAATGTGTCAAAAAGATATTTGGGATATGCTCAATAATTTTAACATATGTAGAATTAAAGTCCCCAAAGGAGAGGAGAGAACAAATGGAGGAGATACATTATCTGAAGTATCAAGGCCAGGAATTTCCCCAAATTTAAGGGACAATCACACACAGCTTACTGGTCAAGGTGTGACCTTGCTCTATGATGTCATATATGTCCTACTAGCTCACAGTTATTTAAGCTAGTAGGTAAGCCTGAAATGGACTTTCTAAGCTCTTGGGGGGTTTATATTATAAATTACTCCTCCTCTCCTTCTACTTCCTCCCTCCATTCTCTTTTTTTCTTCATTAATTCATTCATCCATTCAATAAATGATCATGGAACATGTGAACATGTATTATGTGCCAGGTACTGTCCTAGATGCTAGTGAAATGAGCAAATGAATAGAAATAGATATTGTTATAAGGGGGCATGACCTTATACATAGAAAACCCTAAAGATTTCACCAAAAAATTGTTAGGAATAATAAACAAATTCAATAGAATTGCAGGTACAAAGTTAAAAAATATATTGTATTTTAATATACTACCATCAAACTAACAGGAATAGAAATTAAGAAAAAAATCCCATTTACAATTGCATCAAACAGAATAAAATACTTAGGAATAATTAATCCAAGAATGTGAAAGACCTGTATACTGAAAATTATAAGACATTGATGAATAAAATTGAAGAAGAGACAAATAAATGAAAAGATACTCCATGCTCATGGATTAGAAGAATTAATATTGCTAAAATGTTCATACTATCTAAAGCAATTTACAGATTTGGTGCAATCCCTATCAAAAGTCAAATGACATTTTTCATAGAAGTAGAATAAACAGTTCTAAAGATTGTATGGAATCACAAAACATCCTGAATAGCCAAAGCAATCTCAAGAAAGAACAAAGCTGGAGGCATCATGCTCCCTGATTTCAAACTATATTACAAAGCTATAGACTCAAAACAGCATGATACTGGCATAAAAACTGACCCATAGATCAATGGAACAGAATAGAACCCAGAAATAAACCCACAAGAAAAGAGACAAGAATATGCAATGGAAGGACCACCTCTTCAATAAATGGTGTTGGGAAAATTAGATAACCACATGCAAATGAATGAAATTAGACTACTGTCTTACACCATGCACAAAAATTAACTCAGAGTGGATTAAAAATGTGAATGTAAGACCTGAAAATATAATTATCTCTTCTAGAAGGAAACATAGGTGGTAAGCTACTTGACATTAGCTTGGTGATGATTTTTTGGATCTGACTCCAACGGCAAGGGCAACAAAAGAAAAAGTAAACAAGTGAGACTTCATCGAGCTAAAAGGTTCTGCATAGTGAAGGAAACTACCAACAGGATGAAAACACAGCCTACTGAATGGGAGGAGATATTTGCAAATCATTCGATAAGGGGCTAATATATATAAAGAACCACTGCAACTCAATAACAAAAAAATTCAATTAAAAAATGGACAGAAGATCTGAATAGACATTTTTCCAAAGAAGACATACAGATGGTCAACTGGCACATTAAAAGATGCTCCACATCACTCACTAATCATTAGGGAAATGCAAATCAAAACCACAATTAGATATCACTGCACACCTGTTAGAATGACTACTAGAAAAAGGCAAGAAATTACAAGTGTTGATGAGGATATAGAGAAAAGGGAACCCTTGTTGGTAGAAATGTAAATTGGTGCAGCCCCAATGAAAACAGTGTGGAAGTTCCTTAAAAAGTTAAAAATAGAACTACCATATGATCCAGCAGTTCCACTTCTGGGTATTTATCAGCAGAATATGAAAACACTAATTCAAAAATATATATGCACCCTTATGTTCATTGCAGTATTATTTACAATGGCCAAGATATGGAAACAACCTGTGTCCATGGATGGATAAATGGATAAAGAAGATGTGATTATGTGTGTATGTGTGTGTGTACACACAAAATGGAGTATTACTCAGTCATAAAAAAAGGAATGAAATCTTGCCATTTGTGACAACATGGATGGACCTTGAGGGAATTATCCTAAGAGAAGTATGTCAGACAAAGAGAGAAAAATACTGTATGATTTCACTTTCATGTGGAATCTAAATAAAAAATGAACAAACAAAACAAAACTAATAGATACAGAGAACATATTGGTAGTTGCCAGATGGAAGGGGGTTGGGGGATGGCCAAAAATGGGTGAAGGGGTCAAGAGGTACAAACTTCCAGTATAGGATAAATATGTGATAGGGATGTGATGAACAGTGTGGTGACTACAGTCAATAATAATGTATTGCATATTTGAAAGTTGATAAGAGAGTAGACCTTAAAAGTTTTCATCACAAGAAAAAATTTTTTTGTAACTTTGTATGTTGATAGAAGGTAACCAGACTTATTGTGGTGATCATTTCATAGTGTATACAAATATCAAATTATAATGTTGTACACCTGAAACTAATATAATGTTATGTGTCAATTACATTTTAGTTAAAAAAAAAAAGAATGCATGTTGTAATTCCTCAGGTGTAAACACTAAAATAATAGTTAATGGAAGTATAACATGTTAATAGAAATAAAGGGAATGATAAAAAAATATTCGACCAATACAAAGAAGAGAAGCTATGAGAAAAGAAGGAACATAGCAGATAGGACAATAGTAGGAAATAGAGAAAAACACAAGAGAAAGTCTTAAAACCCTGAAATAGGCAAGGATTTTTAAAATAGGACACAAGGGCACCTGGGTGGCTCAGATGGTTAAGTGTCTGCCTTCGGCTCAGGTCATGATCTCAGGGTCCTGGGATCGAGTCCCGCATCGGGCTTCCTGCTCCTTGGGAGCCTGCTTCTCCCTCTGCCTCTCTCTCTCTCTCTCTGCCTCTCATGAATAAATAAATAAAATCTTAAAAAAAAAAAATAGGACACAAAAGCACTAACCATAAAATTAAAAATATATGGAGAGAGTAGTTTATATTAAAACTAAAAATAGTTGTTCTTAACAGTACACCATTAAAAGAACAAGAAGACATTCACTGATGGGGGAAGATATCCTCAATACGTGTATCTGATAAATGACTCATATCTAGATTATAAAGAACTCCTACATATAAAAAGAGAAAGACAAAACAGTCCAATAGAAAAATGGATAAAAGTCTTGAATAGACACTTTACATAAGATTACAGTTGACCCTTGCACCTTCCCCCCTCCCACTCCTCCCAACCCTCCACCCTCCTGCACAGTCAAAAATCTGGGTATAACTTTTGATTCCCACAAAACTTAACTGCTAATAGCCCACTGTTGACTGGAAGTCTTACCAATAACATGAACAGTCAATTAACACATGTTTTGTATGTCATATCTATTTTGTATTGTATTCTTACAGTAAAGTAAGCTAGAGAAGAGAAAATGTTATTAAGAAAATCATAAGGGGGCACCTGGGTTGCTCAAGTTAAGGGTCCGCCTTCGGCTCAGGTCATGATCTCAGGGTCCTGGAATTGAACTCTGTGTGGGGCTCCCTGCTCAGTGGGGAGTCTGCTTCTCCCTCTCCCCTTGTACTCTCTCTTCTGCTCTCTCTCAAGAAAATACATAAAAAAACTTAAAAAGAAAAAAAAAGAAAACCATAAGGAAAACACAGTACTGTACTGTAAAAATCTGAGTATAAGTGGACCCTTGCAGTTCAAACTCATGTTGTTCAAGGACCAACTATATATCCAAATGGCCAATAAATATGCGAAAAGTTTTTCAACTTCATTAGTCATCATAGTAATGCAAATTATTTTTTTAAAAGATTTTATTTATTTACTTATTTATTTGACAGAGAGAGAGAGTGCACGCACAAGCAGGGGGAGTGGCAGGCAGAGGGAGAGGGAGAATAGGCTCCCAGTGGAGCAGGGAGCAATATGCGGGGCTCCATCCCAGGACCCTGGGATCATGACCTGAGCCGATGACAGACACTTAACTGACTGAGCCACCCAGGTGCCCCCCATAGTGATGCACATTAAATTAAAACATGATAACACTACATATTCATTAGAATGGCTAAAATGAGAAAACTAAAAAATATTAAGTGTTAGGCAAGGATGTAGAACAACTCGAATTCTTATGATCTATTGGTGGGTGTGTAAATTGAACCACTGAGGGAAGATTTTGGCAGCATCTACAATGCATATATTATGACCCAGAAATTCTACTTCCAGATGTACAAGCAAGAGAAATGTGTATATATGTTAACTAAAAGTCATGTACCACAGTGATCATTGCAGCCCTCTTTGTAACAGTGTCGAGAAGAAATGCCCATCAGGGACTCCCGGGTGGCTCAGTCAGTTAAGCATCTGACTCTTGATTTTAGCTCAGGTCTGGATCTCAGGGTTGTGAGTGCAAGCCCCACATTGGGGTTAATAGAGAAAAAAAAGGAATGCCCATCAGTGGAATGATAGATAAGTAAATTGTTGTACGCATGAAATACACAGTTATGAGAATAATTAACAAACCACATATAACAATATGAATGAATCTCACAAACATAATGTTGATTGGAAGAGGTGAGACACAATATAGTATATGTTGAATGATTCTATTTATACATAGTTCAAAAGCAGGTAGAACTAATCTATGTATGTGAGAGACAAGATAATGATTACTCTTTTGTGCATTGTTCTGTACTGCTTGTCATATCTCTTTCTTAGTTCAGATATTCCTTACATAGGTGTATTTGACTTATGAATATTCACCATCACTTTATGTGTATTTTTCTATATATCTTATGCTTCAATGACAAGTATAATGAACTATCCATTGAGTTAATAAGCTTCTTATTCATGGAAATATTCAAGCAGAGAAGTTAGACAATTACCTGTAAGGGAATCTTTGGAGGGGGTTTCTGCATTGGGGTAAAAGGAAATGCACCAGATGTTTTTCCAAAAATTTTTAAATTCTGAAATTCTGCATTTTAAAGGGTATACTTTAAATAACCATGTGCATATTCCTCCTTTTTCCTTACTAATCAAGTTTGAGACCATAGCCTACTTTCCGTTTCCAGTTTACCTCCCACTCTTTCTTCAACTCATAACATTTCTCAATTATTGATCTCTCAATGGCCAAACCTAATGAATTATTTTATTCTTTTTCTGACATGTTTGGGTCATTTGCTGGTAGGAATTCATTTTCTTAAAATTTTTTTGCCTTAACTTTCATAGTATCACTTTCTTCTTGTTCTCCTTTTCTCTTTTTTTTCTCCTTGCTTGAAAATTAGGACTCTCCAAAGTTTTATTCTTAGTCTGCTTCTCAATTTATAAAATTCTTTGTTGGATTTCAACCACTCCTAAGGCCTAACTTACTATTTAGCTATTACTGCCTTCCAAATCCATGTCTGTAATTCAGATCTCTGCAAGGTTCCAGACTTACATATTCAACTGCCTAATAGACAGATCCACCTGTATGTCCCCCAACTTTACATGCAAGACTGAATTCTTATCTTTTCTGAAAACTTGGTTCTTTTTCATTATTCCCTTCACCTGGAGATAGTATCACCATCTCTATCTGTTTTATGCAGACTGGCAGCTATTGTGGATTCTCCTCTTATTTGGAGTTCAGTCAGTTACCAGGTCCACCCAATTCTTCCTTTTTTTTTTTGTAAATTCTGGTAAAGGCACTTAACAAGAGATCTACCATCTTAATGAATTTTTAAGTGTGTGATATAGTATTGTTAATTATAGGCACAGTGTTGTATAACAGCAGATCTTTAGAATTTAATCATATGCATAACTGAAATTTTATGCCCATTGAATAGCAGCTCTCTATTTCCCCTCCCCAAACCTTCCTTCTTAATACTAAATATTCTTCTCCTCTATCTAACCTATTTTTCACTGCTTCAATTTATCTTATTTTATCCCTCATAATTTCTCTAGTTTCCCAAAAACATCCGTTTTGTAATTTCATACTCAGTTAATCCATTCTGCACAATGATGCCAACATTGGTTTCTTTTAGTAGGATGTTCTTTCTTTCAATTCTTGACTAAGTGAACACTTATTCATGTGAGATTTGGTTCAAATGCTATTTTGTCTATGAAGCCAGTTGACCTTACGTAACCTCTCAGGTAGAATTGATAACTCTTTCCATTGTGTATGCACTGTACATACTACCAACCAAGTATTTACCGTATTTCATTGTACTTGTTTGTGAGACTGGGGGTGTCTTAGTTACCCTATTATATCCAGCACACAATGTGCTAGCTTTGAATGAACAAAACAATGAATGGATGACTGCATGAATGAATGAATGAATGAATGAATGAATGAATGAATGAATGAATGAATAGGAGAATTGAGTTTAATCTAAGTCTGTGTTTTCTAATTTCCCATTTTGAATCACCTGAGAGCTTTTTAACATGCTTACTCCCGGCCCTCAACATGGGCATCCTCTAGGAAAAGGGCCAGGAAATTTTTTTATTAGGTAAATTTGGGAAACATTGGTCTAAATTACTGAGTTTATTTAGTTGAAATAAAATTAAACTTTCAAGTAGTAAGCATTTTCATGTACCTGTTTCTGACCCAAGACCTGTGAAAATTTGTTGACTAATCCCTGGCCCTGAAATGAATTATGGAAATATTACAGGAAACAAGCAATTATCTTTGAAGCATTAGTAAGGAATAAAATGAACAAATGATTGGGAGGTTAGTAACTTTTCGGTGTATGGTCTATTGATCAATAAATATTAAATGAGCAGTACTAACTCAAAATGATTGATGTATTTTGTCATGAAATGGTTGTAATATCACACACACAAACGCTTTAATCTTTACTTTTGTGTTATATGCTGCTCCATCTAGCTTGTGAAACTATTGTCCGGCATGTATTCTATGTAGTTTTTATTCACCGTTCATGAATACATAATGCTTTTCTGGGAAAAAGAAGCATTTCGATCACACAAATACAGTCAAAGTATCTTCATTTGGAAGTGGTTGCTATGCGATGGCACACAATCCCCTAAAATAACACAAATTTCACCCTCGTAAATTAAGGGACAAGATTCACTTTAAAGAAAGGTTTGTTATTTAGCCCAGGGGAGTGAAAGATGTAGTACTGCTTCACAAATATTAC
The DNA here is from genome assembly GCF_011800145.1 of Mirounga leonina. Taxonomy (NCBI): domain Eukaryota; kingdom Metazoa; phylum Chordata; class Mammalia; order Carnivora; family Phocidae; genus Mirounga; species Mirounga leonina. The sequence goes on along the minus strand of NW_023270232.1, from coordinate 2,859,820 downwards.
CTGAGGGATTATGAATCACAAATATGGGAAGAAAAGGCTAAATGTGAAGTAAGGAGATCTGGTTTTCATGATAAGAAGCATCTCTTCATAGGTAAGGATGGGAACTGCTTAATAGCAATGTTTCCCAAACTTACCTGATTTGTTCTTACCTATCATTTGTTCTTTTTCTTTTTAATTTTTGGTTCATGGTATAGGTTTTAGAAAGTGTTCACCTAGTATTTTTTAAATATATATTTTACCCATGCTATTGTGATATTTGAATACAGATCCATCTAAGTTCATGGAATAAACCAGAATACCGCTAACAGAAACTCTCCTTATGAGACTCTGTTACAGTCTTTAAGAAAATAGTCCTTGTTCTTTGGATCTGAATGCATGGGGCTAAATTATATAATTAGAATACCACAGATTATATTGCCTTCTGCTCTTGCTTTATATTCTTTGAGTAATGTTGGTAAGCCAAAGTCTGGCCTATTATATTGATGCTTCCTGGTTCAGTGGCATTAATTTCTCCTGATATTATTTTGCCTCTAGGACGCAGTTTACTCTGATTATATAGTGTTGTCACTTATTGATTACAGCATTCTTGTTTGGATAAATTTTTTTTAATTCCAATTTTATGGGTAAGAACTAGTTTGTTGTATAATGTCACGTATTCACATTGTACAACAAACCAGTGGAAGCCTTGAAACTCATGACGTCACAAACTCACAATTATACTGGACACTGTAGACTGCATTATTTTTTCTATAAAGGTATTCCATAATGTAGCAACAAACATAGAAGCTTAACTTTAATGATATGAGAGAAATCTGTTGTGTGGCATTATAGTCATCATTTGTGCTATGACGTAGCTAAGCTGAGCTTCTTGTTTTATGTGTTTAGACTTTGCTTATGAAGTACTTGGTTCCTAAAACACAACACCTTCTATCCACCTCCATTCTTCACTTGTCTAAATCCTCTCTTAGGCCCTGGCTCAGTGTCATCTTAATAAAGCCTATCTCATTTTCTTTGTTCAAAGCAATCTTGCCCATGCCCAAATGCCTATATTACTTTACTATTAACCTTTCATTTTTAAAATTAAATGAAATGCAGATTTTCTATATTATGATATCATGACTTCTTTACGTTTCTCTCTACTAGATGGTAAGCTAGAGGAGGCTTATCTAAATGCTATACGTAACACATAATATAATTCACACACAAAAGCTTTTCAAAATGAGAAAAAAGTAGAAAGCAGAAAGGAAAAAAAAGATGGTATTGCTTAATAAGTATTCATGATAAGAAAACCATGTTCATGGTTTTTATTATTTAGTGATTTAAGATTTCAGGGTACCTGCAGATGTTTTAAGTCTATACTTGATATTTTAGCTTCTTTTTTTTTTAAGATTTTATTTATTAATTTGACAGAGAGAGAGCACAAGCAGAGGGAGCATCAGAGGGAGAGAGAGAAGCAGACTCCCCGCTGAGCAGGGAGCCCGATGCAGGGCTTGATCCCAAGACCTTGGGATCATGAACTGAGCCAAAGGCAAACGCTTAACTAACTGAGCCACCTAGGCATCCCGATATTTTGGCTTCTTTATTTGCCAGTTTATATGTTCTTTTTCTTTTTAATTTTTGGCCAATGAGTGCATGGTTCAGCCTGTATTTTAGAGAACATTTGACTTCAGCAAGAGCAACAGTGGTTAGAGGGAAAGGATTGATGGTGATGAGAAAGTTCAATCTCCTCTCAGTTCCCTCATCCCGCCTTGGCCAGGATAACTCAGAGAACTAAGTGTTCCACAAACCATAAAGATCCCCATAGACAATTAGTTCTCTCAAATGAGAAATTATTATTACTAATAGTATTTTGTCAAAACACGACACTTACAGTTGACATCAGTATTCTGGATGGATTTTTTGGGGGGAGAGTAACATTCTGCTCTAGGGCAGTAGCCCCCCCACCCCAGTTCACAAGTACACTTCATTAGCACAATCTAATCTGGAACCCTGCTGTTTAGGAATTCTGGGAGTGTAGCTCCCAGAAAATACAGGAAAAAGTACAGAAAGGGGCAGAGATAATCCTGAGTTGATAAGGGACAGTTCAGAATGTTGGTATTCTATTGAGACCATCTAAATATCTCCTTCCATTTTTTTATATTTGGTGTTCTCAATTTGCCTGCCTTAATGTTCCACATCTATACACATGCACACACACCCCACACTTTGCAAACAAATAGTGCCTAGAAAAATACCAAAGCAAGAAGTTGGATTGATTTTTTAAAGCTAATCATGTTATACTTACGAGATAATGCTAAAACGTGAGTTATTCTATCGCTGATATTTAGCATCACTAATTTGGAACCTATGCAGATTATTTTTTGAAGAGCAGCAATGCTAGTGCCTGTAGAAAGCAAGTCATTTTCAGTAATTTATTTTTCTTATAGAAGTTGATGGTAAAGAACTATGTCAACAACTTTAAGCAAGTTACCCTCTTTGAACTTTAACTTTCTTTTCTATAAAATGGGAATAACAATAATATCCATCTATCTCAAACTTCGTTATGCTGTCAAATGAGATAATGTATGTAAAAGTGGTTGCTGTTAGTGGATTCTCAAACCTGTTATTCCTTTTCCTTTCTGTAATTTTTTTCAATGTTCTTTCTAATGATTGGACTCTGGTTTTGGAGAAGTAACTAGAAAATGTGTGGGTTGATATTTCTAAGTTTTTTTTTTTTTTTTGTACTGTAAATAAACTTTCCTATATTTTTTTCCTAAGACTCTGTACCAGTTCTTTAAAATTCTAAATGAACCTAGAACATCATTGTCCAGTGATGTTTCTTATTAGTGATTTAAAATATTCTCTCTCTTACCTACTTACCTGCTAAAAAAAGGAATCTGTAATGAAAATTAAGGTTTAAAGCAAGAATTCATGAAAAGTCTTAGAGACATATTGTAATATGCACAAAACTACTTAGGTAATCATTTCTCCTGCATCGGCTCTTTTATGTTGACCATATGTGAAGGCAAGTAAAAGGAAACACTTCTATTGAAACTTCCTTGTCTATTTTGCTGAAACATTACTGCAGTTTTAAACAAAGGTGTCAAGACTTTGTCTTCATCTTTTTGATTTGCAAATCAAGGGACTAAACTAGAGCAGGTTCTGTGTCTAGGGGCAGTGCAGAAAAGAGGTGAGTACCAATTGCTCAATGGTTTAGGGAGCAGGAGGAGAGAGGAAAAATAGAAACCTAGGATGGGGGGAGTCAACAATGAAGGAACTTAACATAAAAATTAACTTTCTGATGAATGAAATTTATCTGTTTTTTTAACTGGAGGTATCATATAGATGCAATATTCATGTAACAGTGTGTAGCTGATGTGATTGCTCTTTTCAGGGAGGCAAAGGCACATAGAGAAAAAATAGATAAAAAGAGATAAAGCTAAAATGCTTCTATTATGGTTCAGCTCTCTTGAGTCTCAGTAGAAATTAATATGCCATAGAGAAGATAAGGTGATAATTCTCTCAAAACTCTTATTTTTCACTGTCCTGCTTCTCCTCAAACCATCTACTTCCTAGCCTTATTTGTTGTTTTTTACTGATTTAATAGAATTAATGCATTTTTGTTTCAGATAAATTCAAATAAAATTTCATTGATTCACCATGTAAGGTTCACATGAATCTTTGAGGTTATTTTGACAGGTCACTTCACTTCAGAGTGCCTTTTTCTTTATTTATGTGGCTTGAGTTTGTTCTACTAGTCAAGATAGGTAGGCTATGCTGAACTATCAAAAAATTAAAATTAATTTCAGTGGCTTAATAAAAGTTTATTTCTTATTCATATTATATAGATCCCTATTTGGACTGGGGGACCTAGTTATGAGGAGGGGTCTATTCCACAGTCACTCAGGAACCTAGGCTGCTAGAAAGGCTCTGTAGTTTTCTAGCTACCTCATCTAGAGTGATGGCTATGTACCACATTAGCCATGGCAGAGGAAGAGAAACTGGCCAAGCTCACTTGGACTTTATACAACTTTAACCTAGAAGTGACAAAAATCCCTTCCATTGGCATCCATTGGTTAGAATTTGTTACCTGGTGCTGCTGAAATTTAAGGGCACTGGTTGGGAAATGTAGAAGACCAAATGAATATTTGGTGAACATGGCTATTTCTGCCACATTTGCAAACTTTCTCTTTTACTTGCATGTACTTGATGATAAATTAAAATGTCATGAAAGTGCTTTGATACTAGAAAATATTTGCACATGCAAAATAGTATGTTGTCTGTTTAGTTATTTGGCAATTGATTATGTACAATTACAGAACCATATGTTGTTTTTATTAAACCTTACCATGACCCAATTACACATTACCTTAAATCTATATTTATTCTTGCCATTAAGCTTTTTTTAAAATTTGCCCAGTCTCAGGGTGCTTGGGTGGCTCAGTCGGTTAAGTGTCCAGTTCTTGATTTTGGCTCAGGTCATGATCTCAGGGTTGTGAGATCGAGCCCCGCGTTGGGCTCTGCACTGGGTAGAGAGCCTGCTTAAGATTCTCTCTCTCCCTCTCCTTCTGTCCCTCCCCAACCTCTCTCTCTCTCCCTCTCTAATAAAAATAAAAAATAAAAAATATACATATATATGATAAAATATATATATATATGATATTTGAGACTGGTATATATGTATATATAGCAACTAATCAACATTTCTCAATTTATTTACTCCCCATTTCTTAAAGCTAACTGGTCTTAAAACATTATTCTGCTCTTGCCCTGCTAAAATAGCAGTCACTACCATTGTTAAAACTCTTCACACTATTTAACATGGTGTCAGTTCATTTAGATCATTCATAATCAAGATTCCATAATCTTCTTATAAAATGGTGATCTACCTCATAACAATTACAATGTTAAGCAACTTAAAGGCAGAGTACGTCTTCCCAGCATTTAAAAAAATGTATGTTATGTTTCCTTGTCACTAGAATTCTTAAGTTAGATTGAATGGAGACCAAAATAATCTTGACTAAAAGATTGGATTCTCAAGACTAAGTGGACTCATGCATATGCTGATGATATTTATCAGTCCTTTATGAGAAATGTCCTCCTCTCAGCTGGCAGCATTCGCAGAATTTAAAGACTAAAGGAAAATGAGCAAACATTTCAATCATGATAAAAATAATTCACTGCTTTTGTATAATGATTTATGGTTTACAAAGTCTTTGATGTAGCCCCAGGAGACAGGCAGGTGTGGTAGTACTCTTTGCATTTCATAGACATAGGAAGTGATCACGTGTCTAAAAATCATTAGAGGTTAGCTTAGAACTTGAGTTTTCTGGTTTGTAGACACTCTCTGAAACAAACATTGTCTCTCTAGAATGATTCCTCAGATACAAAACGGGTGACCCTTTCACAAAAAGGAAATAGGAACGTTAATAGGGCCAGCTTACACTACTTGCAAAAATGCTACAGTCATCCTTCATGTTTGTACATCAGCATATTCTCTATACTTAGAGAAGGTGTACCCTGTGCTCTAAGACACAGAAAAGGAGCCTTGTAAGGTGCTGGAGAATGAGGGTGGTACCTTTGTGAGGAGGAATTTAGTTCAGAGAACACATGAGCCAATCACTTAGTTCTGAATATAGTGGATATGGGGCCAAATGTAGTATTTTAAAAGTGCTGTAGTTTAACTTCCAATGTTTGCTGTTTATTTATAGCTGTTGTTTATAAAGAGTGATTTCGATCAGAAATTGTGCCTGTGGTAGGGTTTTAAAAAAGGAAGAAAAAAAGAATTATAAACTTTTCTGGTGAAACCATTGCAATAGAGAAAAAATATGATATCTGACAAAAACCAAGGACAAGCTTTTCTAGTAAAAATGATGCAATAGATAAAGATGAAATATGACATCTTCATAATACCAGAAACCTTTGTAAGTTGTTGCAGTGTAGTCACCAGGGGTGTTTCATGAGATGCTATGACTAGAAGTCTGGTCACAAAATAATTTCCTAAAATTATAGTAACCTGTAATTCGAGGCATAAAATAGGTTACTGAACTGAATATAATATCCAATTCTGGCTCATGAGGAAAGGATAATTGGGAGGACATGACAGGCCTTAGATACATAATTTCCTGGGTTTGCATATGATCTGAGCAGTGTGGGTAGTCATTTATCATTCCTGCTCACTACCTATGATTCTGCAGTTAAAAGTGGTCTTTTTGATGTAAACATTGCCCTTTCTGAAGTCCTCCTTGTAAGAACTGTTTAGGGGAGGAAGGTATGAACTCAAATATCTAGAGGTAGAGGGAAAGGACTAATATCTGGGAGAACAAGACACCCAAAGAATGGGAGAGAAAACTAAGAGGAACCTCAGTGTGGAGATGAGAATGGTGATGAGAACAGGGCTGAGGATCCAGTTCCGTGACCTCACAACTTTACAGATGGCATGTCTTAAAGTAAGCCAAGCCTGTGTTGCTGGGTTAAGATTCTTTGCATTTCAAAGACAGTGTTTAGATCAACTGATTTTTCTACCCAGTTATCAGACTAGAGGAGAAGCCAGTCCAACAGGAAGCAGAGTTGATAATGTAGTGCTTAGTGGCTGTGACTAATTAGAGGACTTTAATTAAGCTGTGAAGAAAGCATAAAGACACGCTTAGTCAGTTTCTACTCTTTTGCATCTGGGAGCATGAACAAATTGATAATCTCCTAGGCCATCACATGATCCTTCCTTTCTCATTTGATCTTGGTGTAACCTGATATGCACCTTCCTGAGATGATTCAGATTATACAAGTAAATGACCATGTTATACCTAATGGTCTTATTTTAATAACAACAGAAATACCAATAATGATACTAATCAGGCTTTTCATATTATTTTATCTCCTGAAATGTAGGAAGCATTTATAACTGGTAAAAATAAAGGAAAATTTAAAACACCCCTGATATCTTTATGGCTTTTAAGAACCTTTGAGATACATCTTTCTTTGCCCAGTATTAGGTCTGAGTTCTGAAATTCCCAGGCCTCACTCCCACAAAAATACCAGGAAACTCTTAGAAAGAACAAAGCCCATGGTAAGTGATATCCCATCTATCTTTTCTGAAGCATTGTCTGCTTTCAAAATATTGTATTCAGGGGGAAATCAGAGGGGGAGATGAACCATGAGAGACTATGGGCTCCGAGAAACAAACTGAGGGTTTTAGAGGGGTGGGGGATGGGGGGAGGGTTAGCCTGGTGATGGGTATTAAGGAGGGCACATATTGCATGGAGCACTGGGTGTTATACGCAAACAATGAATCATGGAACACTACATCAAAAACTAATGATGTACTGTACGGTGACTAACATAACATAAAAAAAAAAAGAAAAAACCCCCAAATATTGTATTCATTATATTTTATATCATCTTAGATATTTATTGCTTAGAAAATTTTCTGTAATGTCAAGATAGCTTGCTCATAGCCTTATCTTCTTTCCATCTTTGCAATTTTCCTCCTTATTAATTTAGTCCTTTTAGTCAAAACAATACGTATCTCTTAATGATCTCTTTGTGGTGGGAACTGTGAAAGGTTCTGTTATGTATCTCTGTACGTCCTTGCTTTCTGTGTCTAGTAATTCTATGACTCTCTTTACTCTTTCCCTGTGAACATAATGCTTTATTAGATTTATTCCAACAACATAACTAGTTGGGAAACTATGGGCAGCTCTAATACCTGCATTAATGATGGTACCTATGGCGGGGAAAAGAACAAACTTATGTTCCATGTTGGGTGCCACATTTAATGGAGAAAGTTAGACTCAAAGAGCCTCTCACAAAGATATAGAGAGGTAGGGAGTAGTGATTTAGACCCAGGACTTGTTGGTTCTAGAACACAATTTTCCTTCTATTTTCATTGCTTTTATTGTTGAAATAAAAACTATGATGTCCTGGTTAAGTAATCTCTTTATAACAAAGTCAACTGTGTTTCTTTAAGATTAAAAAAAATTATTGTGGTAATATTTTTGGAGATGAGTTATCTCATAAATGAAGGGGGTTTGCATATGTGCTGGATTTAGCATTATACTGAAGGTCATTTGCAACAGTCCCTACAGTTGCTCTAATTTCCCGACAGGTATGTGTTTAGGGAAAGGTGGGGCTCCCTACCTCATAATTACTCAAAAGTAGTATTGATGAACAGTTCAGGTTGCTGGGTTGGCACCATTAAGAGAGATAAGATTGCTCCCCAGAGCCATCTGGAAGATTGAAAAGTACTTCAACTGAATGGAAAGAAGGGTGAGTTGTATCAGACATAATTCATTATGCCTCTCTGACTTGTCACATTTTTTTCTCTATTTCCTGCCATTTGGGAATACTGTGTCCTATCTACCCTAGAGAGAAGATAGTAAGAAAGGGGTTAATCATTTGAGCATTGCCATTTTCTATTAAGGAATCTATAAGGTATTAGTAGCCAACCATTCACTTTTAAAAAGTTACAACTGTTAGCCTCTATTAGTATAATTTTGGGGAAATTCATGCTATAATGAATCATTAGGCCAGAGACTGAATACACAGCTAAGATTTGCTTGGTGCATCCGTGGTGTGATCTTGCAATCCTGTCACTCACTTAGCTTTACATAATAATAGAGTTTACTGTTGAAGACCCTTTGTGACCCTAGGTTACGTCTATGTTTTTGTTAAATTTCAATAATTTACTCTATATATTCCTTCCTTATGTCCTAGAATAAATTTTTATACCTCAACTCTGGTTGACAAATATGTATCTTTGGGGGGTTATATCCTTTTTATTATCAAAATTATTCTTATAGCCAAGAGGTACTGACTGACCTTGAAGTACTTTCTGAATCATCACCACCTTCTCATATGAAGTTGTAGAATACAGAAGGGCCGTGGGTATCAGCCTTGAAGCTGTAAATATTAAGTGTCTAGAATCTGTGAAGAGGGACAAATTTAGGGAAATTGGCTCGTTGATTATTTTAAAGATATACAGGTCATGTGGGGGAGGGAGTTACTGTTTCTAAGATGTGCTGTTGACATGATATTTGGGAAGGTTAGTTAAATTCTCACTGACCTTTACGGAGATGGTCATGATTACATAACCCTTTCTAGCAAAGTCATACATAAACTCATGTTCCTTTAAATCTGTGGCACTTCGATTTTGTTTTGGTTTTAAAAGATTAATCTCAGTGGGAAACAGTCAACTCCCCTTGCAGTTCTTTCCACAGAGTTCTTTTCACCCCTCTGACTGCCACCACCCATTGTTTTCATATTTGTCTTTGCTCTTCAAGAACTGTTATCTAATTCTCCAAAGATATCCACTGGTAACATTTCCAGGGTATTTGCAATTTAGAAGGGCACCCTCAAAGAGCAAAAAGTGCTTAAGATGAAAATAAATGAATTTTTGCTGCTTGTATTATAGATAATGAAAGAAATATTTTCTATTTCAAGCTTCTTCAAATGATATGCATATAGATACTGACTGATGGGTAGCCTGGTAAATATAATCTAAAATTCTTAGCATTTGGCTTTGAATGCATTATCATGATGTTCTCCAAGCTTTGCCAGATAATAAGAATTACTGGAGACACTTTTTAGAAATTCATATTTCTTCCATCCCTCCTCAGATCAATAGAATGAGATTTTTCAGAGAATATGCTTTCTATTTGTATTTGTAGAATTTTAGGACTGACCTATTTGGGAAACACTACATTATAATATTTAAGAAGTCTTTTTTCCTACTTATGCTGAAGTTAATTGTGTGACAGTTGAATAAATGTTAATATTCTAAGTGATGGCTGGTTCCCAGAAAACAATATTATGATAAAGTAGTTTTATTATTATTGTTATAAAGCATTATTACAAAGCTCCTGTTTTAGAGGATGGTGCATCTCTAAAGTTTTGTATGTGCTCTAGAATAAATTTCTATACCTGTTTTATATGTTATTTTTCTTCACATCTTAAATACATAGTCAATTTAAGCATATACAACTTAAGTACAATGAAGATCCTATTGAGATGAATGGTTGGCCACTTTAGACATGCCAAAGGAGTACTATTATTTCAATTGTATCATATTTACAATTTATAAAACTTACATTTAGGACTAATATCATCAAAAAAAATAGCAAGAACAAAATATGAGAAAAGATTTGCGGATTTTGTTTGTAACAGCAAAACTCTCTGGGCTGACAGGCTGCACCATCATGTGAAAACTTGAAATGTATCAGTTGAATTTAAGTTTGAACCTTGTTACAGTAGTCAGTTTGAGATTTTTGATCCATAATGTATGACAGTGTGTTTTGTTTAAAAATCAAATATCCTAATGTCTAGGAAACTTTGCATATTATTTAAAGTAGCAGATTAGGGAAAGATACTTTTTATTTTATGTAACATTAAAATTTTTAGGGAAGAGTGGCTTTTAATTACAGGTGATAGCAAAATGAGAAGAAAAAACAGCGTACAGAGAGTCACAACATGTGGATTCTAGTTCATAAGCAATTTACTAGTTGTGTTACTTAGTTGTTAGCATCATCTCCATCTCCCTTCACCTCAGCCACTTAGTAGAGAGGCCCTAGTATAATTTAGGACCCATAATGGAACAGTTTGGAACAATGCCACAAGCTGAGGAAAGAAATCCGTTAGTGGAAGAAGTGAAGGGATTTATGATAATGCTCTCTTTTTTGGTCCCCATGTGCCCTCTGCTGTGGTGTTTTGGGCTGTAAGACTTTGGGAAGTACAATTTGGATTAGAATGATTTTTGCTTGGGAAGTCTCATTTGTTTTAATGGGGCCAAGACATGCCAAGCTAGTGGGAGTCCAAGAGAATGGAGAGCAAGGTGTTGGCTGTTTAGGGCTTTTAGGGAGAAAGTAGTGAATGAGTTTGTAGGACTGTTCTGTGTTATCTCACCTTGATAATCTGTACAGGGCCGCTGGAGTTGTCAATATCATCTCAGGAATTTTTTTAAAAATTGACTATTTGGCTGGTGTATCCTTTTGCACATTTTTTGAGAACTCAAACACAGTGTTAGGTACATAGAGTACAAGGCCTGCCAAGGAGAAAAACTCCAGTATTTGTCATTACATAAGCTTGTTTCTTTGTCTAAAAATTAGAATTTCAATGTGCCCTTCAAATAAAATTACATTTAAAAACTGTGTGGATGGGGTGCCTGGGTGGCTCAGTCAGTTAAGAATCTGACCCTTGGTTTCGGCTCAGATCATGATCTCGGTCATGAGATCAAGCTCCACCTCAGGCTAGAACTCAGTATGGAGCTGCTTGGGATTCTCTCTCTTTCCCTCTCCCTCCCCCACTGCCCCTCCAACTCGTCTGCATTCACACACACACTCTTTCTGTCTCTCTCTCAAATAAATAAATAAATAAATAAATAAAATCTTTAAAAAAAACTGGGGATAAACAGCAATGCATATAATTTGTATGTGGATAATTAGTAGTTCACTCCTCTTGTATGTAGATATTGTGAAGAAATTGGATGGCATTCCTTCTTGATCTATGAACTGTTAAAAATGTCTAAGAGAAAATAAATAAATGGAAATGTCTTTTGGAGGCCACTGACTTCCCTTCACCTTAGATTGCTATGGATAAGACACAGAGTAAAATTATGAAGGCACTTTAGGGTAGAAGAGTAGGTATTAAGTTTTGAAGACCTCTAGATTGGGAGAGACTTTAGAGATAATCTTGTCCAATGTATGCATTTCAGAAGCTGAAAACCAGAAGAATAGTAAATCACCCAGGTAATGAGATCTCGTTCCTGTGAGGGCAGAATCTCTACTATGATTTTGCCTTTGAGACATAGCTTGTATCACTGTCTTTCTTTATTGGTTAATTGTATTTGTAAATATTTTATCTCCCTGTGTTATAAGGTTCTTGAAAACAGAAACTGTGTCTTATATTTCTTTGTAGCTGTTCCAAGAGTTCAATAAATAAATGTTTGTTATTGTTGTGGGGCTGATTTGTGGGAAAGACTCCCCTACCTCTGCAAATAATGTGATTTGTACTGTCACCTTGGCAAATAAAGAACAGTTGCAGGCATGTAAGTAATCCAAATAAAGCTTTGCATAAACATTTTAAGATCCTAAAATATTGGAATAGATGAGACCATTGAATAGAAATCAACATCAATCGCAGCCCACCCCATTTTTAATAAGTTAAAAATCCAGGTGTATAATTTGATGCAAGTGGTCACTTTTGCTTTCAGTCTGAGAGGAAGTCAATAAATTCCTTTTGCTGTTACTCACAAAAGTAGTTTAAATTCTGTGCAGGACATGAGTCTGGGGAATCACATCAGCCTCAGCGTACAAAAGAGCCTGGAAAGACAGCAGAACAATGTCTCCCCAATCGAGCTGCTGAGGGAAGGTGGTCTTACGTTTCCCTGCAGGAACTAGCAGGCTAAATTTAATTCTCAGAGTCAGAGCTTGCCTTTTCAGCTCCATATCCATTATGCAATCTAACCTGAAGGTGCACTTTTTTTTTCTTTTCTAATATTCTTAAGTCAGTTGGAGAAATCTAATACTCCTATTTCTAAATTACATCAGCTTAGCTAAAGATATATTTTCCTTTCTATAAAATTCAGTTCAAAAGAAAAAAGAAAAAAAAAAAGTAAGCCTAATATGCAAGAAAGGGAGAGAAGGAGGCCTAGAATATGTAAATTGTTTGATATTTGACAAATCAGTTACTGTGTGTGGTATGATATGCAAATTAAGGATAATGCCTCCCTCTTATCTGCATTGCAGATTCTTCCTGGCATGTTTTTCATGCATTCTGCATGCAGTATGTACAACAGAGCATCATAGCTTAGTGCAAGAGATCTTGGCTGTGGAAATCAGAAGGAGGAAATGTATATTAATTTTATAATCTTTAAAATTATGTGAAATTTTTGTATGTCTAGTCACAATCAATGAGTTGATGAGATCAGAGTCTGGTAATTATAAATGGAGATTGCATTAAATAATGTGTTTAAGGGTAAGTTACAGGTAATACATCTCTTAATTCTAAAGCTGCTTAGGGATTTCTAAATATGAAATTCACCATATGCTAAGACTAATGCTTAGAACAACAGGTACTAGTGTCAAATGTGTGCATACGTATTATTAAAATCTATATCATAACAACATATGCTCACACTGAAATTTAAACCTTTGACCTTTGCACTCTTAGTACTACATAGAATCTGTGCATCATCGATTTTCTAAATAGATTGGGGCCAAGTAGGCAGTTTTCTATGTGGGGTGACTTGAGCTTGTCAGAGATTATTCCGTTCTTGAGATTCAATCATTGAAAATTCATGTTTTTGTTTGACTATTGTTTTGGGTTTATTTTCTTTTTTCTTCACGAACAATGCAGACATCCTGGTGAAATAAACCTTTGAAATTTTGTCATCTAAACCTTGGTAGAATTAGCTATTAGTAAACCAAGTGGGTAAATTCCTGTAGTAGGGAACAGACATATGCCTTGGCTCAAGGATATATTCTGATTACAGAGTCATTATACTGAGAGTTGTATGTGGCTTATAGATTCAATTTATGTTTTGTACGTATCTTATAAATAACTATTTTTTTTTTTTTATAACGGGGTTTCAGATTTAACATTTTTTCCTTATCACTGGAGTTTTGTTGAGCCCTTATCATTAGTTGAATTTGTTGAGCAGTAATATCCCTATTACCTCGTCAGGCACAGTCTAATGATCAATGTAGAAACAAATGGAACCTGCTTCCTGTTTCTACCTTTATCCTCTTTTCTTGTCCTCTTCTTCTCCAAATGATGTTACCTCATTTAGTAGACTACCATTTTCTTACATGGAATGATTACTGATTTTTCCTGATTTTACTCAGCAGACCACAAGTTATAAATGTCATTTTTTGATTGTTGTTTTAAGATAAAAATACAAAAAATCCAGTTTTGTTCATAATTTTTTTGATACAGAAATATTTAACCCCATTACAAGGAGATAGTATTGAAGAATAAATATGTTTGTGTAAGTGAAACTTTAGCAGATGATAAAATTTTTTAAAATAAGTGCTGTAGAATATCATAGGATGAGCTAGAAACAACAGTAAGACACTATATTATTATTAATTTTTTGAGATGCCACAGTTATTGGTAATGAGAATGTTCAATTATTGGCATTTTGGCATTTTCTATTGTCTAATTTGCTAATTTTATCATATACCCCTTGCTTCCTTCATTCGTTCGTTCGTTCGTTCCTTCCTTTCTCTCTCTTTCTCTCCTTCCTTCCTTTCTTCCTTCTTTCCTTCCTTTCTTTCTTTCTTTTGTTTTTCAGTTTATTTGTTTTTATTTTATTTTCAGTTAGTTAATATAGTTAGTTAATATGCAGTGTTATATTAGTTTCAGGTGTATGATATAGTGATTTAACTTCCCTGTACATTATGCTGTGCTCACTCTAAGTGTAACCACCATTTGTCACCATAAATACTATTACAATATCATTGACTATATTTGCTATGCAGTGCCTTTTATTCCCATGACTCGTTCATTCCATAACTGGAAGCCTGTATTTCCCTCTCCCCTTCACCCATTTTGCCCAGCCTCCCACTCCCTTCCCTCTAGCTACCATCAGCTTGTTCTCTGTATTTATAAGTCTGATTCTGCTTTTCATTGTTTATTTACAATAGCCAAGATATGGAAGCAACCTTAAGTGTTCCTAGATGAATGGATAAGGAAGTTTGTTTTGTTTTGTTTTGTTTTGTTTTAAGATAGAGAGCATGTGAGCAGTAGGGGAGGAGCAGAGGGAGAGGGAGAGATCATGACCTGCCTCGAAATCAAGGGTCAGATGCTTAACCAACTGAGCCACTCAGGCACCCCAGGAAGGTGTGTTTTACACACATACACACACACACACCGTGGAATATTATGTGGCTGTAAAGAGAAGATCTTGCCATTTGCAACAGCATGGTTATATCTAGAGGATTTTATGCTCAGATAAGTCAGATGGAGAAATATCATATGATTTCATTTACGTGTAGAAACTAAAACACAAATGAACAAACAAACAAAAATATCATACACCTCTTTTTGATGTTTGATCCTGGAATTTTATGGTAAGGGCTGTGCAGTGCTTCACAGTATACTCTGAAGTTCTCATAGCACAACATATCATAATTATCCAAGGAAGGAGTGATTTTAATTTTTTGAGTGTTGTGATCATGTGTATCATTAGTCCTCAAAATATTTTCATTTTTCCCCTTGATTATAGTAACTTGTGGTATACTTGTAGTAAATATTTTCTCTACTCCTAATTTGCATCCACTACCGCTTTGTACCTCTCAGTGGATTAAAATCTTCATTCCTTATTTATGTTAAATACAAGTAGAATGAGGGACTTTCTTGGTGTTGATCATCTTGCAGGAAGCCATACTGGCTTTGTTTTCTTAAGAATATTAATTATTAAAGCATTGCAAAATCATATAGACTGGCTTTTAGATGCATTTGAAGATATTCCTTGATTTGCCAGAATTTGGGCAGAATTTGCTTGTTTATATGCATCATTTTCCTCAAGTAGTGTCTTTCTGGTTAATCCTACTATTATTTTTGTTGTTTGCTCTCCGTGGACATGGCAGGGCATAAATAAAGGTAGGGAAAGGAAGAAGACTGTGAAAGGGAGGATGCTTTTTTTTAAAAAAAAAATTATTTTATCTTATTTCTTGGTTGAGTTCAGGTTAACCTGATTAGAGAGGAGGTTTCTTAAGATAGCAAATTGCCAAGTTTTTTCATTCCTAGAAAAAAATATATCCTTCACTTTTCCTGACAATGTAATATTCCCTCTATTCAACATTACTTCACTACTTTAGACCACTCACCCAATAATCCAAGATTCTTTTTCAGTACAAAAAGTCTTTAGGGCCATATTTTGTTTTTGTTTTTGTTTTTGTTTTAGGATGACATTGAACTAAGAGTGGGAAGACTGGGTGAAGCTTTTATTTTTAGGAGAATATATTATCATGGTGGGGAAGGAATATGGAGAAAGCCACCTTTGAAAGCCAGGAAAGGAAATATTAATTTAATCAAATGAAAGAGCTTTTAGGCTGATTATTTTAGCATTTGAAAATGTATTGGTATTTCTTTCATGAACATATGGGAACTCCTAGAAGTACCTTGAATTTTTGGCACTTTTTTAAAATCTATTTTTGAGGCTAAAATGAAGGAGAAGGTACAAGAACTGAGTTTTAATAGAGAAGTGGCCAGATTAGAAGAAACATTTTTCTGTTTTTTCTTTTCTTAAAGATGTACTTATTCATTTGAGAGAGAGAGAGAGAGAGCGAGTACGGGTGGGCATGTTTGCAGAGGTGCGGGACAGAGGGAAAGAATCTCAACTAGACTCCCTGCTGAGCACTGAGCCTCACACAGCCTGATCTCACAACCCTGAGATCATAACCACAAGATCATGACCCCAGCCAAAATCAAGAGTTCGATGCCCAACCAACTGAACTACCCAGGCTCCCCTTTTCCTGGTTATTTTTACTCCCCATTCCCCCTGTGTCAAGCAGGTTTAAGTGTATTTCTGTCACACTTTCGCCCATAATTATGTTTAAATATTTCCACATCAATTTCTTTCCTTTGTGGTCTACTTTCACACATAGCACTCTCCTTTCATTTCTTTCCTCTTGTTTTGTGTCTTTTCTCCTGGAGTTAACTTCAGCTAACTGCAAGCTAAGAGACATTGCCACAGTTTCCTTCTAAAGCACAAGGGGATTCCTGGAAAGAAGAGGCACATACCTGTCCTTCGTCCCAGTGACTAACGCCTTATACTATAAGCATTTGGTATCGTCATTTTACACACACAGCCTCCACTGCTCTAATCAGACTCCAGGAAAATTTTAAAACAATTTTAGCAGAAAGGAATGGAAACATTGAAATAGAGATACTATAAATTTGAGCAGGAGAAAATAAGTGCACTGTCTGAGCATTTGTCCATTATCCTTTGTCTAAGTTTTTGGATAAGCAATAGAGAGTAAGATCCAAGCAAGGTTTCTGTATCCTGAATACATGGTTCAGTGGGGCAGTGTTTGTAAACAAGAGACCGTTTCTTTTCTTCCCTCTGTATCCTCCATCCCAATTTGTAATTATTTCTTCCTTATGCACCCCTGGCCTCTTTTCTCTATCAAGTCACTGATACCAAAGGAAGAGAGTGCCCCAGTTGTCTCTGGGCCTTGAATTCCTGTCTGCTTACCTAAAAAGTCCTATTAACTACTCCAGTGGACCTGATAATATTAGCTAACATTTATCAAAAACTTAGTAAGGGCCAGACATTATGCTAAATGTTTTAAATATATTGAACCCTCATATTGATCCTAGTAAGGTAGGAACAATTATTATACCAATTTTACATCTTAAGAAACTGAAACTCAACAAGATGAAGTAAGTAGCTAGTGTACAATGGGTCAAGGTTTTGAACCCTGTGACTCTGAAGCTGGCATTCTAAATCACTACTTTCTCCCTATTTTACATGTGAACACACACACAAGTTCATCTTCTTTCTGTTTCAGGCCCACTTCTCTCCTCAATATATCTGGATTCTATTTCCATTGTTTTATGCCCAGTTTTAAAGGATCCTCCAAGCCCCATTCGATGGATGCTTCTGCTGGGCTACTTGTTTCATTCTTGACTCTGGTTTTTCCCCTAAATCCCTTTTTTGGAAAGTCTTTTGGCTATATACATTGACCTACTGGGTTATGCATTCAGGGTCCAGAAGCCTTTCAGACTCTGAGTCCCTACTTCCGCTTATTCAGAAATGGAGTTTAGAATGGACAATGGAGACGAAGTGCATTTGTCTTCTCCAGTCCCAATGTTTAATATCTTTAGTACAATGCTTCTAGTCCTTTCTGCTGAAGCTATTTGATTTTTTTTTCCTGAAGTTTTATTAAGGTGGTGGAAGTTATAGATGTATAAAATGCCAACAATGGATGCTGATAACAAAAGGTATTTATCAGTGGAGTGAAAGGAAGTTATCCTCCTCCTCTTTCTCCTTTTTTCCTTGTGCCTCCATGAGGAGATTATAGCAGTATACATTTTTGGAGTTAACTGAAGTTAGGCTAGATAAGAAGTTGTATATGTTGGGAATCCTTGGTCCAGTTATTCTGGTAGAGATAACTGAGTGATCAAAAAGCTATTTTCTCACATCTACCCTTATATGCTGAAAGTTGAAACCTGTCATATTAGACTTATGGTAGCAACAAGGTCCTGAGATGAAAATTATATAAAGCATATGGTAAACTAACGAGTAAAAAGGGCAGACAATATTTAAGGTTAAGAAAATGAAATAGGGTCTCTGAAGTGAAAGTGCATTAGCTATTTTATAGTTCAATAAGAGTTGGTAGAATGATTTTAAAAACAACAAAGGCCACACTGCAGAAAGGGAATAGAATATTTTTGTATGTTTTAATATTTACTACATTTACAAGTTAACAAGTTAGCATCATATATTTGGTGGTCTTTAATATGCATTCAGTTCTTTGATTTTTTTTTTTTTTTAAAGATTTTATTTATTTATTTGAGAGAGAGACACAGCGAGAGAGGGAACACAAGCAGGGGGAGTGGGAGAGGGAGAAGCAGGCTCCCCACAGAGCAGGGAGCCCGATGCGGGACTCGATCCCAGGACCCTAGGATCATGACCTGAGCTGAAGGCAGTCGCTTAACCAACTGAGCCACCCAGGCCCCCAGTTCTTTGATATTTGACATCTATAGGATGAGAGCTATGCTAGGGGGCAAATTAACATTTATTGAGCATCTACTGTATGTTGTCAGACTTTGGGCAAGGTGCTTTACGTATCAAATTTCACATAGTTTTCACAGTTGCCAGGTGAGGTGAATCCAATTATCCCCACTTTGACAGTTGAGGAATTAGAGGCTCCAGAAAACTGAAAAAAAAAACTTACCTGAAGTCATGAAACTAGAAAGTGGAAGAGCTGAAGTTGCTGAGATTTAGATTCAGTGTTTTCTTGGCTTTAAAGACTGTGATCGTTCCACTGTGCTATGCCTAATCATGCTTTTTCCCGAGAAAAATATCTTTTATGTTATCCTCATTATCTGTATGAATCCTTTTAAAAAATCTGTGCAAGTCATTAAAAACAGAAGTTATCATAGCTTTTGTATTCATTTCATAAACCTAATGTAAGACAAGCAGTTTCAATGAAGAATAAGACAAAGCCTGACTCTGGGAGAGACAGCTATCACACCTCATAATGAACACTCACAGAGATTAGCTAGATAGAGAATCTGGGAAACTTTCCAGGGAGCATCAAACATGATCTTTCTAACATTGCATTTTACTCTTGGACATTCCACTTTGATTCCATTTGCCCTATTCTTAAAAGCAGATTTTCATTAATTTCTGACAAGTTAATGCTGCTTTATATCCCCCAATCACAATGCTGGGTAATTTAAAAACTCTATAAGAAATAAACCCTTAAATAATTTTGAAATAACATGACCCTCTCCCCCTCCATTTATTTGTAAGATAAAGTAACAAAACTGTGTGGGTTAGATTGGAATCAAATAGATTTCTGGTCTCCTTGCCAGTGAATTTTGCTTTCTAAATATGCTACAGCCTATTTAGCACTTGGAAGCACCATGGATAAAATTCTAAACTGTATAATTTTTTTCCTCCGTGTAAAAAATCAGATTAAACATTATATGTCAAAGAGATCCAAAACCAGTATTTTCTTTCTTATCTTTGAAATGCTTTGAAAAATTCAGAGACCACCTCTGCTCCAGATACTCCCCAATTTTTAAACAAAAGGAAATACTTTTCTTTAGATTATTTTTACATTAAAAATCTCCAACTGTTAAATTGCCTACAAAACTGAACATTTTGTATCATGGAAATAAACAGAGAAAGTAGTCACCAATATATCACAATTAATCTGTATATTGAGCTGGCATGCATTAAACTCAGTCACATTGACTGAAAACGGTCAGAAAGAACAAAGCAGAAATACCAATGATTGATGAAAAGACATAAAGATGGATGATTCTCTTATGGAGCAGTGAGAGAGTGAGGGGTAGGCAAGAATTGGTGTTAACTGTTCTTAAAAAATCATTGTTAATGATCTGGCAAGACTCAGTCAACAGCACATCAATGAGTCTGATGAAAGATGTGAGATCCAGAGGTGTTACAGCATCAGGTTAAGAAGAAAACTCATTCAAATAAACCCTATGCTAGAAGAAATAGGAAGAAAAGAGATAAATGACAGTTAAGAAGGAAAATCTTTCTCAGGAAAGTTTTTTCTTAGATCATTTCTCTGTGTGGGACGCTAGAAGGGTTTCAGTGGTATGTTTTGGCTAATTGAGCAGAGGACCATTGTTACTTTGGTTCCATGATCACTTTGCTACTGAGCAGAAGGGAATAAATTTCTAGTGATTAGAGAATGTCTAGATAATCTAAGACCCTTGGGTTGTTGCCATATCCAGCGTCCTTGGCACACTTCAGGTGTATGAAATGTAGGGAGAAAGTTGGCAGTACATCTTGGTCTTATTTCACAGAAAAAAAATGGAGCCCTGAGGTATGAAATCCCTCAGCTCTTGGCCTTCATACCTACAGGTAATTTATACATGTCTTTTCTGACTTTCCTCTGCATGGCTAACACTAGTTAACCACTGTTTAACCTGTACTTCTGTGCTTTCTCCAGTTGCTGACTGCTTTGGGACTGGGATGTGGCTGCTCAGATTTCACTTTATTTGGCACCTTTCTTATAGCCCTTGAATATGTGTATTCAAATTTGTCTGGGAAACACTAAACCCTTCAGTCCATTTTCCTTGATCTACCTCCTATTCCTCACATTCTCCCTGGAATTAAGGGCTTAACTTTTATTTACTCTCTAACACTGACAGTGGACACCAGGGGACTTCTTGGTTTCTGAATCTAACAAACTCTTAACAGTCCTCATTCTTTTTCTCCCCAAGGCAACTGAATTTGTCAACCACCTCTTCCTTTCCTCATGGTTTCCTGATTCTTGCCTTTTTCCAGCCTCTTTGACTTTCCCTTCTCAGTGGCCTTCTTTCTCCCCCAGCTTCTGAAAGTATTGGGCATTCCTCAGGGCCTTGCTCTTTACCTTTTCTCACCCATGTCCCTTATCCAGACTATTTGATCACTTCCATGCTTTAACTATGTCTTATATATTGATGACTCCAAATCTCTCTTCTGAGCTCCAGACCTAAAAGTCCACATGCTTAGAAGACATGGCAAACTCAACACATCTGCAATTTAAATCATATGATATTTCCTTTATCTCCCAGTGATACCATCATCCAATTGCTAACCCAAATCAGAAACTTGGGTGTTAATTCCCTTCTTTTATTCACATATCACATCTAACTGATAGAAAGTTCTGTCCATTCTACCTCTCAAACATCATTTCTCTCTGACTCTTCATCACTGGGCTGCCCTCCCTGGTTTAACCCTCATGGCTTCTCATTCACATTGTTGTAATAATCCCCTAATTGGCCTCCCAAAAATCCAGGTTTGTTCTTTTTTTTTTTTTTTTAAGATTTTATTTATTTATTTGAGACAGAGAGAATGAGAGAGAGAGAGCACATGAGAGGGGGGAGGGTCAGAGGCAGAAGCAGGCACCCTGCCGAGCAGGGAGCCCGATGCGGGACTCGATCCAGGGACTCCAGGATCATGACCTGAGCCGAAGGCAGTCGCTTAACCAACTGAGCCACCCAGGCGCCCGGGGTTTGTTCTTTTTTAATGTATACCTAAAACTCATGCTAGAGCTTCTGTCCCCAAATCCTTTCTTGTTCCCATTTCATAGTATCCTATGTTTGTGTGAAAAGTCTAAATTCTTAATTTAACATATACATCCTTTCCTATCTCTCAACCCCATTTCTTATGCACCTTAAGGTCACTTTACGTCTTATCAAACTACTGTGTTTGTCCAGTGCATCTTGTTGTTTTACCCTCATAAGCTTTTCGGTACCCAAGCAAAAGCATTATTTTTTCTATGAAGCTGATCCCGATCCTACTGGAGAGAATTAATCATTATAACTTTACCTTCTATGATACCCTGCACCTAATACATTATATCAGCTACAGTGCTTTTCTATGGTTATTTGGATGAAGACAAAATGTCTTCATCTCCTTACTAGATTCTAAGCTTTTGGGGGGTACGATATTATCTTATTCATCAGTGAGTCATTAAGACCTCACAAGTAATAGACACTTAGTTTTATTGATTTGAATGAAAGAATTGTTGAGTTAATTAATAGATATATGTAAATTTTAAAGCTTAAAGGTATTAAATAGCCAAAAACATGAGTCTGAAAATGGCAATACAGCTGGGACTTAATTTCTTTCTTTTTTTTTTTTAAGATTTTATTTATTTGCGAGAGAGAGAATGAGAGACAGAGAGCATGAGAGGGAGGAGGGTCAGAGGGAGAAGCAGACTCCCTGCTGAGCAGGGAGCCCGGTGCAGGACTCGATCCCGGGACTCCAGGATCATGACCTGAGCCGAAGGCAGTCGCTTAACCAACTGAGCCACCCAGGCGCCCAAGGGATTTAATTTCTGTAGCTTTTATGCATCATTAAATCCTTGTACTTATTTTCCAAACTATGTCTGGAAACTGTTTCATGGATAGAAAAGGGGACTAGAAGAAAGCTTTAGGCATACAAAAATTGATGGTGATTACTTTTCCAATATCCTTTCTGGTGATGTATAAAAAATAGGTATGGGATAAATACTATTGAACGTTCATATAACTTTTGGCATCCAGTAAGTAGTTTGCATTATTTACAGGAACAACACAGGTAACACAAAGTCCCTGGGGGCAGCTTGGGGAGTCTGAACTCTCCATAAAGCCACTGCAATTTCACATTCAAGTGTTAGCTCATCATAGCTCAGCAAATCTTTTCTTACAAGTTTGGTTCACTTCTGTACTGTCGATTTGCTCTGGCAAAACATGGTCAAGAACCATTTTGCCTCAACACCACAGCTCTCAGGCAGACTGTGTAACTGTGTGCTGTAATTTTCTATTTATTTCTGCTTATCCAACTAGAATACCTTGAGTGTCTCCATGGCTCAAATAACACTTAGCCTTAGTAACAAAAAAGTCGAAGTGTTTTCATTTGTGTTTAGAAAAAGATCTGCTTCTGGCGTCTGGGTGGCTCAGTTGGTTAAGCGACTGCCTTCGGCTCAGGTCATGATCCTGGAGTCCCAGGATCGAGTCCCGCATCGGGCTCCCTGCTCGGCAGGGAGTCTGCTTCTCCCTCTGACCCTCCCCCCTCTCATGTGCTCTCTCTCATTCTCTCTCAAATAAATAAATAAAATCTTTTAAAAAAAAGAAAAAAGAAAAAGATCTGCTCTTATGCAATATTTCTAAATCTAAAAAAATTTAATATTTATACTGTTTTATCCTTAGTGGCTTATATACTTGTCTCTTCAGAAGGACTGAAAACTCCTTGAAAGCTCAATCTAGGTCTTTTCATCTTTGTATCTTTGGTGTATGGCAATGAATGCTTGCTATGTTGAACTGATGTGTGCTTATAATTTAACATTTCACAGTATATATATTATTAAATATGACAGAGCATGGATTCTACTTTTATTGTGATGCTCCATGATTTTTTTTTTTTTTTTACCATATTGGCTAACTCTGTTGGTTAATGCCTTCTATTAGTGCATTTACTGAGAAGCCTCAGAAGTCTTAATTTGCATCACTGTCAACATCTTAACAGTATCACAGTTGTATATTGTTTAAAATTACATATTATTTCTTTAATCCAGCAAGGAAAGAATTCCATCTCATCTTTTCAAAAGAATCCATAAAAACTGAGGAAGAGGGGGTGAAAGAGACTAAATATCAGAGGGGAAGAAACAGCATGCTGGCTTGTCATTTACATGGTACTCCCAAATCAAATTTGTGATGGCAAGTAGAATGCCTTGCATCCAAAATGTTTGATTTTTGTTCTGTGGCCCACCTATCAGCTGGGAAACCAACACAATTCTTACCCAATTACTAATGATGGTGTCCTTGTTCCATCACACAATTTCACGCTATTTATTTATGAAGAAATGCCTGACAACTTTGACACATTAAAGCATCTTATCTGGAATCCTTAGGACCAGATGTAGGCCAATAAACCAACTTCACAGAGTGCCAATGTCTTCAAAAAGTTAAAGGACAACACTAGAGCTTATTTTCCTTCATTTAACATTCCCTTTTGAAGCAAAAAGTAGGGGTGAAAAATGCTGTTGTTATAACAAACACTGTTAGAGCTATTACTGATCTCATTATACTACTTAAAAATAATGATGAATGGACATGGAGTGTCACTAACCTTCAATCTGACCAGCATAAGGAAGACAGGGTGACTTCTCTGAGGCACTGACAGCCCAATGGGCAGTTGGTATGTTTTATGACAGTGTGGTGGGTTGGCTGTCTTAAAGTATTCTAGGCCATAGATATTCAGACCAAAGTCATAGGTATTCAGATAGATTTGTAATGATTCTGGATAAATTAATGTATATTAGAACAATCAATAATTATCTTTTAAATAAAGAAATGATCTCTGAAGCAGTGGACTAAGTAAGCTCTCCCTGCTCAGTTAGATTTGCAGGTGCATTTTGGGGATGGATTCTTCAGCCTGACTTATCCAACTGTTCACATGCTACTGGTGTTCTAGCAGGGTATTTTAGTTCTCTCCTGCCTTTAGTAACTTTTCATTTCTGACTTCTGTATATTATTTCTCTCATGATGCTGAACTAGATATCTGGTAATTGTATTTTAAACACAACAAATATTAATATAAAAAAGTCTCTAATTGGCCTTATGCATTATGCTTAGGTGAATGGAGGCATAATTATTTAGTTATTATATCTTTAATTAAGTGGCACCATATACTTCATTTGCAGTTCCAGAACATTCAAATGTACTTATATGAGTAGGCTTTTCTAATACTAGGCTCCATCCGATGCACAGGGAAATGTATGTCTCCAGAAAAACTTCTTAGAATGAATAGCCTGCTTCAGCATTTATGTTAACTGAAAATATAATTTTATAAGGTATAATATTCAGGATTGCTAACAGCTGCTACACTCTTCTTTATGTCTGGTACACTTGGAATAACCTGTAATTTTCCTCTAGTTACAATTTGCAAGGTTGTAATTTTGGTTATAATGTTAAGTATAGTAATAGTATAGTTTATGGTTTCATAATAATCTCACTGTGAGGCACTTGTTCACATGTTATTGTAGAGCAAAGGACAGATAGAAATGCTGTAAAAATAAAGAAGAACATATCTGCTGATACAGCAACCTCTTAAATCTTTTCTATCAAGAATTTCCTACACTTTAGATTCCAATTTTCAATCATGTCTGAAAAATTAATATCTATTGTGAGTCTTCTCAAAAATGACTTCAGCTTCATGTTAAATATTACCTAGACTTCTATGAGTAACTCGTTCCTTTTTACTAAATTTATGTTTATTATTATAGCAATGCATACTATAAAAGGTGCATACTGAGGTTTTCATTATTGTACATTTAAAGACTTAACTATCATAGAATATAAAGAGAAAAATTTAAAAAATACCTCCAGTTGAAATCCTGGTTCTACCAATGACCTGGTAGTGATTTTAGACAGTTAACTCTTTCACCGTTTTCCCCATCTTAGGAAGTTACAGGGAAATGTTTTAAGCACTTCTAGGTTAACAAATACCTGGGTGAAAGATCTTATAAGATAAACATACTACTTGCTATTTGTACAGATTTGTGTTTTCTTTAAAGCATTGGGCTTCCATTAATGTTATAATTTATTTAAATCCTGATGATATCAGAATGTATATTAATCTCATTTTCTTAGATGATTGTGATTTTCAGAGCTCATACGGTAGCCTGGGATTCTCTGATTCCTGAGCATATATTTTCACCTCTGTAGCACTGCTGCTTTTCTCTATAGGAAATGATATCAATTGATATGTAGTAACTGGTTTTTAGTAAACTAAAATATTTAGGAGCACATTGAAGTGACTACATTTAAAGGATTGAGAGAAATTACAATGTATTTTAACTTCAGGAATATTTTTTTAGGATGTTTAATCAACAGCAATGATAAAATATATATATATAACATATTTTATATTCAGGAGGATCTATTTATTTTAATCTCTGATAATCTTTACGAAATGAATAACTGGGCACCCTTGATCTCAAATGCTTCATGTAAACACCGCTATAATAGCTACATGAATAGTCATTTGAGTTTGCCGCTGTGAGTAGACAAAGGCTACAATATGGTAAAACATAAAACCTCTCTTCCCATATGGCTTTCATGAAAACCTTCTTGTCTGTTTATTTATTTCAATTCCTTTTATGAGCAACTCTTTCTCTGCGTTTGATTTAAATGTTAGTATTCCTGGAGGTTCTGTCCTTGACCTTCTTTTAATTGAGCACTTTCTCTGGATTAAGTCAGTTATTTCCATGGCATCAACTACCAGCTAATCATGGCTTACCAGTATATCTCAAAGTTGTCCTAAACTGAACTCACTAACTGAAACCACCATCTATGTAATTGTTTGAGTTAGAAAACTGGGAGTTATTCTTGATTCATCCCCCCTCATACCACCCACACCTATTTAGTCATAAAGTCCTGTCAATTTTCTGTTCTAAAAATGGCTTGTAACTTTGTACTTAGCTCCTAGCCCTCTGCTAGTATCTTAGTTCAATGTTTATTCATTTTTTACAGTTTTCTAGTTCGTCTCCCTGTATCTAGTCATGCTTCATTCAAATGTCTTCTACACATTGATCTACCTGAAATACAAACATAATTATCATCCCTTTCCCAAACATCTTACATGGTTTCCTTTACCTAAAAGATTAAGAAGAGATATTTTAGTAACAAATAATTATCTTCTATAAATTGAGCAACATTTATTTGAGATATAGACTATTTTTTTCATATATATATATATAGTTTTATATTACCACTGTTGGCACATAATAGATGATTAATATAGTTTTGCTGGGTAAATGAATTAATGAAACATTCAAGAAAAAGAATACCATAAAATTAGGTAACTGCATATATTTAAAGTACCAAAATTTGCTTATGTGCATTGGCAAATACATTGCTTCCAAATAAGCATCATTTAAAAACCACCACTTACTATCAGTTGAAATAAGTAAACATATTTCTTAATATGTTTAGTGAATCAGATCTAAGTCCTGGCAGTAGTCTCCACAGCCCTCACCTAACTGACCATCTCTCTTCCTCCTTCACTCACTCCAGCCACCTGGTCTCTTTCTGGCCTTTGAACACCCAAGTCCTTGAGGCCTTTTGCACTTGAGAACTTGATTCCCTGGGAGAAGGAATCTTCTCTCATATAGCTGTGTGGCTCACTCTCTTTTGATCTTTAAGCAAATGTCATCTTCTCCTATTTAAAGACACAACCCTTCCCTCCTTCCTTTTCTGCTTTATTATTGTTGTTTCTAACACAATTTTCCATCAAATGTTCTATATATTTTGCCTTATCCTATTTAGTATCTGTGTTCCACAGCTAGAATTATAAACATCATGAGGGTAGAGGCTTTGGTCTGTTAGTGCTCACTGTTTTATCCCCAGAATCTAAACAGATAATAAATACTTATTGAATAAATGAATAAATGAATGAGTAAATCCTTTATATTTATTCTCAGAAAATGTGCTGTTAAAAATAAGACCCAAAAATGATTTGAAGCAGTTTACAGTGAAGAATATATCTACTAAGATTAATAAAATAGAAATAAGGTAAAAAGGAGGAGGAAGTGAATACAGTAACATAACTGTAACATTGCTTTAATTTTGTATCAAAGTTTTCTTTGAGATTTCCTTTAGTCAAAAAACAAAAAAGCAAGAGAAGTTACCTAGTTCTAGTTTTCAGAAATGAGAGCAAAAATTTTAGAGAATATTCTAATTTTGAGTTAAGTAGGGATTATGGAGTAATTTAATGAGCAGTTTCTTTGTAAAATGCAGATGATGCTTCAGCTATGGATTTTCTTAAAAGTAAATTTTGATAAAAGTTAAAAGAATAACATTAAAGCTAGTACAATGAAAACATTTCTGTGATATTCTCAGCTGATGTGGCTCAGGTCTGTAGCTTAATTTGATTGAAAGATTGATTTTGAATACTGAGAGAGGTGAATTGATAGCGTATCTCTTAGGCCTTTTTTTTTTTCCCCCCTTACATAACTGCTTCTCTTGTCAAAGTCTGATAGGAATTTAGGAACTGCATGTCAAAAAGTACTCCCAATTGGAGTTACTGATTCACAGTAGAAAACAAGTGAAGTTTCCCCCATATTCCTTAATTTCTTCCTGCCGTCTAACTTTCAAATTAAAAAAAAAAATTGGAAAATCATATCTGCAACAGCAACAAGACCTTCAAAAGAACCTAAACTTAAATCTGCAACACCAATAAGACCTTCAAAAGAACCTAAACTTAAATAAAACATGTGAATATAAAGTCATTCCAAATTCCTTAGCTTCAGTTTTGCTTCCTTCTAAACCATTCTCCACATGATATTTTTACAACAGCAAATATGATAATGTCATATCCATGTTTTTTACAAATCTAGAGACTCATGGCCTGAAGATTTTTTTTAGTCAGAGTTTAAGTTATTCAGACAATATTTAACAGACACTTAGTCTATCTGAAGGGCCCTATGTTATATACGTCTATATACATATAGCTAATAAAATTGCTTCCCACTCTTAGCAATATGACACTGTAAGAGGGGAAATGTGAACACATAACTCAATACAGGTGAGCATCAGGTGATGGGTACAAGGAGCTATGACTATTCAGAGGATAGAGAGAGCACTTCTCACTGGTAGGCTTAATGAGGCTTCATGAAATAGGTTACATCTGAACTGGGCCTTCCAAGATTTCTTAGTGCAGATATTTCTGGCAATAAGAATGCCAAGAAAAATGGCATTGCCAAGAGATATGTCAACATGGTCAAGCAGTGAGCAGATAACTGCAAATAGACCTGCTTTCTTAGACTGGAATGCAGGTAAAGCAAATGGTAGGGGGCAAGACTGGTAGGTTGGGATTGGATTGTAAACCGTGTTAATAGTACACGAAGAAATTTAAACCTTATACAATCACTAGAGAGTCAGATTTTGTGTCTGGGTAGGGAATTGGTGATGTTAATAGGTACTTCAGAGAAAGATTGAGTGTAGAGAGAACAAAACACATGACCATTACAACAGTATGATTGAGATTGTTAGTAGAGACCTCAGTTTGGATGATGATCTCAGATAATTAAAAGGATAATCTAAACATGTTAGTGGAGGGAAAGAGATTAAAATGATGCCTATATTCAGGGACCAGTAGTGAGAGGCATGGGACACTGAAAGGTGTAGGTATAGGATACTAGAAGATACATTAGATCCTCAACCAACAGGGAAGGTTTGGAAGAAGTAATGTCAGCCCCTTGAGGTCTACTTTGGTTTATCTTTTATTGGATGTTGTATCCCCATCATTTAGGACAGTGTAAGGAACACAATAGGCACTTGAATTATGCTTGTTAAGTGAATAAGTGATTGCCTGGCTAATGATTGCACAGAATAAACTTTAGTGTAGGTAAGTAAAATGATCTTGGTTGCCCTGGAGTTAATTTTACTGGTAAAAGATATATCCATGGCACTAGTTAGATAATTCAAAACATTAGTGTGGCTTTAGATCTAACAGTATATGTCAGCTTACTTCTTCTAAGAAGCAGTATAAAGTAAGAGTTACTTGTCTAGACTCTAGAAGTAGGCTGCTAGGGTTTGAATCCCAGCTTCACCACTTAGGATCTGGATCTTGGGCAAGGCAATTAGCCTTTCTGAGCTATAGTTTCCTTGTCTTTAAAATGGGAATAATTATAGTACTTACCTCATGGTGGTGTTATAAGGATTAAATGAGTTACTATGTGTAGTTAGAACATTTCCTGGCACATATTAGTCACTATATGTGTTATAAGTAGTAGAAGTGAACTATTAGAATGAAGTTTTATTTACATTTTTTATTGATGCAATGTACAGTTTTGGTTTTCTGGCACATTTCTCTTACCAAAGATTGAGGAATAGATAACAATCTGATTTGGAAAATATCCCCCAAATCTGATTAATGAAATTTGATAAAAAGTAAACATTGGTAAAAATGGATAAAATGCTTTAAACTGCTCAGAAGGAAAGTCCTACAAAAGTAGAACTTGATATTGAAAACAGCTCAAAGTCAAGAGTACTTGAAAAGCATATCTTTGAAAGAAATGATCTCTAAAATTAAAATCGGTCTAAGTTTCTTTTCATTTATTTTTGCTAAACTCAATCTTTTAAAAAAATTGTAGGCATTCAGAAACCTAATGGAAAAAACAGCTAGTGTCTCTGTTGCTTTTTGAAGAGATGGAAGTACTAGAAAATAATATATATAAAAATTAAGGTGCTTGGGGCACCTGGGTGGCTCAGTTGGTTAAGCGACTGCCTTCAGCTCAGGTCATGATCTCAGGGTCCTGGGGTCGAGCCCCGCATTGGGCTCCCTGCTCGGTGGGAAGCCTGCTTCTCTCTTTCCCACTCCCCCTGCTTGTGTTCCTTCTCTCGCTGTGTCTCTCTCTGTCAAATAAATAAATAAAATCTTAAAAAAAAAAAAACTTAAAAAAAAATTAAGGTGCTTTAGTTCAAAGGAATTTCAAAAGCTAGCCATTTTGAATTGTTTAATATTCTGCAGTGCACTGAAATTTAAATAGGGTCATTCTGGAGTACGATAGCCCAGTTTTTCTAATATATAGCAGAATATATGTCAGTAATCGAGTACCTGGGATTCAGTATGCTGTAATAGGGGAGTTAATTAACTGGGAACACATAAAAAATGAAACAGTTTGTTTTTGTTGATTTTATACATATAAGAGATTTTGTTCTATGACTTCTTTTACTTAAGATGTAGTATCATGAAACCAGAAAACTTAAATATGATAAAGATGTAATTTGAATGTTTTTCCACTAAAGATTTTTGGATCTTAATGTATAAAATTATAATTATAGATAAATCATCAATAGCATCTATTTGATGTATATGCTAGGCATATATAAAAAGAGATACCTGTAGATATATTTTTGCATCGTTCATGATACTCATGATATTCCCATTAACTATAGCAGAACCTCCGCAAATCACATATTCTTTTTTCCTTCCCTTAAATTTTGTAAATTGAATTAATATTTCAGAAATCAATCCATCAGATGTGATTTGTTAGAGCTATCAAGTAAAGTGAATTTTCTATACTTGATTTTTAGTAATAGTTTCTGTATGCCAGTTACCTCGGTGTAGGTCACATCATTGTTCATGAAACAAAAGAGAAGCAATGTAGCACAGCGTGTAACGATGCTAGTTTTGAAGTCACAGTAATGGGGCTTAAGTCTTGGCTACAACCATTTGCTAGCTGTGTGTTCAGTGGCAAGTCAGGTATTTTCTCCAGGTTTCAGTTTCCTCATACGTAAAATAGAGACAAACCTCACAGGAAAATAATGAGGATTTTACGAGCTCATATGTGGAAAGTACATGGCCTACCTCATTTTACTAGGAAAAAAGAATTTAGAAAAATTATGTACTGCTGTGAACCATTTTATATAAAGCACAGGTTTTTTTATTACCATGCAGAATCATAGAATTCTATGATTAAAACATTTATCGCTAAAGTAATTGTTATTATTAATAAAGACTGGACTTAAAATGCCATTATTACATGAGGATAAATATAAAAAAAAGTTGGTATGTTTTCCTGCCAGGTGGAAGAGGGCTGCTCAGAATGACCTCTAATCTGTCCATTCTGCTCTTTGCCTTTATTATCTTGTGACATTGTAGTAGGATGCTAAGAACATAGTGATTCACACTGATTTCTTGGATCTTTAACCCAAGAATTACGTTCGCTTCAAGTAGAAACTAAGGTCTTATCCTTCTCAAAGTATTTCAATTTGCTGTCTTTGATGGTTTAGTTACCAAGCTGAATGGTGTATTCCAAACTTCTAACACTTAAGTTTCAATTACTTGACTTCTCTAAAAATACTTTTATGTTATGTCCTCTAAAAGGTCCTGAGTATTTCCTGGCAGTCTTTTAGTGACTTTATTTAGCAGTCTTTCCTTATTATCAGTGAAATGATAAATTTGCTTGAAAATCTTCAAAGAGAGCTTAGGTTTGAAGTTAATTCAATGCATTTGTGATAAGCATAGTGTATAGTGGAAAGGGATAATATACCCAAGAGTGAAGATGAAGAATTATAATTCTTAGATCTGGTACTGATTTTTTTTTCCTATCATCTTCTAAACCATCTGCCTTCCTGCTTTTTCTTTCCCTTCTCTGCTATTAAAAACTTTTAAATCTATGAAATTCTCCCTAACTTGAACGTTGAGCTATTTTGCTAGGAAAGGACTTAGACAAGTTATATGTTTATAGGTACCAATTTGTACAATTGTAGGGTTTTATTTGTACCTGATAGAATTTCATAATTAAAAGTCACTTGAAAGTCATCTAGTGTAAATTCTCTAAAGATAAAAAGACAGAAGCTGAGTGTATGTTCAGAGGCAAAGTGTGACAAAGCCAAATCACTTGTTTTCTTAATATCCTGGATTAAATTAACTCCCTTTTTTGCCTTAGTTTCACTGTTTATGGAGAAATAATTATGGAGTTGAAATAGATATTTATTCATTCTATTTCTTTACAAAAATATGTAAAATTATTCAGTTATTTTTTGTTCTTGACACTTCAGTATTAATTTATCTATGTACATTTACATACAAACACATACATATATAAATAATTTAAGACTGTTCTCTAATTGATAAAAGATCCTAAATTTTGAGCTTTTAAATATTTCATACATTTTATAGTTGAGAGGCATTTAAGAGTACTTCAAAAGTTTATAGGATTAATGATAATATATGCATGATTACTTTAAAACTCTACCTCAGATGTTTTTTAACCTTAAACATTGTCTTACAAAGCACCATCCTGTATAGCACAATGCTTTAAAGTTTAAGTGAAGCTGCCAAGTGTAAAAATGCTGTAATTGAAGGTCTGATTTCCCTTGCAAATCATCCAACTGGTGTTTCAGGACAAAATTATTTGTTTTTACTAATTTAACTAAACATTAAAGACAGATTTTTTTGATGATTAAAATATACTTTCCATATGGCTGTTGAAAGATTATTTATATTTTTAAAAATAGTTTTTCCATCAGAATGTTTGAAATAAAGGGCATAAATATCTTAACAAAGCACTTATGAGGCATTTGGAATATGCATGTGCAGTCAGTGGTATTCAATAGAACTTTCAGCAATGATAAGGGGATGTTCTATATCTGTGTTTTCTAGTATAGTACCCACCATATGAGGCTATTGAACATGGTTTCTAGTGCAATTGAGGAACTGAATTTTTAATTTTAACTTAAATTTAAAATAGCCACATAAGACTAGCTGCTACCCTATTGGACACTCAAGAATAGATTGCTTTTTGATATGGAATTAGAGGTTTTAAAATAAATTTGTAAGAATATCTTGTCCTTTTGCCCATATTTAGGTAGAGCCACACTTATTTTTTAAAAAATGAAAATTTATTTTTAATAGCAACCAGAAAAAGCTGTCATAAACTTTTTTTATAGTAACCCACACAAGTGTTAAATAACCCCATGTCAAAACTCATTTATGACATTCAAAATCTGTAATGCTATAGTTTAAATCAGGTTTGTGTATGTGCATGCATGCTTTACTCAGAATAGATGGAGACCTTCCGACTACTGTTCTTTTTCTAACACAGTCATTAAGCCACCCCTTTACCAGGATGAAATGCTAACTGCTTTCACCTCTCTTTATAGGTTTTTCCAACTTGAGTCAACCTGCTCTGAGCCAGTTCCAAAATATCTGTGACCCTATTTGCTTGTAAATATAACAACCTCCAAATGGATTTGCTTTGGTAGCTTAGTTGAAACCTCCTATTTCAACTAAAAATTTATATTTTATTTAAGAATAGCCTAGGACATAAGTAAACCTTTTCAAATAGCTGTTAATATTTAGCTAAAGGAGTAATGGCCTGGATAGAAGTCATGAGCTAATTAAAGGTGTGATTAAGCTAACAGTAGGGGAATGTGAGGAAACATCAATGATAGGCAAAGTACACCTGTGAACTCACCATAATCAGTACTCCTTATCCACATGTACTCCTGAACTAGTCTGATCTTATAAATGGAATTCACAGCAAGAACATTTAATGGGGAGGCCTAGGTAACTCTGAGTTGTAATATGATTTTCAAAGAAATCTGTCTAATTTCTAAGTGTGTGGTATAATGAAAAGTTGAATTTTGTCTTATATTTGCACCCAAATATTAACATGACTCATTAGTTTTGATATTTTTATACTAACTTCTAACAGTCTCCCCAGGGATTTCCCTTCTTCCTAATCACATGTTAGTAGAATGCTTGGGAAGAAGCCTTAAAAAATATTAAAATTACTAGCTTCCTTCCGTTTTTTCTTAGATCTGATTTGTTTAGATTTTGACTATCCTAAAATAGTTTGCTAAATATTAAGGAAAAAGATACTTCAAGAATATATTTTTTAAAGATTTTATTTATTTATTTTAGAGAGAGGGAGAGAGAATGAGAGCAAGTGGGGGGAGGGGCTGAGGGAAAGGGAGAGCGAGAATCTCAAGCAGACTCTGTGTGCTGAGCATAGAGCCCGACCTGGGGCTGGATTTCATGACCCCAAGATCATGGCTTGGGCCAATCAAGAGTTGGATGCTTAACTGACTGAGCCACCCAGGTGCCCCAAGAATATTTTTTTAAAAGTAGAATTATCTTGTTATATAAGTTGTCTCTGATTTGATTTTGGGGCTGGCAAATTCTCTTCCA
This sequence comes from Mirounga leonina, assembly GCF_011800145.1. Lineage (NCBI taxonomy): Eukaryota > Metazoa > Chordata > Mammalia > Carnivora > Phocidae > Mirounga > Mirounga leonina. The sequence continues at coordinate 2,824,971 of NW_023270232.1, read as the reverse complement.
TTGTACATGCTCTTTGAAATAACTACATTGTATTCTCAGAGGGTCTATACAATTTTATGGACGTTTTGCCTGGAGTCTTTTCTTCTCATTTCCCCAAATGCTGTCCATTCCCACTGCTACTTCTAGATTTTTTTTTTAAATAAAGACTGATTTGACAAATCCTAAATTTTATCTAGGTAGAGAAACATTAAATACAGGATTTCATGCAAGCTGTTGGCAGGCAATACCTATTTTCTACCTTTCAAGTCAATTAAATAAAATGCTGTGAAGACCAAATTTAATTTCTCTATGCCATTATGTTCAAGTTAAAAAAAAAGAAGTGGACAGAGAAGATCAGCGGAAAGACTGGGCTCCATGTAAAGTTACCTGATGCAATGCAATGTGCACTTAACCATTTATAGGAAAGTAAAGTGTCTCAGCATCAGAAGAGAATGAACCCCAGATACGCCATGGTCTTAACTTCAGTTCACCTTTTTCATCTGTGAAATACAGTTAATACCAACTGCTTTCTTTGCTTCGCAAGATTGTTATGGAAGAAAACATAGGTGGAGGTTTTATAAATCACAAAGTACTATACAAATATAAAGTGACATCTTTCTTATCATCATTATGACATTCTTTAAAGAACTTATTCAGAAGCAAAAGCAAACATCCGTCAGTGTAAATTTTAAAGTTTTTGAAATGAAAAAGAAAATATATTATTTTTACATACTATAATGGACTTGCTATATTTTGGGGGCAAATTCAGAGAGAAGTAACTATGAACAATTACATGAAAATGTCCTAAGAGGAAAAAAAGACAAGTCACTATCATTGACAGAAATATCTGTATTTGATATTTTCTAAGTGAGTCATTAAAATAATCCAAGAATACCAATTTCAGATGAATGTCAGTTGAATGTCACATGTAAAACTTTTGGTAACTTCCACATGGGGAATAAAAAAGATGTAGTTGACTCATTCACTTCTCTCCTCCTTTTCCTCCTCCCCTATTTCCTTTCCTCTTAACTTCTCTTTTCCCCTTATCTTCCTTTCCTTCTTTCACCCCTGTTCTTCTTTCTTCCCATCTTATTAAGGACTTGCTTTATCAGCAAAATTGGAAATTCTATAAGGACTATAAAAAAATAGAAGGCAAAAATCTCTGTTCTTGGGGAGTTTTCAATTTTTTGGGCTGAGTCTTTCAAAACTATTTGTAATTTAGGTAAGAGGAGCTGTTTTATCATCATTTATTTTCTGGGAACCCAGAATCAACTCTATCTATAGCATTTCATAAAATTCATTAACTATTGATAGCAAAGTATATTTATGAAACATTCAAAAAATTGTTTATTTATCCTCATAAAATCTTCTTGAAGGTGCCTGGGTGGCTTAGTTGGTTAAGCATCTGTCTTTGGCTCAGGTCATGATTCCAGGGTCCTGGGATGGAGTCCTACATTGGGCTCCCTGCTCAGCGGGGAGCCTGCTTCCCCTCTCCCCCTTGCTCATGCTCTCTCTCTCTCTCTCTCAAATAAAATAAAAAAATAAATAAATCCTCTTAAATCTGGATTTCCAAATGATAATTTGTATTTGAGCGAAGGTTAAGAACATCTATTAATAGGCATTATAACTTATCTGGATTTTCAAAGTACAACTAAGAATAATACTTTTCATTTTTGTTGTGTATGATATAGTACTTTAGAGAGTATTTCAACTTGTAGGATAGATTCAAAATGTATCCTTCCCACAGGGATAAAAAAAGTAAAAACAACCTTTCCCAGTAACATACAAATAGCAAGATGCAAAATACATTCTCACCCTTCTGATAAAACTTGCATATATTATTATATAGGAAGTCTGAAATTTTTGCATGATTAGTTATTACTCTGTGACCTTATTTTCCTGAGCATTCCACTTGTGAAAGAAAAAATATTTTTAAAAAATTAGATATGAAGAAGTAAAAGACTTGATATATGGCTTTTATAAAACTTTTTTAGTTTGGGGGTATTTTTTTGTGCTTACAAAATGTGCTTATAAACTAATCAAACAACTCTTTAAAACACAAATATACTAGAGTTTAATTAGCAGAGTGAGTCTTGTTCTCTAAAACTTGTCATGATAAACTTTCATACATTTATTCCCATGAGGCTGCCATCACCCAGAACATTATTGAAACTACTTTTTGGTAAATACCTTCAGTGCCAATTGATGGATGATACTGAAAAATATTTCTTGTAATTTTATACTTTGTGTTTCAAAAGTATGAAACACCTCATATTTTATTCAGTAATCTTGGTTTTGAATAAGTTTTGAGTAAATTCAAATATTAAAAGAAACATTGATGACATTCAAAAGAACGTGGAGGAGGTGCTGAAGGCCCTTCCAAATAAGTTATTTATGTAAATCTGAGCAATGGCAAGATCAACTAACCAATTTCTATTTTCCAAGGGGACTTCTTGGCTGGCTAAAACCCACTTGCATATATGGTTGGTTTAATTATATTTTTTCAAAATTAGGAAATTTTATTGTATAGCAGTAACTCAGACACACAACCACTCTGAAGGATATATTAATGTGATCCTGTGGTAGGCAGAATAATGACCCTCCAAAGAAGATATCCACATCCTAATCACCACATCCTGCAACTGTGTTACCTTATATGGCAAAAGAGACTTTGCAGATGTGATTAAGGATCTTGAGATAGAGACTATACCAGATTATAAATGTGGGCTCAAAGATGTGATTGCAAAGATCCTTATAAGAGAGAGAGGCAGAAGGATAGAAGCAGTAAAGTCAGACTTTCAGAGGACACAATTTGATGACTGAATCCATGAAAGAGAAAGAGAAAGATTTGAGGATGCTACACTGCTGACTTTGAAGAAGGAGGAAGGGGCCATGAGCCAAGGAATACAGGCAGCTTCTAAAAGATGGAACAAGCAAACAGAATTTCTCTTAGAGCCTCAGGAGGGAGCATAGCTCTGCTGACACCTTTGCTTAGCCCAGTGAAGCTGATTTTGGACTTCTGACCCGCAGAATTTTAAGATAATAAATGTGTGTTATTTTAAACCACTATGTCTGTGGTAATTTGTTACTATAGTAGCAATAGAAAACTAATATAGACCCTGAAGTTTAGAAATTAAATATAGCTCAGAGTAACCTAACACATTATTTAGTCCAACTTCTCCTCATCCATGAATTACATAAATAACACAAAGTTTTTTGCCTAAAGTTATACAATCTGTAGCAGACTTATAAAACTCAGATATTCTCATCTCGCAGTCTAATATGCTTTCTTGTATATTGTGTTATGTAAAATCCCAAACATGTTTTAGTTATTCATATGGCATAATTTTTCCTTGGTATCTTTCTAAGAAGATCAATAGGTCTGAAATGGATCAATACACATTGATTTTGATTTTCTTCATAGATTTTGCTGACAATGTAGAGATAGCATTTAGTATCCTTAATGATTTCTACCTCAGGTCTTTCTGAGGTGGGGGTTGTCAGCTCATCTGATAGCATTTGGCCTTCTCCCAGTTATGCAAAGTAGCAAATCATGTATTATCACAGATCCCTGAAGTTAGAAGAGATTACATTAAATAATAATACTCTGGAGTTGGATTCTAGTCATCTTTATATGTAAGGTCCACAGGTAAGCTTGTTGGATTGCCAGGGTTGAAATTTATTGTTACAGTCTGACAGTGCTTCTCTTTCCTGAAGTTTTTGTCTTTAGGAAGCTTGAAGAGCCATGAAGAAAACTTTTCATGGATGGCAGTCTTACTCTACTCTTTACACAACCCTATCAGTAGCTACACATTCCCTATCTCTCTCTTTATCTCCTGTATCCTACTCATTATAGACTAGACTCTTGATCTTGATACTATCTCAAGTTTACCATGCCATCTGTTCCTTTGGTTGGTTGTTCTAGGTCCTATCTAGTATTCCTTTTCTTGAACATAGTATATCTCTCCATCCATTTCAGCCATCTTTAATTTCACTTAGCAAATTTTGTTTTTGATTTTCCAATTATTTGTGTTTGATATTTAACAGTATACTTATTTTTTGTAACATCTTTGTATCCTGCAACTTTGCTAAATTCACTTTTGGAAGGTGTAGTTTTCATTTACCACTTTCCCACTATTTCCTGTTATCTGCCTCTTACTTTTTTTTTTTTTAATATTTTATTTGACAGAAACACAGCGAGAGAGGGAACACAAGTAGGGGAGAGGGAGAAGCAGGCTTCCCACTGAGCAGGGAGCCCCATGTGGGGCTCGATCCCAGGATCCCTGGATCATGACCCAGGCCGAAGGCAGATGCTTAATGACTGAGCCACCCGGGCGCCCCTCTGCCTCTTACTTTTACCAGTCGACGGAAATTACTTTTTTGAGGTGACCTATTAGGCAGCTTCCAGGTCTCTTTTTTAAATTCTCCTCTTCCACTTCTTTATGATATGTGGATGCAATCTTTCCTTCATAGAGGCGTGCGCGCACACACACACATATACACACACACACAGAAAGCCTTCTCTCAGTTGACATGACAAGGTACTAACCTGGATCTCTTAATAGTGACTATTCATTTCTAACATGTTTCTGTGGTGGTTTTGCTTTTAAATTTCCAGTCTTCTTTACGGAAATGTTCCATGTTCTTTTCAAAATTGTTTTGTTCTAAACTCTGAAATTAGATTTTTTCTACTCATTTGGTTTCAAATACAAGTTACTCTAGGGAAAGTCCAAGATTCCTATCTTAGCACTGCTCTTTCTTCAGAAATACACATCACATTTCCAAATGCCTAGGAAAGATCTATTGACACCTTAAGTTAACAGTCAAACTGAACTTGCTTTAATTGACATGAAGAAAAGTTCTTAGTTGACTTAAATTCTCTGAGTTTTATACCAAACTCTCAGCCTCCAGGTCTGCTCCTTCCTTTTTTTCATCCCTTCCAAGTTCCAGTACTTCACTCCTGTTTACTCCTACCATGTTTCCTTTTATAATTCTTCCTTTCATTTGGACTGCCATTGTCACAGTTCAGCAATTCATTAATATTTTATTTATCACACACATTTTAACAATTCCAGAAATATTAAGATTATAATTGCTTTCATTTTCTATACATTCTTCTTATTCTTTTCAGAATATATTTACAATTGTCATATTCAATTAATTGTCATCATATTACCATCATATTAAAGATATAACTTTATTCAATTTTTATACATTTTTCATATCACTACATGGCTTTCATTAATATAATTTTAATAACTACATAAGAGCCCATCAAATATTTTATTGCATTTTTTGTTATATTATCCTTGTTAGACATCTAGGATTTTTTAATATTTTTATATCATATATAATACTGCAGTAACTCTCTGTATAAATGATCTTTTAAATTTGTATATTTTTCTTAGTAAAAATAAATGAGAAGATTCACATGAGTTCCAAAAGTGTTTTTTACTAATTTATTTGCTGAATATATACAAGTGCTTTCTATATAGTTTAACTTCACAATCATTGTTTAAACCTTTGGCTTATTAAAAGGGATGGAATGTTGCTATGTTCTGAATATGCCTCTGTTTAATAACTAACAAGGTTGAACTTTTTTTTTTCCAGTGTTGTGTTAGGTACTTGAACTTCCTTTTATGATCTTATAATTTTTGTCTAGATTATTTCAGTAGCCTAACTGGCCTTCCTCTTCTATCACATTTTGCCTCCTACTAGCAGAGTAACAGTCACAAAACCCAAGGAATCATGTCACTGCAAAAACAAGGAAAAAAATTAATATCTGTTATATTAAAAAAGGCTGAACTCCTTCAGTTAGTATTCCAGACCTTCCATATTCAAGGAAATATTTAACCAGCCTTCTAGCCTTTTGTGACATTATCCTCCCGGTATTCTGAGTGTCAGCCACACTGGTATACTCTTATTCCGTAGGCCCCTTTTCCCCTCTTCCATAACATTACTCACTCTCTTCTCTTCACCTGAAGTCCCTCTATTCAAATTTTACTTAACCAAGAAAACATTAAATACTACGTCTTCCCTGAAACAAACTTATACGATCATTTCCATTAGAATTAATCTCTTTTGTCTGTGTTTCTATTATGCTTTCTTTAAACCTCAGTTTTGGTGCTTATCTCATTTTTCCCATAAAATAATTTTTTATGTCCAAATCTGAATTTTTTATTTCAGAGCACCTGTCTGGCTCAGTCAGTGGAGCATATGACTCTTGATCTCAAGGTCCTGAGTTCAAGCCCCACATTGGGTATAGAGCTTACTTAAAAAAATGAATTTTCTATTTCATTTTAAGTTCATGAGTAAAAGGTTGTCCTTAGCAATCTTTGATTCCTCACAGTGGCCCAAACAGTGGGTAAAACATTACAAAATTTAGTAAATATTTATTGAATTGTTTGAATTCAATTAATTTTGGGTTGTTTTGAAACTTACTGAGGGGAAAAATTCTTAGGGCCTATCAAAGAACCCTTCATAACCTTACAGTAGGGAAACCTTTACGATAATAAGAGCATAAAAGAGACACATTATTAGAAATAGTTACACATATAAAGAAGCCCTTGTCTTCTTAACATACATTTGACCAAAAGGCTGTATACTTGAGCTCTTCTTTTCCCTCAAAAACCTTCAAAACACTCACACATACACACACACACCACCTTTTCAGTTATTCACTTCATTTGTCAGGGTGATATTTTAAAAATTGGCTAAGATTGAGGTAGTGAGGTAGGTCAGCCATTTAATTTTGTTAAACTACTAATATATAAAATATGATATTTCTGTCCACTCCCTGCTTTTGTTTTTTATCATTAGATTATTTAGGATGGAATTGCAAAAGAAAGTGACCTTGATAGAGTCCAAAGTACTGTGTTTCTTGACACAGTGAGGTAAAGCAGTATTATTGGTATTAACATAATTATGTTGTTAAATGCATCAAAGGTGAGGTATTTAAAGCAAATTAAACAAGTGACGTTCTTATTCCATAAACCACATTTAATCTCATGCTTGGCTTTTTTTTTTTTTTTTAAAGATTTTATTTATTTATTTGACAGAGAGAGACACAGCAAGAGAGGGAATACAAGCAGTGGGAGTGGCAGAGGGAGAAGCAGGCTTCCTGCCGAGCAGGGAGCCCGATGCGGGGCTCGATCCCAGGACCCTGGGACCATGACCTGAGCCGAAGGCAGATGCTTAATGACTGAGCCACCCAGGCGCCCCATGCTTGGCTGTTTTTATGATAGAGTTACAACAATAGAGAAAATCAGGCCCGAATGGACGAGTAACTGATACCTTCATAAACAGATGCTTAGAATTTGAACTTAAAGTGAGTAAGGAACACCAAAAGTCAAATGGGACAAACAGGGAGGTGACATTCATGGCGACAGCAAAAGATTAGTTGAGATTATTTTAGGACTATTTGAATTGAGAGAATGACGTTACATGGGTGAAGGCTAGAGAAGAGTCCTGACTTTGAGCCCCAGCTCCTCAATGACTCACTGTGTGACCTGGAACAAATTACTTAACTTTCCTGCCTTCTAGGTTTCTTATTTATAAAATGGAGATAATTACATATGTAATAAAGTTGTTGTGAGGATCAAATTATAAAACAGACAAGAGTATTTTTTAATGTAAATTAACCCATATTTATAAGGTGGTATTGATATCATGTTGTAGAAACTTTATCATGATGTAGAAACATCCTGCTATATTTGAACTTGATTTATTCATTTACTCAGAAAATATTCAGTAAGTGCAAGCACCGTATTTATTACATATGCAATAGTGAATAGAACAGATCTGATTTCTGCTCTGGGGACACTTATTATATAGTAAGGGTCACTAGTTACCAAACAAATACTAAAAATAAGAGGGCTTCTTAGCCTCTGTTTTACCCACTGGCCAGGTTAGCTAACGTTTTCCATTCTCTCTGCAAAACACATTGACTAACATCCATTTTACGCTGAATACCATAGCACTTAATACTTGCCAGGATCTGTTCTAAGTGCTTTGCATAAATTAACTCCCTTAATCCTCACAACAAGATCTCAGTGTAGATACTATTATCATTCCCATTTTGCAGATGAGGAAATCGAGGCACAGAACGTTAAGTGACTTGTCCATGTTTAACACAACTAGTTGGTGGTAGATCAGGATTCATACCTAGGTAGTCTAGCTCCAGAGCTCCTGGTCTTAATCACTATGTAACAATACCAGCAGGTCTGTCTATTCCTGTTTTCAGTAGTTGAGTAGAAAGCTTATTTGAAGGTCAGTTGTATTTGTTCCCAAATATGTTTATACCAGTTGTTTTTGTTACGTAATTTAATTAAATGTCACATAAAACAGTAAACTAGGAATGAAAAATACAAATGTGATTTTGTATATTTGTAAACTAATTGAATATGTTGCTAAGACTTAATTGAGGAGAATTGCCTAAAAAAGCTGCCAAATCATAAACTGATGAAAACTAAGAGCGGAGGCATATTGTAAAAACATAGACATTTATTGCAGTTGGCCTCATGTGTCATTATGCTCTCATTATACTTAAAAATAAATGAAAGTGGAAAATGCAGAAAATATATATTTCCAATTATTAAACCATTACTAAACTAAAAAGCCTTGGCCCTATATCAAACAGTTGGCAAATGAGTGAATATTTATATATTTTAAGTTAAAATACATATGTTTAAAACATATACATATATGTACATAGAGATAATTTTTGTGATATCTGATTTAGCTAACCTTTTTGGTTAACCTACCAATTGTCCAGCAAGAAAGAAATATCTCCAAATACTTATATATCCAAACACTAAAACTCATTGGCATCCTGAGTAGAGCTTTATGAGTCGCTCTTGCTCCAAAAGAGGAAGTCATAGTGTATCCCATAGAGTGCAAATTGTGGATCCCAGTGCATGTCTACAGGAGACAGATCATGAATCCCAGTGTGATCCACAGAAGATTGTGGATCCCAGCGTGGTATATGAAGGACTAATTATGGCTCATAGAGTGGATTTATTTTTGTGTCATGTGATCAACTCAGTTCTTTTCAGGGCTGCATGATGTAGTGAAAAAGAATCTTGGACCATAGTCAGTATTTCAGCCTAATTTCTTTCTTTGAAGTGGGCAATATAAGTAATGATGTTAGATGTAATATAGCCAGTCCTTAATGAACTTGAAAATACTTTGGAAATTGCATGTTTTCATACTACATTGTTAATTCAGTTACTACAAAACTTATTACATCAAACATTGCTTACCTATAAATCTGTGAGCTCCATGTGTTCAGATCTTGGCTCATTAATGTGTATACTGACATTTGTACCTAGTCAAGTGTCTAGGTTCTTCTAGTATATAGAAGGTACTCATTGATATTTTTTATGTGAACTGACCGGAAGTCCCCTAAATTTAACCAAACATTTTGAAGGTAAATGATATATGGAATATAAAATATTCTTATACTTCCAGTTTTAGATGTTGTAGAGTCATTTTCTTCTCCTGATTCCCTCAAAGCCCACTGAAAATATCAAAGGAGGCAAAGAGAGAGAAAAATATGCCTTCTCCAAAGAAGCAAGTGCAAACATCCTCAACCTCAATGGTATAAATTGTGAAGTTCATATATTAAATATTGTAACCTCTGCATAGAAAATTAAGCCTACTGAGGCACCTGGGTGGCTCAGTCATTGAGCGTCTGCCTTGGGCTCAGGTCATGGTCCCAGGGTCCTGGGATTGAGCCCCACATCTGGCGCCCTGCTCCGTGGGAAGACTGCTTCTCCCTCTCCCACTCCCCCACTGCTTGTGTTCCCTCTCTTGCTGTGTCTCTCTCTATCAAATAAATAAAATCTTAAAAAAAAAAAAAGAAAATTAAGCCTACTAAGAGATGGCACTGGCTACCTCAGATAATATGTGTTCTCTGAAAAGCATATTTAAGAGTCTTCAATTAAAGAGAGCTTGGTTTCTGGGAAGCATAAGAAAAATGGAGAAATTCCTGCAGAGATCCCAGCTGACATCCTAGAATGGTAGGGGGGGGAAGCCTCAAAGGGACAGTCTGCCAACCATGTCATTCTGTTCTCTACCACTTGATCACTAAGTCCAGGCAGCCTGTCAGAAGAGAAGGTGGAGGAAGTAGGAGACATAGAGCTATCTAGGGAGAACCTGTTGAGATCCATGCAGACTTCTTGAGAGGAAAAACCTTGGGGGGGGGGGTGAAGTACTTTCAATGTTAAGAAAACAAAAGATTTGGAAAGAATTTGGAAAGAAAGGCATTTGAGTCAGTAAGCTGAAATAGTGGCTACGAGCTTCCCTGGCTAATTTCTAGCCCTTTCATTCCCCTTTCTCTTCCCCTTCCTGTAGGACTACCTTTTTTTTTTTTTTTTTCCCCCAGCCTCATCAAAGATGAGTAGTAATTGGAAAGGGACCAATGGATAGATCCATTCATAAAAGCTGCCATATTCTCTTTCACATAAGGAGAAGAGAACAAGCAAAACAGCTATGAAAAGCACATATCACAAGTGATATATTTTCTAAAAAAGAGTTCAGAGAGAGACAGAGAGTTTAAAGAAGAGAGCATATGACAAATAAAAGGAGAAGAAAATAGAGCTAGTAGAGTTCAGGAAGAAAATAAAAATGGAAATAAAAAACATAAGAGAAAAAATACATGCTAAAATTGACACAAATAGAATAAATTTGACTGAAAACAAAGTCAGAGGTATAAATAGATATGAAAATATCTGACAAAAGAAATGTGTACAAACAATATAAAACTTTTGTAATGATAAAAGATTTGAAAGACACTGAAAAGAGAGCCAGTATATGCATAATTGGTGTTTCTGAGAAAAGAAAAATAATGAATCAACAAAAAATACAAAAATGAAGAAAACTGTTGTAAAGATTTTAATTTTCAAATTGAAAGATCAAACTACGTCCTAGGACAATTTATATAGAATAATGAATACCAAAAGATATTTTAGTACTGTTTCCTGAACTCCAAGGATAAAGAGCGATTCAATCATATGAACATTTAAGGCAAAAACCTCAAACTACATATAAGGGGGAAAATAGGTTGGTGTCCAGTTTCCACATAATGTCAGAAGCCAGGGAAGCAATTTCTACACAATTATGAAGGAAGGAAAGTGTAACGCATGTCTTATTTTCATTGGAATATTTTGTCAACAGAGACACATTCTGAAGCAGCAAGGACCTAGACAATATATAGCCCTGGCGCCCTTCTAAACACACACACACACACACACACTTAAAATAGTGAGCATTAAATCTATCTAATTATGGATTAAAAATAACAAGTTTAGGAATTCTAAAACAGAGTATAAATGTTATAAACCATGAAAAAATAAACATATTAATGGCCAAGGCTGAGAGTAAGAGAAGGGAATATTAGAAGAAGGATCAATGAGCTAGTTTCTTTTTATCCATAACATGCGGTTAATAGCTACTACCTATGTTGATATACATAATTGAAAAGAATCCAGCCTCCTAAAGTTTTTCAATATTTTTCCTCAACTTTGGAGTGGACTTTTAGAAAAGAAAACATTATGCTTTTCGTTTAAGAAACATTTACCTGAATTTCAGTAATTCTTCAATTTTTAGTTCAATTTTTTTTTTAAGTTAGGGTCAAGGAGAAGAAAATGTAATATTTAAATATAAAAATATCATGTATCATTTTATTCCATTTTTCCTAAAATTAAGGTTTATGTATGTGTACATATCTCTGATCCATTTTTCTAACTTAAAAGATATTTAGATATGTTTGGAGTGATGTTTACTTGGTGTGGGAGAGGGTTATTTCTTTCTGATAGATGGGGTTTGGATTATCTAAAATGAAATTTTCTATGTTCTATATTACTTAGGTCTTTGTAAAGGACACACATCACATCATCTCAATAAAACAATAAAGTCATAATTTTAAAAAATTACAGCATTGCCACAGTCTCCGCTTAGAAATTTTTTTCTGTTAACTATTACAGTAAATCTCTGAAAATTTTGGAGTTGACATATAAAATAAAAATGATTATAGGAACGGTAAATTTTCCTCCATATATTAATCTAAAAACCAATGTTCTCTGGAGGGATATGCTTCAAGAAAGCGTATATTATAAGCAGACACTATCTGGGTTTCCTAGATAAAGGTATTTCTAAATTTACATCTTCCATAACCCCACAGGTTACACAATTAGGAAGCAAACAGTAACTTATTAAAGCTATAAATAGAAGCTAAGCTTTTCAACAAAACAGCGTGAAATAAATTACAATTTTTTGTGTAAACCTATTACCACTCCTGCATCAACTTTATGAGGGATATATTGAAAAGCCCAGTGTGGTTATAAATTTACAAAAATTACTGGTACATCTGTGAAGCGTTGAGGTATGCATGGTAAGAATGTGAGGAAAATAAATCCTTTTTCTAGTGAAATGTGTAGTGCACAATGGTGATTGACTTTTGAACCAAAATACCAATGGATCATCTGGATTCTTTGCTTTAAGAGAAAAAAAAAGTAGTTTTTTATTTTTTTTTGCATGCCTCTTTTTCTCTATCTTTAATCATTTGTTTTTAAAGAGGGAGCTTCTAGAATTTTACAAAGAAGCATCCCTGAGGAGGCCTAGTTTAGCAGGTTCTTAGACCCCTTGGCTCCGACTGCTGTTCCACAACTATAATAGCACACTTGGAAGGCAAGAGGTCACTCCACACTCATGGAGAAGTGAGCCTGTCTCCTCCCTGCATTTACAGGTAATGACCTTAGAATCCATGCAAATCAGTGATGCACATTTGGAAAGAATATATTAGGATATCAGAGTCACTTACATCTCTTAAAGGAAAAATTTGTTTTCTCTGTTGTGCCTCGAACCAAAATACTGAGCTACTTTACCTACCTATGATCATAGAACTTCCTTAAAATTAATTATACTTCAAAGTTAACAATACAGTGTTAATTCGTTTAATAGTTTTGTATTAAGAAAAGAAAGTAATCTTTACTTGTAGCCATCAGGTAGTGCGACTGTGCCAATAGGAATGAATATGCAGTCTGGTGTTCTCTGAGGTCATGGGCAGTTCGGGATAAAGTGTTTTAATGTGACTTTTGCACAGCAAATGGATGGACTTTGAAGTGGCCCTGTGTGTCTAAGGATGTGGTCTCTTTAAATACTTTGTTTATAGGGAATGACAACGGTGATTATTGAAAAGCTTTAGAAAATTTTTTTGTTTTAGGCGCGCCTGGGTGGCTCAGCCGGTTAAGTGTCTGCCTTTGGCTCAGGTCCTGATCCCAGGGTCCTGGGATAGAGTCCCAAGTTGGGTCACGCTCCCTGCTCAGCAGGGAGGTCTGCTTCTCCTTTTCCCTTCCCCCGCTCATGTTCTTTGTCTTTCTCAAAGATATAAAATCTTAAAAAAAAAAATTTTTTTTTTGTTTTAACAATTTCTAATAAGGGTAAATGTATCTGAATGAAAGACTGTAAAAAACCTCTCTTTGAAATAAACAGAGAAAATATTACAGATATGGAACTTTAATTTTGAATGGTAGATAAATTGATTAGACTAGGATAGGCAACCTAATGCACTAAGAAGGACACTGGCTGCAGATAATGGATCTGAATTGCAGTAGGGTTCCTCCACCTATTAGTGTCTGACTTTGATCTTACCACCTAACCTCTCTAAGCTTTAAGTTTATCTAGAAAATGAGGGAATTATGCCCTTCCTATCTAATTTACAATTGTTATAAAGTAATAATACACAATGACAGTATCACTTAATGGCTACTGTAGTGCATAAGAACCCATGAGACTCTTGCCTGGAATATAAAAAGGAAAAGCACTGATTATTTTCATGATGAAATAAGATTGAAGTGGCCTGTCTTTGCTGCTAACTAATAATTGCTTTATATATATTTATATATTCGTGGCGCTAAAACATTTTTCTAATTGTAGAATATATTATAATAAACTCTAGTTATATTTTCTGGGATCACTTTGAATAAAATTTAACAAACACTTGCAAATCTTAGAAAAGCAGAAATCTACCCAAGACAATGAGAAGGTGTAAATCACTCAATGACCTAAGTGATTATATTTTTTCAAGTAAGAGGACAATCAATAAAAGCAGATACAAAATGGATAGGGCTCTTCAATGATGCTAGGTATAAATTGTCATGATTTTTGTCTTCCTAGGGTTCTTGGAGATAAGTTTGATACATGTGCTGTATACCCTTCCAGCCAGTAGATTTTATATTTTCTAAGATGACAAACAGAGATAATACTTTTTTTTTTTTAAAGATTTTATTTATTTATTTGACAGAGAGAGACACAGCAAGAGAGGGAACACAAGCAGGGGGAGTGGGAGAGGGAGAAGCAGGCTCCCCGCAGAGCAGGGAGCCTGATGCGGGACTCGATCCCAGGACCCTGGGATCATGACCTGAGCTGAAGGCAGTCACTTAACCAACTGAGCCACCCAGGCACCCCCAGAGATAATACTTTTTGAAACAAAGCTTTGGAGAAAATAAAGGCTGTGAAGTATTGAAGATTTTCTTTATCCTAAAATGATAAGGGTCAGTATTTACAATTTCTTCTCAAATGTGAACTGTAGCAATTTATATTATATCGAATAATTTTTAATTGGAAAATCAACATACAGGGAAAAGGAGAAGAGAGATTATTTAAAGATTTTATTTATTTATTTATTTGAGAGAGAGAATGCACAAGCAGGGGGAGGGGCAGAGAGAAGGGGAGAGGGAGAGAAACAGACTCCTTGCTGAGCGGGGAGCCCAATGTGGGGCTGGATTCCAGGACCCTGAGATCATGACTTGAGCCAAGGTCAGATGCTTAACCGACTGAGCCACCCAGGCACCCCAAGAAGAGAGATTTTAGAGGACTGACCCTTAGGTGAGGATATTAGAGATTTCCAGTGAGGTGGTAGTATTTCTACTCCCTCTCTGGATTTCAGTTCCCCACCTGTAAAACAAGGGGGTTGGATTAGATGATCCCTTTTAGCTCTGAAATTCTGTGACCTTGTGATCTTCTTTATGTTTTGTGACACAGGAAGTACCTCACACACTGAAGGGTTTTCTTCATCTGTTGGAGGCAGCACAGAGCATGGACAATGTGTAAGAATGTAGATTTTAGAGTCAGAGAGTTTTGTTCGAATCATACTTGTTTTGCACAAGTTTCTATAACTTCTTTAAGTTTCTGTTTCCTCATATATCAAATGTAGAAAACAATGCCTATACAGTAGAGTGCTTGAAATGATTAAGGAGAAAATATGTTTGTCAAAAACAGGTATGAGTATTCCTGGGGATCCATAGTAGGTTTCAGGGAAAAGTGATTAAGAGTCCAAGCTCTGGAGCCAGATGGCCTGGTATTACATTCCAGCTCTGCTACTTGCTACTTACAGGCCCTTGGGCAAGTTACTTCAAATTCTGCTCCAGCTTCCTCTTCTGTATGTGTGGGTGATCAAAGTACTCACCTCCTAGGGTTTTTGCCAGGATTAAATGAGTTCACAAATGTAAAGTGCTTAGAAAAGTGCCTGGCACATATAAGCACTCTCTATATTTGCTATCATCATCATCATTATAGTTGCACAAAGCCTGGAATGAACTTGGTGTGTCATTCTTAAGTTTTATTCTACTAAAAAGTTTAGGAGTAAATGCTGTTTTTATTAGAACCAACTTGTATATATTATGAAACAATGAAAAGTTTCTATAAATATCAACAATAAAGCCCAATGCAGCACTTGCTGGCACCCTGGATGTACTCTATAGCTAAATTCCTATTATTAATATTAGTATAATAATGTATTAGTATACTAGTATATTCCACTTAATTTATAACCTACTTAATAATTTATTATTAAAACAGAATAGCCTAGCTCTGCAGGGTAAGGAGTAAGAACCCACATAGGGGAGATAAAGCAGAAAAGCATTTCACAATTAAAAGCGCTGTGAATTGTGCAAGACTGTTGAATCACAGAACTGTACCTCTGAAGCAAATAATACATTATATGTTTAAAAAAAAAAGAAGAAGAAGATAGCAGGAGCGGAAGAATGAAGGGGAGAAATCGGAGGGGTAGACGAACCATGAGAGACGATGGACTCTGAAAAACAAACAGGGTTCTAGAGGGGAGGGAGGTGGGAGGATGGGTTAGCCTGGTGGTGGGTATTGAGGAGGGCACATTCTGCATGGAGCACTGGGTGTTATGCACAAACAACGAATCATGGAACACTTCATCTAAAATTAATGATGTAATGTATGGGGATTAACATAACATAATAAAAAAAAATGAACCTAATCTTACACATGCTTTGTCGCTCCAAACCTATGCTATACTGTACAGATTTTACTCTTTAATATAATTTTAGTCACATAAAATTCTAGATTGACATCTCTGGTGAACAGAGTTTTAATTCCCATTTAATAATATAAGATTTTGGGGCGCCTGGGTGGCTCAGTTGGTTGAGCAACTGCCTTCAGCTCAAGTCATGATCCTGGAGTCCTGGGATTGAGTCCCACATCGGGCTCCCTGCTCAGCAGGGAGTCTGCTTCTCCCTCTGACCCTCCTCCCTCTCATGCTCTCTCTATCTCATTCTCTCTCTCAAATAAATAAATAAAATCTTAAAAAAAATACAAGATTTTATAGATTTATATTGTAAACTCCTGTTGCAGTTGTTCATGATCCATAGTAAATTGTCTTGAAAATGTTAATTTAATTACAGGTTCAGAGAGCAATAAATAATGTTATCTGTAAAGGCGTATAATTTAATAAATATTTATTTAGCATATAAAAATGTGTCAAACCCTGCTAAGTGCTGGGCATACGAAGATTGGTAAGCTCTAACGCTTTCTGTTACAGAGCTCTCATGGGGTATGGCAAACCCTGTTGGTTGGCTGGTCAGTAGCTCTTCCTAAATCTCTTCTCTCTTGCATGCCATTACTACTTCTGAAAATTCCTAGCAGCTACTGAGAAGTGGGCAGAAATTTCCTGGAGGTGATGGTGGTAGTAAGAGTAGTAGGGACACTTCTGTTTTCCTATTAAAAGAGGAAAGTTGTGGCTAATGCTCTCCTTCCTCTTTTTCTGGCCTTGAGCACAGATTTAATGCCTGCAGGGCATCAGCCATCTTGGGACAATGAGGTGATAAACCAAAAATAATTGGAGAAGTGTTAGGCCTCATATCATTTATTCAGCTATCCAACACCAGATACCACTGTATCCTGACTTTTGTTTTCTTTATAAGACAAATAATAAACATTTTTGTGTTTTAAAACATTGTTAGATTTTCTGTTATTGTATCAAGGACAATCCTAACTAATATGAGGGGAGACATACTTTTCCCACATAAAATTATAAGACAACATTTTGGTTGCTGTAACTATAATGATAACTTTTCTGAAGTTATAACATTTATAAATGATATGTGTAATCTTCTGCCCCAGTGTGTGTGTGTGTGTGTGTGTTTGTGTTTGTGTT
This sequence comes from Mirounga leonina, assembly GCF_011800145.1. Classification (NCBI taxonomy): domain Eukaryota; kingdom Metazoa; phylum Chordata; class Mammalia; order Carnivora; family Phocidae; genus Mirounga; species Mirounga leonina. The sequence goes on along the minus strand of NW_023270232.1, from coordinate 2,807,528 downwards.
TTTCTTGTTATTCTATGGTGCTTATTAGAGTTGATAAATAGCTCCCCAAAAGCAAGTTTCACAATCTTACAAGGCAACGAAAGGTCCCCGACTCAGAGGGAAAAGACATATGGTAACAGAAGGCTGGGAACAAGTTTGAATCCTGGAAGCTTCTGTGAGAGGTAGCTGAAGAAAACTATATATTGAAATGACAGAGATCTTGTTTAGTTCTAAATTGTAGAGCCAGGCAATACCGGAGATAAAAAAGCGTGAAGGAAAGAGAAAAGTAAATACAAACTGTAACATAGAAAGCCTGTGATATAAAAAGATTGTTTTTGGCTACGGACAACAGATGGAAATGTATGGCCTGGGAAAAGGTAATAAGAGATTTGATGACAGAAGATGCAGTAAAAAAAATCTTAACAGGAGACTATAGCCTGTACTGGTTTTTTTTTTTTTTTTCCATAATCTGCACTACGAAACATGAGTAATGATTAGAAAGGAAACTAAAGAGAGAATAAGAACACAATCAAGAGCCATATGAAAAAAAAGTCATGAGAAAAATTTCCCAAAGAAATATAGGAAGAAGAATTAGGATAAAAATTATCCATTAGCTCAGAGAAATTATATATGATATAAGTGAACAAACAAACCAACAGAAAACAACCATGAAAAAAATATCTCTAGGAAATTAAAGTTGAGACTCAATAAAAAACAACAACGAAAGAGGGTGATACATATCAGGAGAAAAATGCCAGAGAAAAAGTTTTACACAGACAAAAGATAGCAACAACAAAGGAATACACATAACTGAAACAGTGTTAGGAATGTGGAGAAAATCCTTGAGAAAATCCCACAAAATTTAATTTAAAGATAAACTATAAAATTTATTATGAAGATGATGGATGTGGAAGAAAAATAAAGAAATAAAATACACATAATCTGTATCTGTGAATTAAAAAAAAATGGAACAGAAAGAAATACCTGAAGTGAAGGCTCAAATCTGGTTGTAAGGGCATTCTGCATCATGGTAAAGGTAATAAACTTTAAAGATAATGAACAAATTTATATGTGCATCTCACCATGAATGCCTAGTCACGTGAAAGTCAGAAAAATAAGATTAATGTTAGACCTTCCCACAGGTTCCTTAAATGCTAAAATCTTATAGAATAAAAACTCTGAGGACAAGAAAGTGTAGTCTGAGGTTTTATACCCCCCACCCAAATTGTCCTTTTAATATGCATATAAACTCACATTCTCACACATGTGAGAAGTGAAGTACTATAGTATAAACTCTAATAAAATTAAATTAAAAAAAGAAAAACAAGAAGATAACACTACACACCTATTAGAGTAGCAAATCTGGAATACTGACAACATCCAATCCTGGCGAGGATGTGGAGCAACAGGAATGCCCATTAATTGATGATGGGAATGCAAAATGGTACAGTCACTTTGGAAGATGGTTTAACAGTTTTTTTTTTTTTTTTACAAAACTGAACATACTCATACCATACAATCCAGCAATCATACACTCCTTGGTATTTACCCAAAGGAGTTTATGTTCACACAAAAACCACATGTGGATGTTTATAGCAGCTTTGTTCATGGTTGCCAAAACTTGGAAGCAACCAAAATGTCCTTTAGTAGGTGAATGGAAAAATAAACGGTGGTAGAGCCAGACAATGGCATATTATTCAGCACTAAAAATAGATGAGCTATTTAGCCATGAAAAGACATGGAGAAAACTTAAATGCATGTTATTAAGTGAAAGAAGCCAGTCTGAAAAGGCTACATACTATGTGACTCCAACTATATGACATTCTTAAAAAACTATGGAGGCAATAAAAAGATCAGTGGTTGCCAAGGGTTAGGGTATGGGCTTGGAGGGATGCATAGGCAGAACACAGAGGATTTTTAGGGCAATGAAATTACTCTAGATGATACCATAATGATGCATTCATGTCATTGTACATTCATCCAAACCCATTGAATGTACAACACTAAGAGTAAATTATAATGTAAATTGGAGTTTCCATTACAGTATGTATGATACGATATGAGGTAGGTTCATCACTTGTAACAAATGTACCACTGTGGTGGGGGATTTTGATAATGGGACAGATTATGCATGTATGGGGACAAGGGAGTATGTGGGGAATCTCTACTTCCTCTCCATTTTGCTGTGAACCTAAAACTTCTCCAGTCTTGGGGTTTTATCTCTTATTGTTGCTCTTTTGAATCCTGAAACCACCACTTAATGAATGTGCCTGGGCTAGTCTACTGGAGGATGAGAGACTTCATGGAGCCAGGATGCACTGTCGCAGCTGAGGCTCCTTAGAACAACCAGCCTGCAATAGCCAGACATGAGTGAGCCTGTCCTAGACCATCCAACTCCAGCAAAGCTGCCAGATGACCTCAGATTTACCATGCCTGTGAAGATGAGAAGAAATGCCTAGCTGACCCACAGAATTATGAGGAAATAAATAGTTTTAAGTACAAAAACCAAACAAAACCAAATAACCTCCTCAAACCCCCTTTACCTCCTTAAAAACAAAACAAAACTACAGTAAAATTCAACCTATGAAGATGTGAATCATGATAAAAAATTCAGGTATAGAGTGTGATATTAGTTTCGAGTGTACAATATAGTGATTCAACACTTTCATACAACACCCTGTGTTCATCACACGTGCCCTCCTTCATCCCCATCACCTGTTTCACTCATCCTCCCACCCACCTCCCCTCTGCTAACCATCATTTTGTGCTCTATAATTAAGAGCATTTCTTGGTTTGCCTACCTCATTGGTTCCCTTTGCTCATTTGTTTTGTTTCCTAAATTCTATTTAGATCAAACTTTTTTCCTTTTTATCCTTCAAGTATGCCACTTCCTCATTGATTAGGAGATGGCAAAGACATGTGAAAACTAGTAAGGGGCAGAGTTTTGATCATATGTCATTTTCCATTGAACGACATCATTGTCTCACTTTGGGAATCATTTTCTTAAGTAGAATGTAAAAGCAAACAGTAATATATCAAGAATTCACTTTTAATATATTATCCAGGAAAGAATTAGCATTTTTCTCCACTAGAAAAAAAAATAAGAAAGGAAGAGGATGTTAATGAATTTGTGGGAATAACACCAAAACCATGTTTGTGTACTATTTCCTGTTTCTGTGATTGTCTCTATAACACTACCTTGAGGCTTTGGCTAGAAAATTAAAACAACTGTAATCTTCCTAATTTTGTCCATTTCTTTGGAGTGATACATCCTAACAACAGACTCAGTTCCCAAAATACTATATGTTACTAGAGATGTTTCCGATTGGGCTAGAGATACAAAGGTATTTGCCCTTTTGTTTTTTAAGACTAAAATAGTATTGATTTTAAGCAAAGAATCAGAAAAAAGAAACTGCATTTTCCCAGAACTAACAAATACAAAGATTTGAGGTTGCCAATACTTGACATAATGTAATTTTACAAGGCATTCATCAGTGAGTATGCTAGTCTTTAAAAAGGATGATTTTGTTAGACTAAGGATTTCAACCATTTGCTGATGCTGTCAATTGTTTTGACTTACTGTAGGATTAGTTCCGTACTTCTATATTAGAATGGATCGAGGTTGGAGGCAATAATGCTCGTTACCCCTGGAAAAAAATGCCTACAAATATTTTGTGGTTCAGAAATTCTGTGATCAGCATTTACTGATGGCATAAGCATATGGGAATAAAAAGCTTACAGAGATAAAGTGTCAGACACTATGCAAGGGGGGGTGGTCCTTACATGTGCTACCATTCTAACTGGGAAGCAAGATGTATCAGAAATGTCTTGGAAAAACATATTTTGACACAGTTTCCGACTGCAGTTTTAAATACTCCTGAGCTCCCTCACTTTTTCTCACTCTCATCATCACCATTTTAACCTTTAATTCATTACGTCTTCTCCATGTTTCTACTTTGTTTAAAGATAGGAAGAAATGTAAATGGTGGATTGTAGAGATAGGAGATTCAAATTGCTAGTTTTCTAAGACTTTCAAAGAAAAAAAAATCTTCCTTTGAAATATTTTTGTAGAATTAAAAACTCAGGACTTCTCAATTCAGTGAGCCAGTCAATCAAGTATTGGTCGTTAGTCAAATAAATGGTCAACACATAGCCATGGCTCCACAGCTAGATCTTTGCATGTGTCTCTTTAATATTTTTAATTTTTAAAACAATTTTTTGGCATCAAAAGGCAGATGACTAAATCCATTTCTGTTAGGTGAGAAAAATGGTTTGATTAAATGTGTCTACAAATATTACCCTCACCCAGTATTTGTAAATGTTGCCTCAGAATATTAGCTCTTTGAGTGTAAAAATTGCAGAACCAATATAATACTCACAAGTGCAATAAGAGACACATGCAGGGTGTAATCTCACAACTTCAGTGCCTGAAATTTCCATTTTATTCTGCATTTTGGCAGGTGCATTGCAAATGTATGTTAAAATCAACCATCCTTAGACAGAGGTAGCATGAATCTATTAAAGAAGTTAACCTCTTGGGGCACCTGGGTGGCTCAGTTGGTTAAGCGACTGCCTTCGGCTCAGGTCATGATCCTGGAGTCCCGGGATCGAGTCCCGCATCGGGCTCCCTGCTCGGCAGGGGGCCTGCTTCTCCCTCTGACCCTCCCCCCTCTCATATTCTCTGTGTCTCATTCTCTCTCTCTCAAATAAATAAATAAAATCTTTAAAAAAAAAAAAAAAAAAAAAGAAGTTAACCTCTTGTATTTGTATCAATTTTCTTGCAGTTAACTAGTCAGCTTCTAACTTATCTCTAAGAGGCTAGGACCTCAGCAGTTAAATTCTAGATGAGGGCAAGGAAGTGCTTATTATTTGCCATGGATTATCAGATTTGTTGATAAAGTTTATTTGAAAAAAATTATATGAATAGGCTTCACAGTTAAATAAATTTTGGATTTGTATGGATTAAATATAGGTAAAATTATTTCTTTATGGCAAGATGGCTAAAAGCCTTTGATTTGCTAATAGATTTAGGGAATCCTCAGGATTGGGAATACAGTATGCAGTTTCTCCAAAGTATTGGATCTTGGAACCTCTCCACACTCTCTTTGATTTTTCTTTGATAAATGTCTCAGAAGACTGGTGTTCTTTGGCACATTCTTTGGGAAATACTGGTACTGGGCTTGACTTTGCCAAGAGCAGTTGAAGATTACTGAGTATGAAGGTTAAAGACCAGTAAAGAAAGGAAGAGGATGGCACAAATGGACAGGAAAGGCATGAGCATTAATTTTGTTTATTTTTCAGCTTTATCTCAGATTAGTCATAGGCACAGGCATCATGGCTGAATAATTGGGGCAGCATGTTCTACAAGCATCTGGTATGGAATAAAGTCACTGTGGCAGGATGCACAGAGTATTTAAATGAAGAGGGAAATAGTGATTACAGTATCATTGTTTGAGTATTGCAGCTAAAAGACTGCATTGTATTAGTGGCCTTTGGACAGAACCATGGCATTATAAACAGTATCATAATTACCATCAAAGCCATGCTGCATCTAATGATTGTATTTTATTCAGCAACCACAAGTCTCATCAAGAGTATATTTTAGGTAAAGAAACCTTGAACCTTGTAATGGTTCAAATAATAATGATACTAAGTTTTTATCCTGTTTTATTCCTATTCTATTTATTTTAAAAATTATTTTTGTTTATATGAAGACATCTGTAATCAAATACATGCTAAATAAAAACTATTTTTATTTGCCCAGTGATCATGTTTGAAATATGGTCAGTGACTGGAATTTTAAAGGTATTTTTCTACATGGTAACTTTTTACATTGTGGCCTGTTTTTTGGAAATTAGTTGTACAACTAAGTCGGTATCCTGAAATAAATAGCTCAGTACTGAGTAGGCTATTAGGGCCATTAAACATAGCACCAAGATAATTTACCTTTGTCCATTTCGTCAAAGCTGTAATGTTAGACTATCATAAATAAAAACTTTTAAGGGATTTTTTTACCTGCTTTTTAACCATAGATACTATACAAATTGAAGTAGCTCTTATCTGGGCTTGAGTTTAGATTTATCCTTGTAGAAAGCAGTAATTTTCCTATCATTAAGCTATTTCAACTAAGGATTAAAAACATTTCTCATTTTCACAAAAACCTTTCTGTCAGTGTAGAATGTAAACAGTGACCTTAGATGACTTGTACTGCTCAGAAGTTAGTACTTTTTGAAGTTATTTGTCTACTGGGGCCTTTGGCAAAGGCTAGAAAAGTTTGATATATAAGTAGAATATTATAGATAAGAAAGAATTACTCATTGCTTTGCAAAAACTACCTATTCAACTCTATTAAAGGGAGTATGAGGAAAATTCAAAAAGGAAGAAGTAATTGATTGACTCCATTTCAAACTGTCAGAGAGCTTAGAAATCATCTAACCCAGCCTTCTTATTTGTAGATGAAGAAATTGAGCTCTTCCTGAGAGATGACATGGCTTGAGTATAATCACTCAACTACATAGTGACCATTTCAGAACTAGGTCTCCAGTCTCCAAGGCTAGCACCCATTTCTGCACCTTCTGCTTCTTCAATTTTCATTTCCCAGTCACAGGGAAGCCCTGATTGAAAGAGACATTCCTGGTTATAGAAAATGTGGCTATAAGGATGAACAGGTTTCCTAAGATTCTCAATGATGGTGACAAGAGCAAGAATAAAGACAAAGAAGAGATATAGCTTAGAGAGATTGGTGGCAATGCTTTAAAATTCAAACAAAACAAAACAAAACAAAACAAAAACAAAAAAAACCCCAAAACCAAAAAACCCAAAAATGAGTGCACCTTTGCTTTCACATGCTTTAAAATAATATGTATATACATTTTTTGTGTCCTGGATGTGTTCCTGACAGGCTATATATAAATCACATTTTTGTAAATCATATAAATACAACTAGGATCCACTATCTAGAGGAGTCCTGTGGTAGTTTCCCCTGTAAAAATGGTTCTTTTTGAATATTAAATGCTAAATTTGTCTGTGTAATGTTATAAAGTTATTACATATTAGAGAGTTTTTCCTTTTGATAGAAAGTACCACTTCAAGTTGGTGAAAAAGTTTAGATTTCTCTAGTTTTCCCAAATCTGTTTGTTGCTTTCATACTCATTTTCCCAACTTCCTGCCCTCCCATCCCTCTCTTATTTTTATCTCATCTTCTTTTTTAACAAAAAATGTAATAGATTTAAATGCATTTTTATTTAAAAAATATTTTCAGCTTTATTGAGGTAAAATTGACAAAAATTGTATGTATTTAAAGTGTGCAACATGATGCTATTCCATCTTCTTTTGATTTCAGGTAAATTTCCATGAGTACCTAGCATTCTCAAAGTTAATTCATAGCCCAGTATTCACTATTTCACTAGTAAGCTATTAACTTATATAGTTTATTTTTTTCTTTCTTGCCCTGTTCTTCCCCTACCTCCTCTCCCCACTTATTTTATTTTATTTTTTTTAATTCAGCAGAAGAGTTTGAAAGCTGCCGAGTCAGCCCTTGGTCACTTTCCAGCCCCTGTGCTTGAGTAATTGACTTTGGCCAGACATACCAAAATTAAATTCTCAGATTGCCTTAGCCTTAACAGAATTGCCCTGGAATTCTTTTCTGTTCTTCATAATGCATTCCCCATGGAGTTTTATTGTAATTATCAGATCGGGGGCCGGGGGGGCAGTATTCATACTAATTGACTTTACAGAAAGATTGCTTCTATTGAATCCACACATCTAATTCAGTTTAATTCAAATGGAAAGAACCCTGTAATAGGATGCAACAGATTTGATTTGTAGTTCTTGCATAAATTATATAACTTCCCGGTTTCTTTATAGATATGGGGTTAAAGTAGGTGATCTTTAACATTCCTTTGTAGCTCTTCATAATTCTGTGATTACTGAACTGGGCTTAAACTCAATTAAGTGGAAGATTTTGTGTAAGTGGGTGTTTTCTCTCATACAACTAACTAGGTAGCAATCAACATCATCTCACTGAGCAGATCAGCTTCATTTCTCTTGCAATTAACCTTCTTATGCCAATTCTTCCTCCACTCCACTCAGTCAGCAGTCTTGTCCATTCCATCAGCAAGAGTATGATGAGCCCCTTCCTACTTCAATCCCTCACCAATTATTTATGTAAGTATTTTTGTAAATCTGTTCCAAATAGTCTAACTTCTATAGCACTCAGTAACTTAAGATTCATGTAGATGTTTCTCTTAAGATCATATAACAATCTTAAAATCTGTCCTCAGAAAACAAGCTATAGTCATTTGTATATATTTCCATATTACAGCCTTTCAGGGTTGTTAGAAATGTGGAGAGAATGCTATCATGATAATTTCCATGTATATTAAAGCTTCAGTAGTTTTAATTGTAAAAAACAGCTATCCCACAAATTGAACTGTTAGTAAGATAAATGCATGCTTTCTATTAAAGCTGACAGAGCAGTGACTGGTAAAATCTAGTCACTGATCTAAAGCTGATACAACAAATCAGATGACCTTCAATGCCTTGTAATTACCATTTCTGAATAGCTTTCTGTTACTAGAGAAAGGAAGACTTTAGGAAAATAAAACCAGTATTAAACTATACAAATCTGAAAAATTGATGGTCAAATCATCTCTTTGTCAGTGATATTAAATTCAACTACACTAAAATGATAAAATACAGTGACAAGCCAATGTCTTTTGCATGAAGACTTATGAAATATACGTTATGCATTTCCATTTTCTAAGTTAAGGCCCATTTCATCTTAAACTAACCCAGATCCAGTTTTTGTTTCCAGGTGCACCATTTATGGGTTGATATTTAATAGGATTTCTTTTATGACCCAAAAGGAATGTTGTCTCATCACCTCTATAGTCAGATAAGAGAGGCAACAGTGATTAAAGCTAGATGAATAGATTTTATTGCCTAATCATATTCTGATCCATACTAGCCAGTGACAATCCACTTTTCTGTGAATTTAGTGTAAATTTATGATATTAATTTAATTGTTTGATGTTCACCTATCCAAATACCTCCATTATATATTATTTTTCTGAAGTCCTAAGTCTTCCCTTGGAAGTGTTAGCCACAAGGCCAGTGACAGGTTCAGTTTCCAGTGCACATTTAATGATGCAATTATTTAATTAATCAATCTACAATGTAATTCAGTCATCAGTCTTTCAATTGAGAAATTTGAAAGCATAATATAATATTGATACTCTTGAAAGAATAAAAATTTTGATTAATGAAATATTTGGATGCTAACCCTCATTCAAAAGTGATAAGCTGAAAGTACTGTAAATACCTTTAATTCTCAAATCCTAGAGTTTCCCGTATTTCTCTAGTGTTCCAGTTTATAAACGTCTGCCCCATATTTCAATTTACCATAACTGAAGTCTTAAACTTTATATTTCTAACTTAAATATCTTATTTTCACAGAAAAATTCTGTGTGATATTGGTTTTTTGGTATTAGCTGAGACTCGCTTTGTGGTATAACATACAATCACTTTTGAAGTTCATGCTATACTTGAATAAAATGTGTGTTCTCTAATTGTTGAGTGTAGGGTTCTACATATGTCCATTGCATTGAACTTTTTAATTGTGCTGTTTAAATCTTCTAAAATTTGCTAGTTCCTTTTGCTCCCTGATCAGTTTGTTACTAAGAGGAGTGTACTGAAATCTCTGACTATTATTGATCTCTGATGATTGCTCTTTCCAATCCTCTCCATTTTAGTTTGTATACTTGATGTGATGTTATTATTTATATTTGAATTTGGAATTACCATTTTCTCCAGCTGAATCATTTTTTTATTGCTTTGTAGAAATTTTTTGTTCCAGTGTGCCTTTTTTTTTTCTTTTGTCTTTGAGTGTCTTTCTTTATTTCATTATCTTTTCCCATTCTTTTATTTTCACCTTTTGTGTTTTACTTTTGTGGCTTGCAAAAAGCATAAGAATCCAATTTACAGTATCTGTCCTTTAACTATCAAATTTATTCCCTTTGATTATTTATGTATGTTATTTCTATATTTTATTTTGTGCTACTTGCACTACTTTATGCTTTAAAATACTATTGTCTTCTATTTTTAATTTTTAAAAATTTTAATTTTTTTGAAACTAGTACTGAAGCAGCATGTGTATCAAGTATTCATACAACATGCAGTAAGGAGGCACTTATTTCTGTCTGTAGTAAGAGAATTGCAGCATGGAAGTATGTGGGAAGATGGTGAAACATGTCTGGTGAGATACCTAATGGTCATGCTGATATGCCACGTTCAGGAATTTGGCTTGAATCCTGTGAGTTATTGTCAGCAGTGAAAGATGTAGGTAGGAAATGGCATTACCCATTTCATTTTAAAAATAAAATTACAGTTATAGAGGAATGAAGTAGGATGGGGGATGAAGCTGAGGCTAAGGAGCAGGGAAGCCAATTAGAAAAATCACTGCAATAATCTAAGTGATGAATGATGAAGAAGTAGTGGTGAACTTGAGGAAGAATGATAGATTTACAATATATTCAGGAGGAAGAATCAATAGGTCCTAATGACCAATTATAGGTGTGAGGTCCTAATGGAATGGATGACTGCAGGATTCTGGCTTTGGTGCTTGAGTATATGGTCAACCCATTAGGAAGAGAATAGGATATAGCAGCAAATTTTGGGCCTACCCCTGCTTGGGGAGGGTTTTTCTTATAGACTGTTATGATGGCATGAGGTATAAAATGATTTAAAGAGGTATTTAGTTGGCAAACTTGCCTGGGAAAGAATGCCAAAAATAGGGAGATGGTTTCCTAATAAAGAGAGAAGAACATCCAGAACACTGAATTTAGTGAAAACAATATACAGGAAGAGTGTTTAATTATATAAATAAACATTTATTTATTTAAATGGCAGTCATCTAAAGGTTTTACAGAAGCATTATGAACAGACAAGAATTTGGTTTAAAATATTCTAGATATGCTTCAGAAAATTTTATTTGGTTTTGTTGGTTGCTGAGGGGGTTGTATTGTGCTTTAAGTGCTGGTTTAAAAATAAATCTAGTTGAAATAATTTAATAAAGCTAAATACATTTTTACAAACAAGATAGTATTTATGGTTATTTGGCAAAAAAAATGAGTATCTCCTGGTTAGATTGTATCTCAATTATATTTGTTTTATATGATCTCAGCCTATGAATGACATAGGGACATATATCTTTGTCACAACCATGGAAAATTAGACCCTTTAAATGTTGAAATAAAACAAAGGGTTATTTTGCGAAACATTAGTATACTAAGTGAGAAGAAGAGGCTGTTTGATGTGCGAACCCTTTTCTACTCTTGTTCTTGCCATCACATCTAAATGTTTTGGGAAGTTCTGACTCTGTTAGTATTAATATCAACAGATCTATAACTCCCTGCTGTCAGGAAGCTACATGACTGGCTTATTCTTTATTGTCTTTTGCATTTAATGTAAGATATATTAAATCTCTTGATTTAATGTCACAAGCCAGTAACACTCACAAAGCTGAATCACAGACTTTCAATAGGCAGATTGTTGAATGTTTACAGGTGTTAGCTAAAATGGAATTGTTAAGAATTACTGTGTTTGATAATATCATTGTAGGATAAAATTTTCAAATGCTACATTTGACAGAATTTTTAAGTGTGCCCTTAGAAAACATTTTATTCCAATGAGTTGAGCAAGCAGAAAATCTGCAAAGGCTCAGATAAATGCATAAGTGATTAATACAAATATGCATTATTAAATTAGCCTATCTTCAAGATTCGGATCATGAATGGCAATCTTACTCTTTTTCCTTTGTTGTACAATTAGCAAGTTAGGTAGATAATTGCTTTGATTCAGGATACATTTTTAAATTAAAAAAAAGTTTCTGATAACACCTCCAGTTATATTAGGAGAATCTCTAAGTAGGTAGAAGGTCACTGAAGTTATACCTATTATACCAATCTTCTTAGAGCCATTTTACCCCATTTATCAACAAAGCTTTGAGACCTATTTGTGCAATAAAGGATTTTAGGTAGTGGATAATAAGATAAAACATAGTTCAGCTCTAAGTTTTCAGGCTACTAGAAGAAAATACAAAATATAAATAAGTAGGTAAAATAAAGCATCCTGAATTTATTTATAAATTGTAGGATATAGTAGTAAGATAATGTGAAAGAAGTTTGTAAGTTTATCTACAGGGTACAATGACAAAAATCATGTAATAAACTGCTAAGCAGAATGTCTAGCGCATGGTAAGTATTCCATAAATATTAGTTCTCATATTTATGGCACAAATGTGGGAGTATGTAATTCCACATAGGGATTTTAGGAAGATTTGTAGAGGCAATGATGCTTGCATTAGACCTTGAGAATGAGTAGGAGTTCATTAGTTTAAAGATGGGAAGAAGATCATCTAAGCAGAAGGAGCGGTATGAGCAAAACTGTGAATCAGTGAGTCTTGGTAGTCTGACATGGAGGGGTAGCAGGTTCAGGAGAGAACCAGAATTTAATGAGAAATCTAGAGATCTAGGTAAGACTCAGGTCAAAGAGGACCCTGGAGTTCATGTTGAGGACTTGAACTTTATCCTGCAAGAACATCAATAACCTTTAAAAGATATTAAAGTAGGTGGATAATTTGATTCTCTGTTTTAAAGAGATCATTTTGTGACTGTGTAGAGAATGGATTAAAGGAGGTAAAACTAGAAGCAAGGGGTCCAGCTTCTTCATACCACTGCCACCATGTCCATGTAGGAGATGATGAGGACTTGAACCAAGGCTAGAGCAGTGGGTATGAAGAAGAGAAAACAGGTCAATACATCATTAAAGGAGGTGATCCTGTGTAACACCCAGGTCTTGGTAATCAGTTAGATGAGAGAAATAAGAGAGAAAGGGGTTTGCAATGACACTCAGTGTTCTGGTGTAGAGGCCTGGGTATGTGATGGTGCTCTTCACTGAGACAGGAAATACAAAAGGAGGAGCAGATGGGGTGGAGGTGGGAATCACGAGTTTGGTTTGGGCTTTGCTGAATCTGCGGTGTTTCTGTGACATTCAAGCAGTGATACCTCAGGGGAGTTAGAAACATGGATCTGTTGCTCAGGTGACAGATCTTAGTCTAGAGATTTAGATTTAGGAGTTATTTAACATGTACTTGGAGCAAGAAGAAAAGAACCCTAGGGAATACTAGCACAGAAGGGACAGAGAGACTATGTGGAGGTTTGCTTCTTGGCGGTGTGTTTTGGTGTTAGCTGAGCTTATGTTTCCCACTCTTTCCATTCTGGCTTCTTAGTTTTACATTTCATGTTGTAACATCCTGCAGATTTCAAATTACTTACACAATTTCTGGAGTTTCTCAAAGGACTGGTGTTTGATAAGACTTCTTCATAATCTCATATACAAAGGGCTGTGGTTGTGACCTATAAATAGTATTGAAAATAGTGATATTGTCATTAGGATATTTCTTATCTATGTATCAGAACTTGAAATGTTTGGAAATTCTGAGTGATGGCACAGTAATGATTTTGATAGCAATTTTGGAGGCAGTTTTGATGGCGATACTGTGTTAGAACCTGTTTTGATGGTGATTCTGTGTTAGAACCTACCCATCTTGAGAGTACACAATTGAAATATGAATCTTAGGTCTTCTCAGTACTTAGCACTATTTTTGTATCATTTGGTGTTTTACTATTACTTTGGCTGCTTTCCCCACAATTTCAGAAGTTCAGTAAGCTTGTAAAACTAAGAATTGTAGAAATGGTAATTGAGGTTCTGAAAATAAGAATGTTCATGGATTTCTGTTTTTAAAGAGACTCACACTGATTCCATTTATATAGAGTGAGCTAATTTGTTCCTCACTGGAACCAATTTAGAAGTAAATTTCAAAGTTATTAGTAATGGTGTGATTAGCCAAGGCCTGGCAAACACATTTTAACTTCTTTAAATATCCATATAAAGGTTAGGAAGCATTTTCTCTCTTTTTCTTTTCTTTTTTGTCATTGAAGTAACTGGTGTGCTGCTTCTCTACATTACTTAATGGATTTGATATCGAGGGGACTTTCCGTAAGTGTATGATGATGGCAGTCTACTTGCCACATGAAAGCTGCTCGTTTCTGGGAGCTTAGTTTTAGTTCAGACAGTTTGAGCTAGCACATTAAGATTTCCAAATGGAAAATTAAACTCTCACTTCATTATTCATTTATTCATTCAATCTGTTGTTCATTAAACAAATTACATTGTCCTGCAGTAGGTGATAATGTACCAGGTGCTATGAGAAGATGCAAAGCAGTTAAAACTTTTGCCCTTGAAGAGCTTAGTTTCAAATAGCAGGAAAACAAACCCATAAGTTGCTGAAAAATCAGGTTAGAAGGTAAAAGTTTGTAAGAAGAAATTATAAAGCTTTGATGAAGGACATAAAAAGAAAACCTAACTAAATTTGAGAAATAAAATGTGTTCATTGATTAGAAGACCAAAGGTAATGAAGCTGTCTGTTTTCTCCAAATTATCTGAAACAGAAACTCAGGTGGAGTAGGCAGTTTGTTCATTTTGTTCATTTATATTCAGAAACACTAGAACAGGACCTGGCACGTAGTAGGCACTCAATAAACATTTGTTAAATGAATGTTATCTGAAATTTTACTCAATATCCCATTACAATTTTTTTTTTTTGGTTAAGCTTCACTAGTTGATCCCCAAATTCATAGATTGGTAGATGGAAGACAAAATCCCAAAATGATGTTGAAGAAGCATAATGAAAAGATAAGACTTGTCCTGCCAGAAGGTAGTAGATTGTAGTTCTAAAGATGATCACATTATCTCCCTTCTTAGCAATATGACATCACCCCTCTCCCCATCAAGAGGCAGAGTCTGTTTTACCTCCTTTAGAACTTACTAGCCCAATATATTAAGCCAGAGATTACTGAGTCACTTCTGAGGCTAGGCCTTAAGATATCTATGACTTGAAACGTTTCTTCTTGTCCCCCTATCTCAAGTAGCCATGTGGAGAGAAAAAAACCAAAGCTTCTGATTGATAACCCTCGAGGAGCTTTCACCTGGTAGCTAGTACCCAACGTCAATTGTATGAATGAAGTTATTTTGGAGCTCATTGTTGTCCCAGTGCCCAACCAGAAACCATGGGAAGCGGAATTTTGTGGGTATCAACAAGATAATAAAAAAATAATGATTTTTAAAAATCCACTAAGTTATAGAGCAGTTTGTTTTGGAGCAATAGATAACTGAAATGTCAATATCAATGCTTATTATAAAGCTCTAATAATGAAGCAGTATGATAATGGTGCAGAGATAGAAAAATCTCAAACTGAAGAGACTAGAGAGCCTTAAAGCAATCCTCACTTGTAGGGGCCATGGTGTATAGCTGAAGAGACATTAAAAATTGAGGGATGGGTAGGAAGAATGGATTAATTAATAAATGATAGATATCCACAAGAAATAATTAAAATTAGGTTCCCAGTTCACACTATGAACAAAAATAAACAAGAGATGGATGCAATCAACAAAATGTTAAAACCGTGAAATTTGAAGAAAACATTTCTATGACTATCGGATAAAAATAATTTATCAAATAAGGCATTAAGTGTTAAATGATGAGATAAACTATGAATACATTAGAATTTGAACTTCTGTATAATAAAAGGTTATCATAAACAAAGTTAAAAAACAAACCATAAACTATTAGAAGGTATTTGTAATATGTAGAACTGACAAAGGATTTGTATCTGGATGGTATTATGAAGTCCTTAAGAAAGTATGGTATTATGAAGTCCTTAAAAACTTAAAAAAAAAAAAAAAAGAAGAAGAAAGCCTCGGACAACCTAATGTAAAATACACAAAGGATATAAACAAGCAATTTACAGAAAAGGAAAACCAAAGAACAAATAAATGCATAAGATTCTCAGCTTCACTAGTAATTAGAGAAATAGAAATTAAATCAATAATGGGATTACATTTCAAAGCCATTAGATCTTAAAAATTAAAGCATGACAATACCAAATATCTAGGTGGTACAGAAACTGAAACTTCTATTCATTGCTGGTTGGAAGGTAAATTGATACTGGTTCTTTGGAGAGCAATTTGGTAACATCTGGTAAAGCTAAGGAAGTCTGTATCCTAAGTGTTGAAGTACCTATGGAGACATACAAGGATGTGTTGCTGCAGGGTGGTTGATAGCAGGGAAAAAAGGATAAATAACCTTATGTTCTAGTTATTGTAAAATGGTCAGTCTGGCCAGTGTCTTAAGGGCAATGGGGGGTGGTTGGTGGGGGTTGGAGGGTGATGGCAGAGATGAAGCTGCAGAGTTCAATTTAGTACATGTCCTGTTTGAGAGAACGTGAGACACCAGAGATGTAGGAGACAATGCAATTGAGGTTCCAAATATGGAGTTTATAAGAGAAGTCAAGACTAGAGACAGGAGTTTGGGTAGTCCACAGCATTTAGACTGTATTTAAAGTCAGACTTGATCAAATCAACTACCAAAAGATACAATGAAAGAAGAAGACCTAAGAAACACTGACAGGGTAAGTATGAGGGCTGGCAGCCAACAGAAGTGGTTAACAGATGGGCTTGTTTTCTAGAATGAGATTATCTCCTGATATAAAATAATCTGAACTGATGAAAGAAAAATATTTGAGATTATCCTGGCAATTACACATAGAAGAGACTAGAAAAAAAATGATAAATGTGATACAGTTTATCAACTTAAAACAGCACAGAGTTTTGACAAATATTACTGATGGATAAAATATTTTGTTTTTACTGAGTCTATGAAATGGTTGCATTTATTTGTTAGTGGTATTTAAAAATGTTCAACTTGGGCGCCTGGGTGGCTCAGTCGGTTAAGCGACTGCGTTCGGCTCAGGTCATGTTCCTGGAGACCCTGGATCAAGTGCCGCATTGGGCTCCCTGCTCGGCAGGGAGTCTGCTTCTCCTTCTGACCCTCCCCCCTCTTATGTGCTGTCTCTCTCATTCTCTCTCTCTCAAGGAAATAAATAAAATCTTAAAAAAAAAAATGTTCAACTAAGTGCTTTTAAAATGCTTTGGAAATCAAAATTAATGAGATTGACATAAAAATGACTGTATTACCAGTTATTTAATGTTAATATAATTTTCTTAGATAACCTGTTGATATTGATCAAATGTCCCTTTTAAAAGAAGTATGATTTTATAAGAGCAAATTACTTTCTGGACATTGGCACCAAGAAATCTATGTCTTGATGAGCAATGTGCAGATCATTTAAAAACCAGTAACTTCCCTCAAATTATATTATTTTAAAAAGATAAAGGTTTAGAAAACTTAGCATTATGACATTTTAAATTTATTCAGTGTTTGAAGAAGTTGGGAAAACTCTGAAATGCTATTTATGTACAAAACCCCTGTGAAGTGTATGTTTTAGAATATCTATTCTTCAGGGTCCAGGCAATCTTCTGCAGGATATCTTGTAAGACTTGTACCACCAACAAGTATTTGTATCATTTAAGTGTGTAATACATGCCATTTGACTACTCAGAAAATACTGTGTTCATAGGCACTATTCAAGGCAAATTAACTAGGGACGATACTTGATTTAGGAGGACTGACATGATAAAGATACCCATGATGCTAGTGAAATTTAACTTCATTGAATGAGACATCAGCATTGAAATGGGACAGTTTTTGGTTACATAGCTCAATCTATGAACATAATCATGTAGTGAAATATAAAAATTCCAGATTGTCTGAATGAACCCTAAAGGGTTCAATGTAGCTTTGCTATAAATGTGCAACCAACACCCCCCCCCCCCCCCCCCCCCCGCCCCTTAAGACACTGGCCAGACTGACCTTTTTACAATAACTAGAACAGGTGAGGACACTTATCTGATCCATACCTGGCTTCTAATTTGCTGGGTCACCTTGAGTAGCATTAGACCTTCTTATTCTTCAGTTATCTTGGAATGCTAAATGTAGGTATTATACTAGAAACAGATGATTTCTAATTTTTTCTGTGATTCTCTAGGTCTCCATGTGCAAATTTGGAACAATCCATGTGAAAATACTTTCTGAAACTCTGGAATAATTTGGTGACTAGAAATTCCACGCACAAAATATTTTCAACAGTGATACAATTTATTCTTTGTTTCTTGAAATCTTGAAATAGTGGGGCTGGTTGGGCCTTTGTGCTTCTTTCCTAATTAAATGGAAACAGGGATGTGGTTATTCAGGATAGGGAGAGAGCTTATGGTGCCTGAAAGATTAGGGTGGTGTTTTCTGAGTTCCTGACTGCAGCACTGCTGTGGCTGTTGGGAGACAGTGGGACACACTGACCCCACCTCATTATTTTACTATGGAAGAGAAGCTAACTTGATTCATGAAACAGATTTAACTAAGCAACGTAAAGAATCTGACTGTAGCTCAACACTGTCTACTGACATGTTTGAAATACAAATTTATAGAAAATGAAGACTTTAACCCATCTCATATTTAACATAGATTATTAATTTGTTAGGAATCCATCAAAATGACATTTGAAATGAAAATATCAGCTTCTTTACCATGCTGTTAAATACTTCATGCTGGTCTAAAAATGTATTTACCATCAGAAGAAAATTGTCATACTGACCACTGAATAAAAAATACACAATATCTAGGTGTCAGAGCTTTCCAATTTAGTAAGAATGAGTTTGTAGAGTGGCCATAGAAGATATATACTTTAATTTTAAATAAATATCTGTGTAATAGCTAGAAAATCATTGTGTTGGCTCAAATGTTGTCAGTAAATTAGTAAATTCTAAATTATCTGAATCCAAATAAACAAAAATATGAATATAATCTTTTAGGTGACCTTAGGGAGTAGCATTATTTTGGGGATCATTTTTAAATAAACAAAGATACCTTAGAGATTAAGGAGATTGACCCAAGTTCATGATGCTAAAATGTTAGGAGGGAGCTAGAAACTTGAATTAAGATTTTATCTCCAAACTTTGTGTTCCTTTACTATAATACACTGGCTCTATTGCCCTAAATAAAGCACAGTGAATTATTGACCAACAACTTAAAATATATTAAAATTTCAGTGCTAATTATACAGTGTATTCTAATTCTTTATATTTGGTAATCCATACATGATATGATGGAAATATTTATTAAAAAGACCATTTGATTAATATGAAAACCTGATTTTTCAAAACTTTCCACATAAAAAGAATTACTTTAGCTTATTGTAAATAAGATTAAATGTAAAGCTACTGCTTATGTCTTAAATCTGGATCAAAATTCATTTTTAAAAACTTAGCCAAATTTACTTATCATGAACCAAATTCAGAGAAATGAAATAGTTTTGATATATCTTTTTTGCCAAAGTCTTACCCTATGTTCATTATTCAAAATTTAAGGTGTATTGGTATATCTTTGAATGGAAAAATGGTGTTTCAAAGTTAACTTCACAAAGTTTAAGGACCAGATGTTTCCTCAATGATTCATGGCAATGAGACAATGATAATTAGATGACTTTTCATGGCAATGAGGTCAGTTGTAACTGAATAAATACCTTTTCTCAGAGTCAAAGAGAAAACAAACAAATCAAACAAACAACAAACCTTTCCTGAGCATCTTTGATTGGTTAGACCCCAAACCTCAGCATCATCCTCGACTCCTTTCTCACTCTTCAACCTCATGTCCTATTATTAGAAAGTTGCTTCACCTCTACCTTCAAATATAGATTCATAGACTTCGACCATTTCTCACCACATCGTCTCTCACCTGAATTAATCTCAAACCCTTATAACTAGCTCTCTAATTCTGCCTTGTTCTCCTGTTAAAAAGTGAGTTGGATCATGTCATGTGTCACTTTGTGGCCACCCATCTCTTTCAGAGGAAAAGCTAAATTCTCACAACACACTCTGCTCCCCTTTGTTGTCAGTCCTGCCTTGACTCCATGGCTCACAGCCTGCACAGTTTGCTTCAGACACCACGTCAGGGCTTTTGAGCTTGCTATTCTTTCTGTCCAGATCATTCTTCTGGATTTTTGCTTGGTTCTTTCCCTTTGCTTCCTTCAGATATTTGTTCAAATATGTTTATTATTGAGGGCTATTTTTACCTCCTGACCTTGACCTCTCACTTAAATGTACATGTCATGGGGACAGGAAATATGGCTGTCTGGTTTACAGCTATATCCAAGCATAGTGCCAAGTGTAGTGTTCAATAAATATTTTTTGAATGAACAAATGAATGGGTAAGGAAATGAGTGACTATCATGTATGTCATTTAACCTCTGTGTTAACTATGACATAGGTGTCATGATTTCCATTTGACAGCTATGATAAGTCAAAGTGATGAACTTGATAGCCATGGAGTTGTAAACCCATTATAGTTGACTAGGACTGACTCACTCTAAAATTCTTGTTAGGTGAAATGAGATATTCTGTATTATTCTCATAAACTACAGAGTATTTCCTCATGAACGATAACATTTTTCAATGGACTTTTTTTTTTTTTATCTAGAAGTCTTGCTAATCTAATTAATACAACAAATACTTATTGAGGGTTTAATTTATACAGACTTCAATTTAATCTCTGGGACATACTGATGAACAAAACAGAAAACCCTGGAGTTTACAGTTAGAGAAATAGATACACAAATTAAGAAGGAAATATCAGAGTTACAAGTGTAATGCAAAGAATTAAAGGTGACGTAGGGAATGACCAGAGGCAACCAGGTTGGATGGTGTTCTGGATATTCTCCATTTGCCCCTCCTGATCTGCTCTTTGCCCTTCTCCATTCTGCTTCAAACTTCAGGAAGTTGACCATTATGGACTGTATCATTGGGCTCCTTTGCCATTGGCCTCTGGTTGTATTTGATCAATAGGAACTATTGGCAGAGGATTTGAGAACTAGAGAAGGATGAGAGGTGGGTGTGTATTTCCTGGATCCTCCCTGTCAGGTCCCTACTGATGAGCAGTGAATATTTTTCTCTGAGGCCACGTTCCTATTGCATGACCCTCTCTGTTTGTTTTCATGCTCTGAATTTTAGGAACTCCTCCTTCTCTTACTCTCTCACCCTTATGGGTGGTAGCACCCCTTGACTCCTGTAGTACCTGAATATTACAATATATTTTGTTAATTTTCTCCTGACCTGTATTATAATAAATCATAATTATATGACTATAATGGATAGTCCCTTTGTTAATTATACTTTATGATTGCATCACTTACTTCCTACCCACCCATGACTGGTAAAGGTGGTGAGGAAAGGCCTCTGTGATGAAGTAATATATAATGCAAGTCTTGAGGGAAACAGCCATGAGAAGATCCAGGAAAGGATATTCTAGACAAAGGCAACATTTGAGATAAAGGAACTAAGACAGGGATGAGTTCCATGTGTTTGTAGAACTGAAAGATTTTGGCTTAAGTGTAGCAAACAAGGGGAAAGTCTGTAAGAAATGAAGATGGGATCTAGGCAGGTAACAGATCTCTGACTTTGCATTAACATCCTTGTTATACTGAAAAAGCAGAAACAAAAACAAAGCAAGAAAAATGTATGGGTAGAAGATACTACTTTATGTGGTATGCCTTTACCTAATTCTGTTTGTGAGTTCTGTGAGGAGTTAAAGGAAGCTTACTAAAAAGAAATCATTTTCATTTTCATTTTCCTTTATTTATAGCACATATTCTTAAGTCAACTATTATAACAAGAAAAAAGCATAAAGGAAGTAAATAATTAATAAGGTAAAGCATCTACAGGCTATACTCTATATACCCTAATAATATTAAAAGGAATCATTAACTCATTGAGAAGTAATTTGAAGATCAAGTTTATATAGCAGTTTATTATTTTCTTTAAATCTATCTTCATTATTTTTTTTTCTGTTTGTGAGGTCAAAATGACTTCCTAGATTTTATTTCCTTAGAGTTATCTTTATCTCCTTTACTCTCCTATCTACATTTAGTCAATTTCACCTGCCTCTTCCATGGAAGAAGAAATTAATTTCTTAGGCTTCTTACCTTCCTTCTCCTTCCATCATCCTCTTAACACTATTTTATAGCATTTACATATTCAGAATAACATTTGCTATTCTCTTTGTGTGCCTTTAGAAAATCGATCAGCTATTTTCTGGATTTTTGTTTCTCTCCTGATAGTGCAGTCATATTCTGAAAAAATGTTGTTGCTCTCTAAAATATATTTATTTCTAGCAAACACATTATCTTGATCTAAAAAAGTGGTTTTGATACTGGATAACACCTAGAATAATGCCTGGCATGTGTTAGGTGCTCAGTAAATATTTTGTGATGGAATGAATGTTTGAGAATGCAGTCATGTTAAAGAAAGCCAATTCAGTAGTGCCACTTACTTGGTGGCATTGGGGGGGATGTGAAGCCTATCTAAGCCTCAGTTACCACCGTCTCTAAAATTAAGGCAATAATAATGTCTACCCTTTAGAATTGTTCTAGGAATTAACTGACATAATGCATTCAATGCATTTAGCACAGAGCCTAGCACATAGCAAGCACTCAAATGTTAGCTATTATTTTTGATAGTAATTATTTTAAATAGAACTCAGGAATAGTACATTTTTAACAGGTAGTAAATTTTAACAGTACAATTTTAACAGGATTTATTTATTGGCAACATTTTTCATTGTTTATCAAACATAAAGATAAACATTTACTTACTAGTTAGGGGATAGAAAGCGGAAATCTCCAAGACATAAATCAAATTACATTATACCTTGTTCCCATTTATAGTTTTTATGGCTATATGTTCAAGAGTAGTGATATTACTTCTTTCTAGTTCATGAATGGCATGGTGTTTACATGAAGAATGCAACTATCACCATGATCTCCCCTAGATTGAAAATACTGAATGTTTGTGTTTAAAATAAATCTGTTTTGGTATTATTATTATTATTATTATTATTATTATTATTATTATTATTCCAGGATGCCAGTTAACTAACGTGTGTTTGATGAGGTTGTAAAATATCTAAATAATCACCCCATGTAGATAATCAAAACAGTTTCTTTTTTAATTAAGATGCATTGTGTTGGTATGAATATTTGTAAAATTAAAGGGTGACTAGTAGCTTACTTTATACTATTGTGCTAATATTAATTACCCACAATTTATTTATTTTCTTCCTTTGCATTTTTTTTCCTGAATATTGCATACAGGGAAAAACTTCTTTTGTGTGGAGAAAAGTTAATTACCCATGCTACCTTTCACTTGAGCTGTATTTCTGCTGCTCTTGGCATTTACCCAGCGGTTAATTGGCAGAATAGACCCTTCAGCAATTTTCCCAGTTTTTTGGTGTTCTCTAAAAGAAATAGTTCATTAAAAACTCCAGTTTATATGCTATTATCGTTTGGAAGAACAGCACTGTAACTATTCATCAAGAACCACAAAAACAAATGCAGTCGTGCTGCATTCTGTATCCATCAGGTGGGTTGTTCATTCCTTTCCTTGTTTGCTCCATCTGGAGAGGCCTGGGCACCCGTACAAAATTCAACAGTGCCTAAACACAGACACATTAGTTGGGGCTGCCCTGCTCTAGATACCAGAGAGAGATTTTATTGGCATAATGCACCAAAGTCTTATGCCAGCTCCAGATCCTTTGCTGATGCTGACATGAGGAACACGGGAGGGGGTCTTAGGATGGAATGACATCTGAGGCAGCCAAAGCCTCCATTTGTCTTTGTGCCGAACGTGCTAAACTGTAGACACTGCAGTGGTTTCAAAAATAATAAAAAAATATTTTGCTCATTAACTTTCTAAGTCCTGCTGACTTTGTGAAATCAATATAGCAGATTGTAATTGATTTATGAAATGAAAAGCCCCTGCCTGACCAGTAAGCTCTGCAGTCACTGCTCTCAGCACCGTGCCCTTCTGCTCATTAGCGCACTTCCTTTAGCAGTGCCTGTGCCAAGGACGCCGTCAGAGCTGGAAGGCTCAAGCCCTCTGCAGACAGACTGTTGAAGATGTAGCTTGCATTGTCTCCCTGGGGTCTTATGCTTTCTCCCTGTTTCTGTCCTACCCAGGTCAGCTGAAGGACTTGAGCTTCTTTCTCACAGTCCCTAATGTCCTCATAAAAGCTTACTGGAAAAGCAAGTCTCCGTTTATATCTGTCTTTTGACATTTTAATCTATTTGCTACTTTTTCTTTTCTCTCATCTCTCTCTGTCTCTCTTAGCTTGTCTTACTTAGCTTGTCTTTTGCCATCTGGCTTTGCCCATTGATTTACTTTTTTTAAATTTTTTCTATTTCTTATAACTTAGCAAGGTGGACAAAATTTCTTTTTGCTATTTTGTTTTTTTTTGGGGTCTAGTTTTAGCACTTTTTAATTCTTTTTTTTTAAGACATTTATTTATTTGAGAGAGAGCATGAGCAAGAGGGGCAGAGAGAGAGGGAGAGAGAATCTCAAGCAGGCTCCATGCTGAGCATGGAGCCTGATGTCAGGCTCTATCTCACAACCCTGAGATCATGACCTGAGCCGAAACCAAGAGTTGGTCACTCAACCGCCTGGGCCACCAGATGCCCCAACTTACTGTTTCATTTTTTAAAAAATATTTTATTTATTTATTTGAGAGAGATGGGGGGGAGGGACAGAGGGAGAGGGAGAGAGAGAATTTCAAGAAGACTCTGTGCTGAGCAGGGAGCCTGGGGTGGGGCTTGATCCGAGGATCTTGAGATCATGACCTGAGCCAAAATCAAGAGTTGGATGCTTAACTGACTGAGCTACCCAGGCACCCCACTCTTTCATTCTTAAGACAACATTTTGTTTATCTTCCTGCCAACTCCCACTATAATTATGTTCCTCTACCACCTTTAAAAATTGAAGTAACTGCTATAACTTAAGCATTGCCCTAGATGCTTTACATGAAATTGTCTTCTCAAGCAGCATGTAAAGAAAGTATCCCTGGGTACAGGTGAGGAAACTGAAATTCAAGAGGTTAGGTAACTTGTCACTCAACTATTGAGGGGCAATGCTAGCATTTGCAAGTAATTCTGTTTGACTCTAAACTCTATGTTTCTTCTTTTCAATAACAAAATGCTGCTTCCAATTGCCTCTGTTTTCCTTTAAATGCTTAACTAGCAAAGTCTAGCTCTTGGCTGCCCTTAAAGGGACTCATTCTCTTTCGTGCTACTCTCCCAAATGACTCTGTTGTTAAAATTGTCAGAATCAAGTGTATTTATTTCAAGAGTTTGGTCTATCATAGTATATTGGTCAGCTTACTCTTTTCCACTGAGTTCTCCTCTATCTAATAGTATATGCATGGAGCCCCTTGTATCATCATGTTCTCATGTTGTCAAAAGTCACCAAGAGCAATCTCATAACTTAGAAAAATGAACAGAGAGCTGAGACAAATAGGCAACCGTTGGGAGCTTCATGCAGATTTCATCTCCTCTTTGTTCTTTTGATACTACTTTGGGAACAAGTAAGTGGTAAAATTATAGAGCACTGCAGCAGCAGGAAAGTGATGCAATGTCCTCACTTCTTAAGTGGCTGAAGGCACCTGGAATTTCCTCATCCAGGTACTGTATATTGCAGTTAAGTGTCATGCCACATCCATAATGCATTAGTTTACAGTGAGTTAATAGGTTCCATCCATCTGAAATCTTGTATAATATTGCAGTAGCATCAGACATTACTGCCATTCAAGATGTGCAATATTGCACCAAAAATTAACCACAGATGCCATATTAAAACAGCTGCAGATTTAGATTTAGCTACAGCAGGAAGAAAATGTTGTGCTATGGAAGTTGGCCAGAAGAGCAATGGAGATGTGCTGTAAATGAGGAGGAGGAGAAAAAAATCGAGGTCAAGCTGCCAAAAAAGACAGAAATGGAAGTGGGGGAGGGTAATTCATATGGTCAGTGGCAATCCAAAAGGACTCAAAGTCCAGGAAAAGAGGGCAGAATACAGGGTGAGTGATGCCTGCATGAACTGATGAAGTGTTAAAATGGCAGGTCTAATCAGAATAATAGTTAATAGATATAAATGAAGGTATAAGGAAAATAGCTATAAATGTGATGATTCATCTTTGGGATTTACTGTAGTCAGGCTATTGATTTAGGAATAAACTGCTGGAAAAACTATTGATGCTTGAAGTGATCAATGCCTGAGAAAAAAGTTCTGGTGTACAGGAATCAGAGCAAACCTAGACAATTACAGGATTTGAGACTATCTTGAGCACCCTTGACTTGAAGTCTGTCTTCTGATAATGGGCCCTCATGGGATTAACTATTCCCATTTTGGGAAAAGTGTTGGAAGGTTCAGTTGGCTCAATTTTGTAACCGAAAGCTGAGATGGCAAAATTTTATTTCAATAGAATTGTGGGCTTGTGAGATTCTCATTAATTCCAGGGCCATCTGCCTTTTTGCTATTCATTTGGCTCATTTAGTCACAGGTAGGTAGGAAGGTCTCAACAGTTTTGGTTCTCATTCAATTTTGATTTCTGCTTGGGAAACAGAAAAGGCCAGTGACAGCTGTCTCAATGCTGGGGTTCTCCTCCTTCGGTGTGAGCCAGAAGGTGGCTTCCCCATGAAGTTTGCTGCTAACAGAGCAAGCACACAGTAAGCATTTCACTCATCCTCCTGTTTGGTTCCTTAAAAAGATTATCTTCTATGCCTTATGGTACACCTGGTTTAGGAGACTAGACAAGGAACACAATGGTCTCTAAGTCAGTAATTGACTTCATTGGTGGAGTGGAGGACAGACTGGTTATTGACTATCATGGGCCAGTCAAACCTCTTGAACTTTAGCTATAATTTGTGCCCATTCCCCTGGTTCAGAAATGAAATATTGACTGATGTGATTAGTAACCAGTAGATATATTTGGTGCATTACAAGTCACTAGGGACACTGTGGGCCTCTCCAGACTTTATGGGGGGAATATATTTTCTATTGCCAAAGTAAAATCTTGTTTTCCTTCCTCTTCTTTTGAACACCAAAGAATAAAAGCCAGGCAGTTAATCACCTGCTGTGATATCAGGGCTCAGGAAGGCAAAACCAAACCAAACCAATTTTTTTTTTGAAACTGATGTTTAAAATTCTAGGAAATGACAGCACCACATTCAAAGGACTTTCTTTCCATAGAGGAAAATTTCAAAAATTTGAAAAATTTTGAAAACTCTGGAGTTCTATGATGGTGGTGATGATGATGATGATGATGAGGATGATGGTGATGATGATAATAAAGTGGAGCTAACATTTATTGGGCATTCAGTGTATGCCCTGCAGTGTTAACTGCACTTTATCTATATTATCTTATCCCCCCTCCCCATAATCTATGTCATGAGTGCTCTTTTACTTCTCATTTCACTGGTGCAGCAACTGCGGAATAAGAATAGTTAACTAACTCTTCCAGATACCATGGCCAGAGTATGGGAGAGAGCCATTATACAGACCGGCAGGTTAATACCCAAGTCTAAACTCTGGATCTAGACTTTCTTACTTTTGTGATACAGAATCTCATGTTGGACTCTCTTACATTACTCAATTGTTTTATTAAGTGGGTCATACTTCTTTAGGTATATTCTAATACTGTGAACAAACTAAAATCTAATAGAATGTTATTTTAATTATTAAATATATGATTTTGTCACTTCAGGATGACCCAATTCTCAAAGTCATATTAAAGAAATAGGTATATGAGGAGTGGCTATTTCATGAAGGGGCTCATGACTTTATCTAGAAGATCCAATAGAGACTTCCTTCAAATGATAGGCTTTGTACACTTCATATAAAATAAATTTCATAATAATTCAGGGTAGGCAATAATTTTAGAACCATGACTGTTGTTTCTGTCAAGCTTTGCTTTCATGCTACCTTTCATTTAATTAAATAAAATCCTTTATGAAATAGTGTATCATACTTAGTAAATATAGTGAATGAAACTTCCTGAATTGCAAACTTTTATTTGCTGTTTGGAGTTTCTTTCAGCCCTTTTATCCTCTCTCCCCCACCTTTAGAATTGTGGTAAGAACACTTGACATGAAATCTACTCTCTTAACAAAAATTTTTTAAAGATTTATTTACTTGAGAGAGAGAGAGAGAATGGGAGAGGGGCAGAAGGAGAGGGAGAGAGAGAATCTCAAGCAAACTTCATGCTGACTGCAGAGCCCAACACAGGGCTCAATCCTAGGGCCCTGAGATCATGACTTGAGCTGAAATCAAGAGTCGGTCACTCAATTGACTGAGCCACGCAGGCACTCCTCCTAACAAATTTTTAAGAGTTCAATACAGTATTGTAAACTAAAGGCTTAAAGCTGTGTAGCAGATCTCTAGAACTTACTGATCTCGTACAACTGAAATATTACCCATTATATTTATACCATTTATAATCATAGATCAGCAACTTCCCATTCTCTTCATTCTCTAGGAGTGTATTTTCAGAAATGTCATTGATAGCATATGTATATAGACACACATTTATGTCACTCATGATGGCCTACAAAAGTATGGATTTCTGTATAGTACAACTTTGGTTATTCTACACTTAAAACTAAAAGTTTGACTATGTGTCATTTCTCTTAATATGTGTTGGGTCCATAAAGATTAAGCAAAAATACTTAAATTTATGAACTCTTTTGTGTAGTCTTCAAATTAAACCATACAAGATCCAGACATATATGAGGTTACAGATTCTGACTTATCTTAAATTCAGTGATAGTTTGAAGCACAGGATTTATGGGCAGCAACTATCCACCCATCTCAGAAAGAGAATCTTTTTTCCTTTCCTTAGCCTTTCCTCTTTGTTATGGCAAAACAGTGGGTCTTTATCTATTAATGATAGATAGCTATTTTAGGTTTTACCCCCTCTAAAACAAGACCCTCTTTATTTTTACAAACGTAGAACACATTTGGAAGTTCTTCAGATGAGAATACCGAAGTTCTTCTGGCTTTCTATTCTACATGTGACAACAAACAACAGGGTACTATTCTTTCTGTATCTCTGAATTGGGGCCACTCCTATAGTTTCTACACTTTTATTGCTAATCTTAGGCTTAGGGTCATAGCATAGCATTCCCCATGCATTTTAGGGTCTTTAAACAAAATTTGCCATCCCAAGCCCTTAATATATTTTCCCACTAATTTATATTAGGTCATTATTTTAGACAATGGGGCTACCAACCATTTCCATCTAACTGTCATGGAAACATTTAGACATAGAAATTATATTGAATTTCACATGAAATACCCAATGAACTTCTCTACAAATTTCAGTTTTGATTCATGTTAGTAAGCAAATGATAAACTTATTTTTATTTATTTGGAAAACAGCCACAGTTTGAAAAAAAAATACAGTCAGGGTTTCTACTGAAGAGGCCTATGATTCTTTATTCATTTTGCCCATAAATCTTCTTTAACATGAAATTTAAAAACTTGGTTTGGATGAAAAGAATGATGACAACAAAGTCACTCCAGTCCTGACAAAGTCACTCGTGTGGATGGACTTCTGAGCAGAAAGTAAATGGATCAGCCTGATAGGAAGCTAATAAAAAATAAGTAAGTTTGGTCCAGATTGAAGAGGGCTAACAATGCAAAACTGGGGAATTTCACCATTTCTCTGTAGGGAAGTCACTGTAGATTTTTTAGTAAGGGGTGATGTTGTTACAACGATAAAGAGAGCTTTCAACACTTTATAGAGCAGAATGGTAATGTGGTTATTGTAGTACTCTATGGAGAAGGTGATGAGGGCAGGAATAAAGGCAATGGTAAGGAAAATAGCACAGGGCCATGTGGATTCCAGAGTCTGGAGTATGTTTGACACATGCTGTTTTCTAAGATGTTCTTCTTTCTCTACCTTACTAGTTCCTTAACTTCAGGTTTTGGCTGAAATGTCCTTTTTATAGGGAAGTCTTCCTTAATTCCCTAAGGTAGCATCCCACTCCATTTATATGCTCTCCAACACTATGTTCTTTACCTTGCAGTGCTAGAAATGCTTATAATTATTTAATTAATTGTATGCAATCATTTTTTAAGGTCTTCCCCACCTGATTTTAAGCCTTACAAGGGTAGGGATAATGCTTGTTTTATTCACTACAATACTGCTAGTACCTAACAGATAAGTACTCAACAAGTTTTTTGTAGGCCAACTGACCTATTGTTGGGCTTTTATAGACTTGTTCAAATACAGAGAAATGAAAGGGGATGAGTGGGTGGGAAAGAATCAAGTAAGTATAAATCATGTTTTGAACCTAAATAGCATGTTAAACAGTTATTGGTCCACCAGTTATACTTAGAATAAAAGACTTTTATATATTTTCCAGTTCTTCAGTTTGAAGAACTGAAAATTCATGTAGTAATGTAGAGAAACAGGAAGAGAGGGATAGTAAATGGTAGAAACAGAGAATAGGGAAGCTGAGGATTTAGCAAAAAGACTGTGACCTTGGCTGATGGTCCAGTGGAAAACCAGACGATCTTGTGGATGGATTGGCGTAAAGCTACCCTTAATCCTTAAAAGTTATACACAAACCATTAAGCCAAGTATTCTGCACTCCACAGTCATAGACTTAGAGAATTGGAGAGTCTGAGGAAAGTCAAAGGCAGATCATTTCCCAATTCTTGATTTCTCATCACAGTAGCCAGCCAAATGGTCATCAGGCTTTAATGGAAACCTCAAGAAAGGGAAACCTTTCCAGTTTCTTTTTCACTTACTCTAATAGCTGTGGACTCAGAAGCCAGTCTGAACAGGGACAATCTCATCAAATCACAGCTAAGTCTCAAGGACATCCTTTCCCACAATGCTTAGCCATCTGCTTTAATACTTTGCAGAGGAAAGCAGTATGTATGTTGTTCATACTACTTACTGGTATTATTTATTACTACTAATTATATGTAAGTGCCCTTATTAGAAAAGGTGCTATGGTATATTGTAAGTGCTCCTTAGTAAACAAATCAGTACTTGGGCAAGCTTTCAATCGCAGAATCACATCATGCTTTGCTTAGATTGAAGCAGGCTTTTCTAAATGATGAAATGCTGATTTTAAATGTGACTGAAGAATGATCCTTTTGGTCAGATAGAAAAATGGCAAGTCTCAATGGAGTCTAAAATATCAGATTACTCATCTCCTTTTCATCAAGAACCTTTGATTCAAAGTCTAATATTTCAGAGTTGCTTCTGCAGATTGTAGGCACACTCTTGAGTCAGAGCTTGTATTGACCTAGGCTAGAATAATTTTTTCCTTAAAAAAAAAAAGGGTAATATAAAGAACTTTAAAAATCAGTCTGAAGGAAAACAACCCAATAAAATATGGGCAAAAATCTTGAACAGACACATCAGGAAAAAAAAACATAAATGGTTGATAAGCACATGAAAAGATGCTTAATGTCATTGATCCTCAGAGAAATCCAAATTAAAACCATGAGTACCATAACACACCTACCAGGATGACTGAAATAAAATGAAAAGCAAAAAAACTAACTTATTAAGTGTTGTAAATTATGTGAATCAATGACAGTCTTAGGCATTACTGATGGGAATATAAAATACTACAATCACATTGGAAAACAGTTTTGGAGATTCTTTAAAGAGAAAAGTAAGTTTTTACCCCATGAACCAGCAATTGCAATCCTAAACATTTACCCAAGAGAAATAAAAACATGTTTATGGAAGACTTGTACACGGCTTAATTCATAGTAGAGCAGCTTAATTCATAGGAGTCAAAAATTGGAAACAATCTAAATGCCTACCAACAAGTGAATGCACAAACAAGTGTGCTGTATATGATGGAATATTATTTAGCAATTAAAAGTCAATGAATTGGGGGCCACCTGGGTTGCTCAGTTGGTTAAACGTCTGCCTTCAGCTTAGGTCATGATCCCTGAGTCCTGGGATCAAGCCCCGCATCGGGCTGCCTGCTGGGCAGTGAGTCTGCTTTCCCCTCTGCCTTTTCCCCTGCTCATGCTCTCTCTCACTCTCTGTCGCTCACTCATTCACGCTCTCAAATAAATAAAATCTTTTAAAAAAAATCAATGAATTGGATGACTTTTTCTTTCAGCTTACTCCAGGCTAGGTTACCACAAGCTCTGAATCAGGACTGGGCCTCCCACCTTGTACATATCTGACCTTGGAAGCTAAGCAAGGTTGGGCCTGGTTAGTACTTGGATGAGGCCTAAAATTGTATCAAGTAAAGAAACCAAACCAAGTACATTGAATGATTCCATTTATATCAAGTTCAAAAGCAGGCAAAGTTAATATAAGGTATAGAAACAGATCAATGGTTGTCTGTCAAGGAGGTGGGAGGATTGCTGCAGAATATAGGTCAACTTTCTTGGTAACACAAATTTCCTGTATTTTAATTGTATGAGAGTTACACTGGTAGATACACTTGTGAAATTAATCAAACCATACACTTTTTAAGTGTGTACGTTTTGTTGTATGAAAATTATACCTCAATAAAATGGATTAAAAGTAAAGGAGTAGGTAATTTAAGAGTCTAACAATATTATTTTGGAGAATATTTAATTTATACAAGAGAATTTTAGCACTTAAAAAAACATAAATTATATGCTTTAGTAATATATGAGAATATTACTAAAGAGCAAACTTAAAAGATATTTTTAAAAGTTGCCAAAAGTTTTGTTACTGTAAAATTAATTCTTCCAAGCATACTTTGTTTTTCATTTTAATTCAGATTGTTCATTTTAATTCAGATTGTTGACTCAGATTGTTAATCAAAATTATTGAGAACTCCTTATAATATTAATGTTAGTACTGTATCAACAAAATGTGGAAAGGCCTGGCAGATTGCATAACATGGAATTTTCTGCTAATGGCCAATTCCTTTTCATCAAAATCAAGCATTATAGTGTTTATTTAGTACTGTTTTGTTTTAACTAAAACCTGGAATTACTGACATTTGTTTTTAAGTTTTAAAAATTATTTTCAATGAATAGGTTGAGCAGAAGATAAAATCATGTTTAACACCTAAAAAAACTATTTGTAACTATCCTCAAATATTATACCATAATATTTTTTTCCTGACATGTATCAAAACTGCTTGTGGTTGACTTAACTGAAAAGTTATTTCTATTTCTTATCCTACTTTTCTATATTTATGAAACATGTTTAAAAGTTCTACTTTATAAAATCTTTAAATAGTATTTATAGAAAGCTTTTAAGGGGTGGCTGGGTGGCTCAGTCAGTTAAATGTCTGCCTTCAGTTCAGGTCATTATCCTGGGGTCCTGGGACTGAGCCCTGCTTCGGACTCCCTGCTCCATGGGAAGCCTGCTTCTCCCTCCCCTACTCCCCCTGCTTGTGTTCTCTCTGTCAAATAAATAAATAAAATCTTAAAAAAACAAAGCTTTTAATATTATAGATTTGCTTATGTGAATGACTTACTTAGAGAAATTAGTCGATGAAGTAAATACCACTTTAAAGTTACTAAAACAATCTGGATGGGCCTGTTAAGACCAAAGTTAGCTATTCTCCAAGAGCAAATGCACCAAAAATACCATTCGTACTAAAAAGCATAGGAAAAGGATTAATATTTTTAAGTTAATAAAACGTATTCTAAGATAGTGTATATATTACAAGAAATTTTAAACCAGTCATATAATGTGGTTAAGGAAGGAGTTGAACTCTGAAACAGAATGACAAAGAAGGGGGGATTAAGAGCAGCCTGTAGCAGAAATAAAGTTTTATTTATCCAACTGGGACCTGAAACCATAAATTGGTGATACCTTGTCAAATTCAAGGGTAGGTGTGCAAGGGCAACATTTAAAAAAAGCTTAGAAACTAAGTGCAATGTAGAGATCAAGACATTGTAAAGACTGTAAAAGACCATAGCTTCAAGGATAATGAGGACGGTTTTCAAAAGTCATGG
The DNA here is from genome assembly GCF_011800145.1 of Mirounga leonina. Classification (NCBI taxonomy): domain Eukaryota; kingdom Metazoa; phylum Chordata; class Mammalia; order Carnivora; family Phocidae; genus Mirounga; species Mirounga leonina. Next base: position 2,773,736 of record NW_023270232.1, on the reverse strand, counting down.
GTTTGAATAGAGGAACATAACTGCATTTAATTTCCAGTTCCTGAAATAACAGAATGAAATCTACTGAGGTACATTACAGTGTTTTAAAACAAAATAATATGTTTGATCTTGTAGATAAAAAAAATATTTTGGCCAAGAAATGGAGAAACATTGAAGAAAACAGCATGATGCAAATTTATAAGAATAGTAGAGATGACAGGATTCTTTGTAATTAAAATCTATTATGTCAATGGGTATATTTTTGTTAGATGTTCATGGTTGGCAGGTCTTACCAGCAAACTCAGTGAAGTGGGAGTGGTTTACACCCTTCTCTGCTCTTACCTACACGGTAATGGTGATGACAGTTGCCATTTATTGAGCACTTACTGGGGCGCCTGGGTGGCTCAGTTGTTAAGCATCTGCCTTCGGCTCAGGTCATGATTCCAGGGTTCTGGGATCGAGCCCCGCATCGAGCCCCGCATCCAGCCCCACATCGGGCTCCTTGCTCTGCAGGAAGCCTGCTTCTCCCTCTCCCACTCCCCCTGCTTGTGTTCCCTCTCTTGCTGTCTCTCTCTCTGTCAAATAAATAAATAAAATCTTAAAAAAAATCTATTGAGCACTTACTATTCATAAGCACTCTGCTAGGCGCTTTACATAAAGCATTTTTTACAGCAGATGAGTGAATCATACTCCTTGTGTACTGGCTTGAAGAAGTTGAATAAATGGCACAAAGCCACACAGATGATAAAGGGTGCAGTTGAGATTCAAGCAGTGTTATGTTTATTCTAAAACTTCTGCTTTTTCTACTTCGCTAGTCTGCCTCTTTGCTATGCTATGTAATTAAAGATAGCCCAAGTTGATAAATATTCATTTTTTTTGTTATCATGGAAAGGGAGAAAGGGCCAGAAGAGGCAAATGTACAAATATTCAGAAAATGAAAGTAAAGTTCCGTGGAGGGAAGAAGAAAGACAGGAAAGGAAACAACTGGAATCTCAGCATAAGTAATAAATATCTTTCTGTTTCATTTGGTTGAGGGTATGTCCTTGCCTGAACGTTGAGACTTCTTGAAATCTTATCTCTATTATATTGAGAAAGTGAAGCAATATCAAGAAGATACAGAGAATGGAGATCTACATGTGATCTATATTCTGTTTCCTTTCATGTAGAATTCAAATATTATTTAGGCAATAATTTGTTAACCTTTAAAATAGTTCTCCCTGAGCCAAGGAAAGGACAGACTGGTTTTTTAAGATACTATTTTATTTGTGAAAATACTGTCATTATCTAGACACAGATTATCTGATTATATTTCAGGTCACAATCATCTCTAAATTTCTACAGCACCACTTCAAAACGTATTTTCTTGGCATTATTAGTACTTTATGTGAAAATAAATAGGTGCTGCTAAAAATTACCCTAATCAATTTTTTTTAAGATTTTATTTATTTATTTGACAGAGAGAGACACAGCGAGAGAGAGAACACAAGCAGGGGGAGTGGAGAGGGAGAGGCAGGCTTCCCACAGAGCAGGGAGCCCGATGTGGGGCTCGATCCCAGGACCCTGGGATCATGACCCGAGCCGAAGGCATACTCTTAATGACTGAGCCACCCAGGTGTCCCTCAAGTTTTTTTTTAAAGGAGAGAAATCTTTTGTGGGTTATGAGGAAGACCAGTTGACTTCTGGCTACCAGTTACCTCACTGAACTTAAATATGATATTACCATGAATGTCCAAGAAGAAAAGAATAATTGTTGAATACCTGCTGTATATACAAGAAAAGCTGATTCATGTGGACAAGAAATAAGTGATGTCTTCCTAAGAGATGGTGTAAAACCAAAGTGTAAATTCACAAAATACAACAGAATAACTGTAAAGAAATCCCAATGGCCATACTTACGACTGACAGACTGTAAACTTTTGTGGATGCTTGAATCTAAAACTTTCTTACCATATCTGATTCTGCTCTAGTTCAGGGCTTCTAAATGTCATGTAATTCAGAATATCTTGTCTTGTTTGTATGTCTAAATATGTGGCTGTTTATGAGAGGCCTAGAGATTTATTACAGGTTACAGTGATCTGGAGTTGTTGAGATACCTACAACTCATTAACTGTATGGAACTAGCCTGGACTCCCAATCAGTTCTAGTCTCAAAGTGCTTTGTAATAATTGTGTTGTGGGAGAAATCTTTGATGGAGATCACTATTGTTACTCTCATGTTTATGTAGTAACTCTGAGATTCAGAACCTTTTAGGTGGTTTCAGAAAAGTATTTCTGATAGGAATTACATAGTAGTCATGATGCTATTCATGATATGGAAATATTGCGGGTCTCCAGTGTATTAAAACCTTAAGAGTTCTGTAAGAGTCAGTTTTCCTCCTCTAATGTGAGACTGAGAGTTCATGCAAAAAGAAATACAAGCAGCCAATAAACATTTAAAAATATGTTCAGTCTCATCAGCAAATTTGAATTATATCAATTTTGATCTATCAAATAGTAAAAGGTCTCTTAAAATGTCTACATTCCAAGTGTGATGAAATAAGTACTCTCATAACTACCAGAAGTAGATATAATACAAATTATCAGGAAAACAATGCAGTGCTATAGATCAAAAATGCTAAATATGTCTCTTTGATACAGCAATTCAACATATAGAAATGTATCCTAAGGAAATAATCAAAAATACAATCAAAGTTTTATGGACAGAGCCACTTAAAATTTTCTGCCCAGTATTTTGATTATATGCATTATTCATGGGTACATCAATAGCATAATAATTCAGTTATTGCACATTTTCTGGAACAATATGAAGCTATTAAAGCTTTTATATATAAATTATAAAAACAAGACATAAAATTGATACACAGTATGATTTCAAATATGTACCTACAAATAATGCCTGTGCCCAGATAAAAGAATGTTTGCTGCTGGTTTTATTTTTCTATTGATAATTTTTTACTTTACATTTTCTTATTAATAGTTGATATTCAAAAAATATTTTGCAAGAGGATTTTTGCTTTTGCAATCAGAAAATAGAACAATAGATGCTATTTTAAAAGAAATACTGCATGAAATAAAAAGATGTATGTTTATGGAGCACTGGGTGTTATACACAAACAATGAATCATGGAACACTACATCAAAAACTAGTGATGTATGATGATTAACATAACATAATAAAAAAAAAAAGATGTATGTTTAAACCCTACTTATTAAAACTACCTTTTGGACTCAGTATGGTGTTGTATACTCAAGTTCATATTCATTCATTCTTCTTTACATAAGTATCTATTGAGTGGCTTTTCTGTGTAATGTACTGTCCATGGCACTGGCTAGACAATCATTGTGTTTGATGGAAACTTCTGGATCCAGTCTTTTTTATTTATATCCAATTTATTCATTTTTTTCTTTCTGAAATACAATATGGTTAATATGGTTTTGTAAAAGGGTTTTTCTCTAGCTTGGATTTATCTTTTTTAGTTTCTTTCCCTTAATGTCAAACGAACATGTATGTATTAGATATTTCTATCATATTTATTCAGATACACTCTCTAAAACAGTACTAGATCTTACTTACTAGTATCAGACTGTTTCTTTGTTTTGTCTTGAAAACAGGTTGAAATTTTGAAAACTATAACAAAATCCATACCTCTGACACACTAATCTTATTTGATGACAGGGGAGATAGTGCTGTGATGTTGAATATTTCCAATAAACCCTGTGGGTGTTATTGGCACGTTTTTCTGGGAACAGATTGGCTCTTTCAGCCTCAGCAGTCATGGGGCAAAGAACCGCCTCTAAGTGGTAACTTATTGCTCAGGGTATAAGTTTTCTTAGTATAATCTTGTCCTTTTATATAAAAAGGGCAAAAACAATTCAGTAGCTATTAAAAATATATTTATCAGATAGCATTCTTAAATGTTTGAAATACATTGAGTCATAGATTTCATTACAATTCAGTAGTACAACAGTTTCCTCCCATCTAAGAATCTATTAACTATTATTGTTGCATTGAACTATTTAAGGGGGTATATTCCATCTCAATAATGACTTATATTCCTTAAGTGCTACTGTTTGTGATGCCACATAAAATCAATGATAATTCAAATCTAAAGAAATTAGCTTATTCTTTATCACTGGCACAGTCATCTCACTTTATGGTTCACCTCAGAGTATTCTTTTAGACTTCATTCTTTGTTTTATGATTATAATAATTTTAAAAATCATCAGTTCTTATTTGTCTGGGAAAGTGATTTTTAATGGACTATCTTGACAGTCCTGCTTCACATAGGGTTGTATTTTTTGTGTGTAATCCTCAAAGTTGTGTGGAAGGTAGGGATGCAGATAGTGATTGGAATCCTGCCGTGCTGAGGAAAATGTGCCATCTTCTAATTCACCTAGCTAGATGGGGTAGTTCATTTGTTTACTGTAATTTACACAAAAGCTACACACACACACACAGAGATACACATATATGCATATATACATACATGTACATAAGTATCTATTGAGTGATGTACCAGATGCTTACTATGTACCAGATGCTGATATAATAGACAATATTTTAATTGTCTACTTAATGTTAACAAGTGGAAGGGCATCGTTCATGTCAAGACTAATGTATGTGTATAGATGCATGTACACAGGAATAAAAATCTTGCATTTTGAGAAAAATATTCTATTTTTACCATCTCCATTGTTGTTTTCCATCCCTACTGCTCATTACCAGAGCTATCAATGCCTCTAACGAAGTGTTAATAATTGCCTGATCATAGTACCAGCTTCTATGTCATACGTAATATTTCTTAATTGCTCTTGGAACTTATATTTAAAAAATTGCAACATACATAAATGTAAGATAGACCACCTTGTCCAAATGCAAAATATATCTGTTCTCCTTCTCCCATTTTTTTGAGTTGGAAATATGGAATGAATTAAGGAAAACATGAGAAAAACTACTAAGCTCATCCTAAAAGAACTGCTAGTTGTGTGTGGGATAATGCAGAGATGTGGAGGTGTGAGTGTATGTTGATATATATTGTTTTTTTCCTCCTAGCAAGTTGTAGTAAACACATGGGTCCCCAGTGATTATGTTGAATTTGTTAGGGTTTTATTCTAATGTTAGTGGTTAGGGAAGGACCATTTGTTGTTGTTGTTGTTGTTTATTGTAGCTCTTACTTTTTGTCCCCCTGAAAATCAAGTGTATGTTCCATTAGGATTTGTAATACTAAAAGTGACCCACAGTTGGCTATGTTAAAGAGCTTCTTTGAGCCTGGTAGCTTATTTTAGCCATTTCTTTTTATAATCTGAAAGATATTTCCTGAAAAATCCCTTTACAAATCCATTTTGTATGGTTGAGTTAGTCCAGTTGCATGCTAATTCTTTAAAACAATAAACAATTATATGACATTTGGTTCTTTTAAAAAATAATGAAATCCAAATAAATTTATTCTCTATTGCATTATACAAAGAATCTTTAAGGATCACTTATATGATGGTAAATCTTTGTACATCAGAAACATGAATAAGACTTTATTTAACAGGTTAATTTGTAGCTAAAAATATGATTTAAAAGGAACTTTATCTACTAAATTCTGACTGGAAACAGGGAACTTTTATATAGTTTTGGAATATAATAATTTTCTTTTTACTAAAGCAAATCACTTATTGAAGTTTTACTATGTACCAGATGCTTCATTATTTCTCACAACAGAAATAAGAATTAATATTGCCCCCAGTTTACAAATGAAGAAACTGAAATACAGGCATCGTAAGTAATTTGGCAGGGTGCTAGACACAAAGGACTCAAATCTTGAGTCCTAACCACAATGCCAGATACTAGTTTTACCGTACGGAGGAGCTGTGCTAAGTTCATGCCACTGCCTAGATTTATGTAGTACCTGCAAAGCAACCTACAGGTTTTGGAAACTGCCAAAGAGGATACATTTCTTCTAAAATTATTTTATAACTATAAGAAGGCACACTTCATGAAATTAATATTTGCATTTAACATAGAAAGAAGAGGTGTGGAAGCTGAAACTACTGTTCAAACTCTCCTATATCATCTATTCTTTGAAACATACAGAGTCAAGAGGAGAGAAGATGGGAGAGAGAGAGAATTAATTTTGTGAAGGAATTTATTATAATTTTGTTTTGGAAGGACAACCAGTAATCTTTTTCTCTACATGGAATTCAATTAGAGATTTGGGGAACTGTATTGCTTCCCTGGGAAATATTTAGTTTGGTTTCATTATATAGAAAATAGTTTTTAAGTACAACCCAGAGGAGACTAGTGCCTAAATCCAGGGAAATCCAGGGGACTGTCTACCTCCACCCATGACTCCTAGCAGCCTCTCTGGCATAGGACAAAGAATGCCTCCTGACCCCTAGTTGGCAATCACCAAATGGTAGAGAGGAGAGCAGGGGCAGGAAGTTTGAGGAAAGAAACATTTTCTTGTATGTTTTAATTTAAGAGGTAGAATGTTGTGATCTTGTTGTAGAATTCTCCCTGCCTTATTAATTTTTAATAGCTTTAAGTTTTCTATCATCTGAAAATGCAATTTTTAAGTTCAATCGTGTTTATGTTTCTTTTTTTAAAAATTTTATTGTTATGTTAATCACCATACATTACATCACTGATATGAGGAATTCTTAATCTCAGGAAACAAACTGAGGGTTGCTGGAGTGGTGGGGGGGTGGGAGGGATGGAGTGGCTGGGTGATAGACATTGGGGACGGACGGTATGTGCTATGGTGAGCGCTGTGAAGTGTGCAAGACTGTTGAATCACAGATCTGTACCTCTGAAACAAATAATACAGTATATGTTAAAAAAAAAAAGAAGATAGAAGGAGGGGAAGAATGAAGGGGGGAAATCGGAGGGGGAGATGAACCATGAGAGACGATGGACTCTGAAAAACAAACTGAGGGTTCTAGAGGGAAGGGGGGTGAGAGGATGGGTTAGCCTGGTGATGGGTGTTAAAGAGGGCACGCTCTGCATGGAGCACTGGTGTTATACGCAAACAATGAATCATGGAACACTACATCAAAAACTAATGATGTAATGTATCATTCGTGTTTCTAAGCACAGGTTTTACAATAGGAAGGGTTTCACTCTGAGGTTTGATTTGAACTTGGCTGATCTGTCAGACATAAAGTCTAGTAATCATAGAGCCAGTTTGGGTTTATGGTCTGTACTTCATCTGCATTCTCTATTCATCTCTCCCTCCTATTCTTATTGCTACCTTAACCACTTTAGAAAGGGATCATGGACTTTTGTAAGAGAAGACGAAGTGCAAGCTCCAGGCTAGTTGGTGATGGTCCTGTGATAGTCAAAGATGACAGCTTTTCTGAAGTGAATCAAGAATCCCCTGACATACACAGTTACTGCCTAAGTGCAATGATGAAGAGTCATCTTTAGCCTAAAGTGAGGCTGCTCCCGCTACTCACACTCTTCAGGAAACAGGAATCTTAGTCCCTAATTCATGAATATTTATAACTGCTATCAGCCGATGAACATTTTATCCATTTTCTTGCCTTCTTCCAAGACAGTATCTTTGTGCCATTTTTTTAAATATGGATTTTTTAAAGTGTGAGAAACAATGTATAGTGATATATGAAAAACACATTGCTTCTACTTATTTTTTCCTCAATACTGAGGTATCTGGATTGACAGTAGAACAAAATATCTCTTCTTCATTGTAGAGTTTTCATACTTATTTGTATCTAAGGACAGGGAAGAATCTTTTTACTGATTCCAAAAATAGACTAACAGAGGTTTTCCTGTGAAGTTGCTGTGGATAAAAATTGATATCTATGCACTGATAAAGACTCTTGGACAATAAATCCTCGGTGATGGAGCAGCTTTGCTTTCCAGCACAAATTCTGCTCATCTTTGGCCTTTTCCTTTGCCACTTATCTTCTCAAATGATAGCATTTCATCCTGTTCTTCCTCATGGATAGAGTTTTGGCCTCCTATTGTTAGACCTATTTTCTAGACACCATCTATACCTTACCCTGGAAAAGTATCCAGATATCATCTTGGTGGGAACTGTCAGGGTTAAGGTGAACTCAGTATGCCTTTTCATCTTAGCCACTACCTGAGGTGACTGGCAATTCATGTGATGCGTTTGCCCTGTACTGTTCTCACAGTTCTTTGGGCATTTTAAAGTACCCTATTATTTACTTGCTTCTACTTGGAAAGTGAGAGGACTGGAGTGAGGAACATATTTTTTTTTCAAGTGCCCAAGAATTTTGCACAAATAATTTTATTTAAGATACATTAGTGACATTTTCCATATTACAGAGATATAACTCAGAAATAGAAGAAGTGGAGTTCAAAGCTATGTCTGCTTGTCTCAAAGCTCTTGTTCTTTCTATGACATCAGGCAGCATTCTCTAGTGAATGCACTGATCCATGTGGTCATCATGTACTGTTCCATGCTGCTAGTTAGTACTTAACGATATTTCTATAGCAAATACTAAACACTGGCTTTGTTTCATTTCAAGCATCAGGTTTAAGATAATCTAGATTAATTTACAAAGTATGATATATCGGTTTTGGCAGGTAGCACAGTGTGTGCTTCTTATTTCAATGGATAAATGTGCTAGACTTCACAGAAAATAAGATTCCGAAGAACCTCTTCACTCATTCATTTATTTGACAACTGTTTACTGAATGCATGCTTTGTGTCAGACACTGGGGATGTATCTGTGAGCTACCAGATAAAAGTCCCTGTCTTTGGGGTGCCTGGGTGGCTCAGTAGTTAAGCGTCTTCCTTCGGGTCAGGTCATGGTCCCAGGGTCCTGGGATTGAGCCCTGCATCGGGCTCCCTGCTCTGTGGGAAGCCTGCTTCCTCTCCCACTCCCCCTGCTTATGTTCCCTCTCTCTCTGTCAAATAAATAAAATCTTTTTTTTTTTTTTTAAAGATTTTATTTATTTATTTATTTGAGAGAGAGAGAGAAACAGCATGAGAGGAGAGAGGGTCAGAGGGAGAAGCAGGCTCCCCGCTGAGCGGGGAGCCCGATGTGGGACTCGATCCCAGGACTCCGGGACCATGACCTGAGCCGAAGGCAGTCGCTTAACCAACTGAGCCACCCAGGCACCCATAAATAAAATCTTAAGAAAAAAAAAAGATCATGAGTTTGTCTATGTTAAGTTTGAGATGTCTATTACTCCTTTAAGAGGTGACATTGAGTAGACAATTGGATATATGAATCCAGAATTCAGCGGAGAGGTTCAGGCTGTGGTTATAAATTTGGTGTCATCTGTACATGTCTGTATCAGTAGTACTGATGATCACTAAAGAAATAAATTTAGACACAAAAGAGATGAGATTCAAGGACTAATTTCTGAGATGCTGCAACATTAAGAGCTTGGTAAGATGAAAAGGACCAGCCAAGAAAACTTCACAAGAGAGACCAGGGAGGTAGGAAGAAAATCAGCAGTGAGTTGTGTCTTTGAATTTAATGCAGATAGTAGGTCAAAGAGGAGGAAATGATCAACTATGTCAGATGCTGCGGATAGGTCAAGTAAGATGAGGTTTGGGAACTGACATTAGTCTTCATGACCTAGAGTTCACTGATGATCTTAAGTGGAACAGTTTCAGGAATTGTGGGGCAAAAAACTTTGGGGTGAATTAAAGAGAGTTAATGAGATGAATTGGAGATTAGAGGTTATGGACAGCAATAGAAATCACCAATATTATCATAACATACTACAGTACTGCAGCAAACTTTAAAGAAAGTTTTTATGTTCATCATTTTTTGAAATGATGGCTGTTATCAGATCTTTTTGCAGATCTTGCTATTGAACATTTCCTAAAGTAACACATATGTAGTTGACCCTGAACAACACAGGTTTGAACTGCATGGGTCTACTTACATGTGAATTTTTTACAGTATAGTTCTGTAAGTGTATTTTCTCTTCTTTATGATTTTCTTAGTAACATTTCTTTTCTCCAGCTTACTTTATTGTAAGAATATAATTTATAAAGTATATATAATACAAAATATGCATTAAGTTACTGTTTATGTTATCAGTAAGGCTTCCAGTCAAGAGTAGGCTATTAGTAGTTAAGGTTTTGGGGAGTCAAAAGTTATATGCAGATTTTCAACTGTGTTGGGAGGGTCAGTGCCCCAACCCCCCCGTTGTTCAAGGGTCAGCTGTATTACTATATCAAATTTGTTTTTATAGTGATAACTATGTTAATATGATTAAATTTATTTTTAATCCTATGTTTTTTATTTTATTCATTTGAAAACATTTTTTTCTGAGGATCTGTAGTATTAACTTGTTGTCCTTAGCAAAAGCTTGAGTACCACCTCTGTTTTAGGATCACTGTTATGATTTTTATAGATTCTTACTTTTTCCTTCTACCCTTTATCATGCTGCCCCTATTTCTACTGCTACCACTACCCCTTTTCTAATGGCACCCACAAAGTGGGATTCAAAAAATTTATTTCTATCCACTGCAGTTTCTACATGACTCCAGTCCACATTTCCCCCTTAAAATTTTGGTTTGGAATGTTGTGCTATGAAGTGATACTTGCAAAGTGAAATTAACCTTCTAATAATTTTCAGAATGTCAGAGATGGAATATGTTTATAATATTTTGGTTCAGTTAAATGTCTTATATTTCTCTTTTTTCTTATAGGCATTTATGAATGATTAAATCATATTTTCATGCTACATATTATCTGAGAAAAGATAATTCCAATTAGCAATTAGTGCTGTGCCCTAAAACTTTTTGAAGTTCATATCTACTTCTGTTTTGCTGTAGGGTTTTGATGAGGCAGTTTGAAAAAATCCAATCAGACTTAGCTGGTATTTTCCATACAACATCTGGTCTGACAGCTAGATCTGTAGTCAAGCTTATAAATCAAAATAGAGCTGACTTGGAAGTGATGTAGAAATGCAGAAATGCCCCATGATTTTTGCAAAAGATGTGAGATCGTTTTTTATGTTAATGTAATAGAACTAAAAATGAACTGCTATATTTTAAATTTTAAACATTTTCATTGTGAAAATGGTTTTATTGTAATCACTTTATGGTAAAGTAATCTGCTGAGAGAAGGCCGAGAGCTTGAGGAGGACAGAAATGTATTTAGGGAGTCTGCTAGAGGTGAATAAAAAGCTTTCCAAATGGCTAATAGGGTCAACTCATAAAGCTTACATACCTTGCTTGATGAGACTTAGGAAAGGAAATAATTATAAACTCAGCATAGACTAGATTTGAGATGATGCCAACTCATGCTTGGAAACCTGGACATAGGAATGTAGATGTGGAAAGTTTATCCAAGATTGGGGACTTGCCAAATGGCTTTGGTAAAAGATGGGGCTAAGAAAGCAGTTTGTGAGTATCAGCAGAGTATCTTACTCCTGAATATCAATCTGTATAGAAAGAAAAGTGAATCTAGAAAAAGGAAGAAAAAATGGGCTAAGAAATTAGGAGAGCTCAAGATATTGGAGGTTATAATGAAGGAGAAGTAAGTTCAATTACACTGAGAGTAGAAGATGGAGGGCTTTGGGACAAATAAGGTCACAGAAAGTTAAACCTGGAACTACCTATAGAAATCCCTAGTTTAATCACTTCATTTTCTAGATGATCCAGAGAAGTTAAGTCCCTTTCCTTAGTTCTTGCAAATAACCAGGGGCAGAGCCCTTAGAACTCAGGAGACTGTCCTCTCAATTTTTTTATGCTTTTTGTTCTCTTGACTCAATTGCCATGAAAGTGGAAAGAATGATAATCCTGACTCCTTTTAATAAAATAAATGAGTGTAAGAAAGATTTCATTATCTCCATTGAGCATGAAGACTGAAACAGGAATAAAAATAGAAATCCTATCTTGGCTTCTAGCTCAAAGAGTTCTTTCCCTAAGTATCAATCCAGGCAGTCACTGCATGTTCTGGAACTTTTCTCTAAGAATGTCACCATTATCACTGACGATTTGGAAGTAGGAAATTCTATAAAGAGTAAGAAGTTTAGAAAAGAATAAAAGGTTGTCAGAAAGATGGATCCACTGCGTTAGGACACTGAGCTGACTTTGGCTGTAAGGCTTTGCTCTGAGTCTGTGCCGTGATAACAGCAGGCCCAACGTGGCAATTACGATTTTTTCAACATCTACCCTGTGGATACCAGGGCTCAGCGGGACCTGTGCAGTAATGCTGTGTGTAATTAAGAAAGAAGGGTGTATTGAAAGGCTGTACAGAGGAGATAATTCATTTTTACTCTCTTTTCCTACTTCCAAAGAGAACCATACTGAATAGGACAAATTAAAGATATCTGACCTCTACAGGGCACTTTCAGGAGCCTCCCACTTCTTCACTTATGTATCATGAAAGTGATTTAAGCCTAAATCTTAGCCCTCCTTATTTTAATTCCCTTCTCCCTTGTTTGACCACCCATGTTTGGAGGATCTCAAAAAGGAAGAGTGTGAGAATCACAATTAGGGTAGTTTGCCCCGGGGGTAGTAGGATAGAGAGGGTTCCTTTGTCAAATTTGGCTCTGGTGCTGGAACTTTAACATGTGTTATTGGCTCTGGGGATTATGTTCTGGTTCTGGCTGAGTGAAAGCTTGCTTTGCTTTTGTTTTCTGAAAGTATTTAATAAAATGGCAGGATTCGCTTACTTGCTTATTGAATTCTTTTGCCTGGGAAACATGCAGATTCTGAACCCAGCTGCACATTTGTGACAAAGAGATAGCTAATAATCTGAGCTATATGCTATTTTTTTTTTTCTAAAAGCTTTTTTATTTTTCTACAAGGGCAGAACTATCGTATACAAAGTTAAGCCTTTTAGAGACTGGGTTTAAAACTGCTCTCTATTAATAGCTTTCAGAAGCTTTTCTAAATAACCTTGAGGCACAGTCAGTTTTTCTTACAAGAAAGCAGGTGGGGAAAAAAGATCTATGGTTTGTTAACCAACAAAAATTAAGTTGCTAAATCTACCTGTTTCAAATGAATCAGTTGGGCCAATTAGACCATTTGTTTTCCTCCTTTGTCCTTTATTCAATCTTTACAAATGATACTACACACAAAACCAAATGTCAGGTGCTAGTCTCATACAGAGTTCTTTCTATTTTTGGCAGCTTCTGCAAAATTTTCTCAGATGCTCTCAGAGTTAGAACTGAGGACCCCTTTCCTCCTGGGTCTGCCCCATGACCAGAATTACCAAGACCACTGAGCAAATAGCAAAATGCCATGTTCTTGGTGGAGAGTTTGGCCCTCCAGTCAGATATCAGAGATGGTGGAGAGAGGCCCTCCAGTCAGATATCAGAGATGAGACACAAGTGGTTCCAAGAATTTGAAATCCTTCAACAACTGTGTCAGCAGGAATAATAGAAAGACAGGTGATGCTCATATCAGGAGCTAAGAAATTCTTACAACCTAGGGTTTTCAAATTACAGAAGAGGAATAACAATAGAAACTAAACAATTTGTGACACAGCCCAGCTAGGCTGCCTAAGTCTTGTCCTTCTAGACTGTAATTTCCAGAGGTTAGTTAGTTGTCATCCATCCATCCATGCATCCATTCATCTATCTATCAATTTATCCATCTATTCATTCATTCATTCATCAATATTTATTGAGTGTCAGATCTGTATCAAGTGTTGTGAGAGGCAATGAGGAAACCTGGAATGAATCAGGGTGTTGGAGCTAAACAGACATGTGCCTAAATCCTGGCTCCCTCAACTCCCTAGGTGCATGGCCACATGCAAGGTGATTAATTTTATCGTTAGTCATCTGAGTTGGCATCTTCATCTGGAAAACAGAGATTGTCTTACAACCTATATTACAGGGTGAATGTGAGAAAAAGATACTATGCATCTTTATAGGGCTTACTGGGCGTGACACATAGTGAATAATCAATGATCGACAGGTTTTAGACACGTTACAATGCCTCAAAAAGTAATCATTATTTTTTTTCTTATTCTCTATTGATGATTTATGTATATAACATTTATTTTCCTGCTTCTATAGTACATGACTCAGAATAAAAATTGAGAAACAACACTCGGAGAAAGTTCACAAAAGATCAAAGGCATCTAGAAAGCATTTCTTTTCAGAGGTTAGTGGAAGTCCGTTTATTTATCTTTTTGTTTACCATGTATTACATAATGAGGAATTTGGAAAGACATATAATACTGTATATATTAATGTGCTCCAATTTTTTTCCAAAGTATATTTATACCTATTATCTTGATACTTTTCTTAATTGATATCAGAGCTCATTACTTCCATTTTATATATGAGAAAACTATACATAATTACATTGCAAACCAATGGCAGAGTTTAGGCTAGAATGCATGGCTCCAGATTTCTAGTCCAGCAGCTTCTCTACTCTACTCTATTATTATTATTATTATCATTATTTTAAAGAGAGAGAGTGATCCAGAGTGTGAGTGAGGTGGGGAGGGGCAGAGGGAGACACAGAGAGAGAGAATCTCAAGCAGGCTTCACACCCAGTGGGGCTTGATTTCATGATCTGACCTGAAATCAAGAGTTGGAAGCTTCCCTGACTGAGCCACCCAGGTGCCTCAGTGGCTCCCTTTAATAATCAGCCCTTTGTGGGAAGGCCTTGAACAATTTAAAAATTAAAAAGCAAAACAAAAACAAAGAGTAGCAATTGAATCTGATATGTGAGGGTCTATCTGAGCTGTGATAGTTTCTCAGGAAATTGGCTAACACTTTTTAGGTTTGTTAGCACAGAGTAAATTGCTGTGGGATATATAGGAGAATCTTTGTGAAGGGATACTTTTGTCTCCACTCAACAGGAAAGAGAGCCTTTGAGGAAACAGATTCAGAGAAGTTAACTAATGAGGCCGGATAACACAAGTGATAAGCGCTAAGTATGCCCATTAGGATAATAATACAAATTTGTCCTACTGTTGGCAATTTGACATAATTTTGACTGAACCCAAGTTTATGTATTTATATTTACCCTTCGACCAGAGCCAGTGCACACAGTTTGCTCTAAGGGGTCAACATTAACACTGGAATCCATATGAGTGATGCTTTGTAGGGCTATACGGTGCACAACCAGCTGGCTTGTACATGGCAACCTCGCCTTTCACTAAACATTGTCGCATTGTTTTAGCTGTTTCTGTGTTATTTTTTCCCCCTTTTTAGTCACTGTATTTCCCTGCAAAAGGAGCCCATGGTGCAGCAAACTTGATTTTAATATTAGTTTATCTAGATTTAAGGCAAATTTGGGATAAAATGCAAATATGTCATTTATAAAATGATTCACATTTGTCTGTCTGCCAAACAATATGTGGTTATGTCCAGTTCATAAAACCAGGTATGGAAATGTACTATGAAAAATTCATATTTTTCAGATTTAATGCTGGGAACTTAATTTATTTTAAATAAAGATCTTATGTTTGGATGAGGTTTGGATTATTGAATAGTAGAGGACTCCCATTTTATTGTTGACTAGCTTCTAAGTTTGGAATTTTGATGTATATATGCAGAAAGGAAATAACAGCTAATCCATTATGAGCCGTTACCATGTGCCAGTTTTGTTATAACCACTTTATATCTGTAAACTTCTGTGATATTTTTAACTACCTTTTGCGGTGGGTTCTGTAATTATCTTGATTTTATAGCTGAGGAAATGGATGCTCAGAAGGGTGAAGTTATGTATCCAAGGTCACCCAGCTCTTCTGGTTGAGATTTGAACCCATGAATGTATCTCTGGATCCCGTGCTCTTAATCACTATATTAATCGAAGGCTATAAACACCTTTGGCTAACTTAAAAAAAAATAAAATTATGTGGTTTATTACTGTCTTAGGAGGACAATATCACCCATCATAAAACATGCCAGAAACATAATCTAGATGATACCTATTTGAAGTTTCAATGATTAAATTATTTCATAGGAAACAATGTTCTCTGAACAATATTTTTATTTTATTATTTATATATCTTTGAAGTTTGTAACTATTTTTTTTTAAATCTGTGAGTCATAACTAACCACAGTGCTCCAGTAAGACTGTTTTAGAAAAGAGTCATTCTGGAAGGACATGATGATATGACTTACTCTTTGTTGGGAAAGTACAGAAAAAAAAAAAAAAATCTCTATATAATGTAATCATTAGCATTTGATCAAGATATGGAAATTTTGAAATAAACCTTAATTCATATATTCACTTTGACTTTCTCATTTCAGATGATTGGCAATGAGCCCTTAGTAGGGAAGCTTTCTGTTTTTAATAACTTGGATTGTTAACAGGAGCACAAAGACAATTAGTGATTTCCATCTTCCAAATAGTTACTTACTTGTGATTTGTGTGTTGCTCACAGAAAAGTCAGAAAGATCTTGAGAGAACTAGGTTATTAGCACCTCAGGGAAATATACTAGATCAAGTTTGTGTTTAAGGTAACTGAAGACAGGCATGAATAGGAATTTCTTTTAGGTTTTGCTGCTTGGTTTCTTGGTGCATTTGGAGTTGTTTCTCAATGGGCTTTATATTCTCCAGTGGATGGTAAAGAAATTAAGTTGGAATCCTATTAATGATTCTAGCTTTCAAAAACTACTTATAATTCTTCTGTAGAAGTATTTCAAAGGATACTCCGCGTTCTGAATGTCTGTCTCACTCCTCTGTTAGCTAACTCCTCTGTTAGCTAACTGGGAAAGAACTTGTTTTTCTATCAGGTCTCTCTGAAAATTGTTGAAATTACACAATGACTTATAAGCCAAGCCAATTTTTAAAATATTTAACAACTAGCAGGACATAAGCATTGACTAAGCAGTAGAAGCATAAACAATGGGAATACCGGTATGATTACTATTCAGATTATAAGTGAAAAATGGATGTGTAGGGGGATACTGAATTCATCTGACTGGCAGTATCAACTTAGAAGTAATTGATTTATCAATTCATTATGGCCTATGTTTGCATAAGCAGTAATTCACCACACACACACACACACACACACATAAGCAGTTACTTTTCCCCCCATTTATTATAATATCTGAATTAAACCACTTCAATTAATCAAGCTAATATGGTAAAATTAATGTTCTGCAAATCTCTGTACTTGTACCGACTTTCCTACATTTTCTCTTCCTAAAATAGTCTCTCTTCACTCCATCCATTCTTTGTCCGTCCATTCCTTTTTCAAAACATCTACTTCAGAAGCCCTCCATGTTTTTCCTTTGCTTAATGATTAAATGGTTAAAATATGGTTATGGTTAAAATATGATTTTGTTTTTACATCATTTCATATGAATGCATTTATCTTCTCCATTTGATTTTAAGCTTGTGTTTTCGTGCCTTCCTACAGTACCTATCATAAGTCTTTTTATAAGAAGCCATTCAGTAAATGTTTACTAATTGATCACTAGTGAGTGCTTAATCACTGATGAGACTACTTGTACTGTAGAGCAGGTTGTCACTTTTCCATTATCATAAAATGGCTGTGTTATATATCAGAGGTTTAACCTTGGTATCACCAACATCTAATCTGGCATAAAACAGGTACTGAATGAATGCATGTTTGGTTTGATGAATACATAAATCTTTTATGATCTGTGTATAAACTGATCTTAAACAGTGATTTGACAATTCATGTCTCAGCCAGAGGAGACTCTGAGATTTCATAAAGAAAAAGAAGCGTCCTTTCAGAATTGTCGAGCTGAGCTCACCCGCAACCCAGAGGCATGCCTGTTACAGTTTATTTCCTTGCCATGAACTTCTGTTAATAACTCATTTCTGTTTTAGCTATGGGAGCAACTAAATGCCTTGGCCAGGAGAGAGTCAGTGTACAAACTCCATGTATTGGACGAAATTCCCCTTGTATTGGTGTTAAGTCACACTTACCTTTCATTAAATAACCCTCTTAAAACAAACAAAACAAGCAAGAAAACTAAAACTAAACAAGACAAAACAAAGCAGACTAGGGGCAGCAGGGTAGAGTAGAAGAAATGAAGAAATCGTGGCTTTGGCTTCAAGGCTTTTGACTGCCAAAGCTTTACTCACTCATCCTGGACAAGTATTAACCTCTCTGGACCTTGTTGTCATCACATGGGAAACAAAAGGGCATACCCTGAATCATCTTCAAGGCTCCCTTGTAGCTTTCAGAAAATTTACTTTCTAGATGCTACACATGTGTTGCTTATGTCTCTTTCTCTGAAGACTTGATTGTATCTCCTCATGAGCTATTGAAAGGTACTATGTCTTAGCTTGAGTGTAAAAAAAGTGTCCTATGTCCCTTTCCAAACCCTCAGTACTCTTGTGTGCATCTGGGAAGCTCTGGCCCCTGCATAGTTTCAATTCCTATGCATATTCCTTTCATTTTGAATCTTAGCAAAGACCTCTGTTGCTGTGTGGTTGTGTGACAGCTGGTGTGAACCCCTTCCGTGGTGGCTGAAATGATTTCTACCCCTGCCTTAGGCTTAAAAATATTGGGGGGAGGAAATGGACTCAGCATGCTGGAAAATATTGACTTGTTTCCCATATTACATTTAGCAGCTGAAAGTCACGGATCTGGGATGAGACGCAAGTCAGCCAATTCGTTAAGGGTGTTGGCTGCTTCCCTGATATATGTTCTGTTTATCTAAAAGGCCCTGGGACCAGGTCTTCTGTCCATTAAAGATCAAGGTTCACTGTCATTTTATGACTGGACTTGGAGATGGGCTGTCTGCAAAATGTAAACAGCTTAGTCAGGCCAGGAGAGATGAGCCTATCTCTAGACTCATCTCCCACCACCATTTTCTGTCTCCTAGATTCCTTCCAAGTATAGTGTGAAATGTTTGCAATGCTAGGATAAATATTCTGAGCAGTGAATGTTTCAAATAATTCAGTTTTCTTCTTAGGAAAAAAAATCATATTTAAGGATTAGTAAAAAGGAGGGGCACCTGGGTGGCTCAGTCAATTAAGCGTCTGCCTTCGGCTCAGGTCATGATCTCAGGGTCCTGGGATAGAGCCCCGTGTCCGGCTCCCTGCTCAGTGGGGATTCTGCTTCTCCCTCTCCCTCTGCCTCTGCCCCCTACTTGTGCTCTCTCTCTCTCAAATACATGAATAAAAATCTTAAAAAAAAATGATTAGTAAACAGGAATAAAGACAATATAGTAGGGGGCTTAAGAAGTTTGATGTAGGAGTAAGAAAAACCTGCATTCACATTCCATTTCCTATCTTTACTAGTTCTATGACCTTGAGTGTATGACCTAACGTTTCTCTGTATCAATTTCCCTATCTGGAATATGAGTAAACACTACCTATCTCATAGGGTTGTTAGAAGAACTAGATATATTAAGGGAAGCATTTAGCATTGCGCCTCAAACATAGCAAGCCATTCAAAGAGATAGTTTTATGTTTGTTTATCTATTTGTTTTTAAAGCTGACAGGGGCTTCTGGCATATATTATGCAGCAGAGCAAAATGACTTCTCTTGTATTTAAATAAGCATCCCAGGGGCACCTGGCTGGTTCAGTCAGTAGAGCACACAGCTCTTGATCTCAGGGTTGTGAGTTTGATGCCCATGTTGGGTGTAGAGATTACTTAAAAATAAAATCTTAAAAATACATGCATACATACATACATACATAAGCATCCCATCTATTCAAAAGGGAACTAACATTAAGAGAGGAGATTATTGCTCAGTGACTGTAAGAGAGGTGCTAAATTAGATCAGGATTCAAATTCTGGCTTTGTATGATTATACTTCAATTTCTTTGCCTATAAATTGGGATAATAACCTAGTTACTGCACTATGCAAAACCCTAAAATCTCTTTTCTTGCCCATCACTGGCCTCTTATGAACTCATGACTTTTTGGTTCAGATTAAATGGTGGCAGCTCTGTAAATGTTTTACATGTGGCAACTAAGGTTGCTTATAATTCATGAATGACTTTATAATTCATAGGATGTTGCTTTTATGTTTCCAATGCTTCTTTTGCCATGTAGGGCCATTCCCATAGCTGCAATTTGTAAACATTTGTTGAAAACATGTGAAATATAAAAAGTACAATGTTTTATGATATGAACTGTATCCCAAACCTCTTACGGATATTTTTGGCAAGGATAGGGAATAGTAATCTCTTGTTTAGCATTAGTTTCAGTATGACTCTCAGGGTGTGACGTTCATTTATTCACACATCAATTCATTAAACAGACATTTATTAAGCATATATTATATCAGATCCTTCCTTAAGCATGTTTGGGATACAGAAACACATGTGAAATTTCCCTGAAAGGAAGATAATATATGGACATAGCTAATATAACACGAGTTAGAAAATGGTAATCGCTGTAGAAGTAAAATAATAATGGTAATGATAACAAAATGTATAATTGAAGTTGAGAAAAAAAAGAAAAATGCTTCCAACTCTAATAATCAGAAAATAGTTCATGAAAGAGCTGCATTTGGTCATAAAATATAAGATGAATTTGGCAAAAAGACATGTTCCAGGCAGAAGAAACAACGTGAGCAAATGGTAAATTGTGGTTTTGATGGAGCATAGTGAAATAAGGGTAATTGCACAAGAAAAACTGAAAGACCAGGTTGAGCCCGGATTGTGACAAGTCATGGGGAGATGTTGGAGGTTTCTGAGCTGTGAAGTAACAAGCTCACCGTCTAGTGTCTGGTTTTGGGGCCCATGACTCTGAACCACTCAGAAATCTAGCAGAATGTTTTTCCGTAGTCTCAGTATCCATTCCTTTCTACACATGTTGTTAGAATTACCAAGTATTTGAGAGAGATGGCCTCTTACATGTGCATCAGCCATGCAGGCCTTGTGAAGTTGGATACTGCCAGGGTTCTGCAAGTCTGCTGGTGTTTGCCAAGTGTAAATAAATAGATGTTAACTTTTATACATTATGAACATTTGAAATAATCACTGGCACTGAAATCATATTTAAATCTGCAGTTCCTGCTGAACAGAAAGTTCTAACCCAATAGGTCCTAATTTTTATATTGGAGTTAGTGATTTTTTTTAAGATTTTATTTATTTATTTGAGAGAGAGAGAGAGAGAGAGAGAGAAAGATCATGAGCAGGGGAGAAGGGTAGAGGGAGAAGCAGACTCCCCACTGAGCAGGGAGCCCAATGCAGGACTCAATCCCACAACCCTGGGATCATGACCGAGCTGAAGGCAGACACTTAACTGTCTGAGCCACCCAGGCATCCCTGGAGTTAGTGATTTTTAAAGGGAATGTTTACCATGGTGTTTGTAAGAATGATAGTTTCTTGATAGATTTATTTTGGATTTGGCAAGATATATTTGGATAAATAAAAATTACATAAATATAACTGTATTCTAGATTACTGATTGGCCTGATTGAATACTTAAAGAATATCATCAATATAGATTGTAAAGGTTTGCTAATTTTATACAATCTCTGATAATACATTTGTTCATTTTTTTAACAAGAGTATATGCTTTCCCCAGAGTCTCATAATCAAACAGCTTTAACAATGAAGAAAAAAAAAATCCACAATTTTAATCTCTCTGAGCTGGAATTATTTCTTTGGTATAAAAATTAATACAGGGATTATTAAGAGAGCTGCATTTGACATCCTCTCATTTCACAGAGAACATTTTGCTGGAATACATATTGGACTGTTTTATGGTATGGCTTATGGATTATCTTTGAATTCCTGGGACTTGTCTTACTCAGTTTTAATGGTGGGATCCTAACAATGAAGGGAACATTATTATCATTTAATATTTTCAGTATTGTCATTTTGGGTGATCACTTATGTGGATTACTAGTCAAGGCTAGAATGCCCCCATGTCATTGTGGTGTTCTTCCTGTAGCTATGAATATTAGAAAGAAAATGAGCTGTGTTGTATCTTATGGTTAAGCTCCATAAATCAATGACTCTTAGATAAATAGTGCATTAATCAAATCTTCCCAAATAGAACTCTAATTGAGAGCCTTGAAAACGAGAGTGGACTGGTGGTTACAACCTATCACATATCAAATACAGTAACAGTTTCACTCTCTTGAAAATATAAGTCCATGTTTTCTCACACATACATTTATCCTTTATAGTGTTCTTGGTCTAGATTTTTCCTACATATTCTCTCATTCTGTCCACTTCACTTGATGGAAGACATCTTCAGTCAACATAATCAGCAAAGCTTTATCAAAACCTACGTTGTGGAAGGCACCACGCCATACAGTATATCAGCTCCTCCACTCTCTCTGATTATAGCCAACCAATGGGGTGTAATTTGAAAATTGCTGGAAGAGTCCTCTGCCCAAAATGTAGATTCCTCTAGTGGCAGGCTGACCTAATGTGGGTGACTGACATTTTATCCTTAAGGGCTAACATATTTTATTGAATTAATCTATATCCTTACTAAATTTATCAGGGTTTTTAAAAATGTGAAGACATTCAAACAGAGAACATAAGAAAAAGCAAATGAAACCAAGGATGAGGAAGGTAGACCAAAGATAGCTGTCTTAAAGTCCTGGATAGTTGTATTTGTCTCAGATGTTTTTGACATTTTTAGCAGGACGGGGAAAGAGAGCTGTGGGGAGAAGGGAGGGCGCATGGGGCAGGATCAGTTGCATGAAGAACAAAGTATTTTAAAATAAAGTTATTTGGAAGAAGTAGCCCTACACCCATGGGTTTTCATAAAGAGAATACTGTATGATGTATGATGATGTAGCAAAATAACAATTTCAGTAATGTTCTAATAGTAAAAACAGCATTGCGTGCCACAGATCTTTCTTAGAATCCTTCAGTGTGAGGGAAGCTCCTAGCACAAGTCAATAAATGCGGCTCTACATGAGACCCCTAGAGAGTAATCAGAGAGTAATTGGACCTCTGTGTTACAGAACTGTCCTGGGGCCATACCTTGGAGAGCTAACAATTCAGTCATTAACACCTTGGTATGAAGTAGTTTACCCATTTTTTAAAAGTTTTTATTTAAATTCCAGTTAGTTAACATGCAGTGTAATATTAGTTTCAGGTGTACAATGTAGCGATAGAATACTTAATACAACACCTGGTGCCCATCACAAATACACTCCTTAATCCCCCTACGACTGCGAGAGATGGGCAGGCTTTCCAGGAGCTGAAGGCCAGGTACAGAGGGCTTTTCTGGGGGAGGATAGCTCAGGTTGGAGGATCAGGCAGAAAGCAAGGACTACTAAAAAAGATTACTTCAGTGTCTTTCTTAGAGCTGGCTTTGTCCATGGTCAGATATTAAAAGAGTAAAATAATTCAAGATTGCATTATATTTACTGGTGCAACAACAACAAAGATTATTCACTAGCTATTACTGAGTCTCCTATGCTGTCATATATACAAGATAGGACGTTCATCAAGGACTCCCCATGGCCATTCTTTGCATACGAGAAGGATTTTGTGTCTATTGGTGGGGGAGGGGTGGAGGGACAGAGATTAGAAAGTAGAGCTACAGCTCCACTCAACAGTGGATGCAGCTCATGAAAGATAACGTTGAACCAGAAAGAAACAAGACTCAAGAGAGAGTACAGATCTTCTACTTATGATGGAGTTACTACCTGATAAACCCATTGTAAATTGAAAACATTATATGTTGCAAAGGCATTTAATAAACCTATCCTACAGAACATCATAGCTTAGCCTAGCCTACCTTAAATGTGCTCAGAATACTGCACTGAAAGTGAAAGACAGACTGGTTTTAATTATATTGGCTGTTTACCGTGGCGATTGCATGGCTGACTGGGAGCTGCTGCTTCTGCAGCCCCCAGCCTCACAGGAGAGAATCGCACTGCATGTCGTTAGCCCGGAAGAAGATCTAAATTTTAAAATTTGAACTATGGCTTCTACCGAATGCATATCACTTTCACACCCTAGTAAAGTAGAAAAATTTTAAGTCAAACGATCTTAAGTCGGGGACCATCTGTACATACTTTATGATTCCATTTGTATAAAGCACCAAAACATATAAAGCTCCCCCATTATGTTAGGAGGAATAGTAGTGGTTATCTTAGAGATAGGGCTCGAGAGGAAGAACCAGAGGGGGCTTTTGGAGTACTGGATTCTTCTGTTTCTTGATCTGGGTACAGAGAACACAAGCACTCCCAGTATCCGTTGCACTGTATATTGACAATGAACTTTTCTCTGTACACGATATGTGTCAACAAAACATTTTTGTTTAAGCTATAGAAATGTCTCCCACATATTAGAATATTGCTAATCCAGTATGCTTCTGCCATCCTTTCTCAACTTATCAGCAATTGAAGAGAAATTAGTCACTGTTTTCAAAGAACAAGTCAGTTATTGGGTTTAAACTCCTTCCCTCGTCCACTTTCAGATTTACCCAACAGTTGTTTTTTCTCCTCTGCTCTACAGAGCTATGAAACTGCATTAAATATCTCACTCTGAGGGTTTCTCAATTCTGTGCTTAGTGTTACCTGGAAGGCAAGGTCAATACTGAAAATAAAGAGGCTGAGGATCAAGGTCTAGATTGTCTTTTCAGGTGTTGTCTGGGAAAAAAAAAATCAGACTAGGAAAGAATGTCTTGAAGGTAGATCATGGAAAGATCCAATATGTTGGAATGGTATAGTCAGTTTCTAATTTCAGACAGAGTAATTTCTCACATGTGTTAAAGTGTAAAAAAACATCTAATAAGATTTAACACTTCAAAGTCATTAACTAAGTAATTAACTAATGAATCCACATAACAGCTCTATGAAGTTTGTGTTAAATACTACCACTTCACAGATCTTGTGTCATTTAGAAACTCTTACAGCTCTTTTCATCTCTGCTCTTTTCAAAGTCTTTAAAATGAACTAATTATTATCTCCAGTGAAGGGCACGTATCAAATTTCTCTCTTGAGAACAGGAAATCCAACGCTTTATGAAATGACTACAAAATCAATCAAATAATTCAATGGCTTTCCAGATGATATCACTCCAAATTTCAAATATTCTTTAGCCTCTGTTATGTTTTGTTGCCTTAAGGAAAAACAAATCCTTTTAAATGCCTGTACATAGTAGATGCTCAATGTCCATTGGAATTTCTGTATCATAACTTTTTGAATAAATTGCTTTGGCTAATTCAGTCATCATTTCACAGACTCAACTGGAATTTTTGCAATGCCTAAATTAGTTCCCACTAGAAATGAACTCGGTGCTAAGTTACGTAGGACGTTTATATTTCTATAGGCGATTGCTACAATAGTAATAGCATGTTCTCTTCACACTGAGTGTGTGTGTGGGGGTGTGTGTGATAAATCCATGTTTTGGGGAGAAAAAAGAGAAACAGACATTAGAGAGTTTTAAAGAGAGATCTGAAAGATAATGAAGTCAGTTCTTTAAGTAATGTTTGTGAAAAGGAAATGGTGCCTCATTGTTAGAAAAAAACAAGACTAAGATCAGATTTTTTTCATGGTGGTGCTAAGCAAAATTATTACAGAACAGTAGTTAATACAGCAGTCCCATTAATGGACATTAACAGAGGGTTTCCAAATTTCTGGTAAGCCCTTTTCAGGTTATTTAATGATTGATTAATTAAGCTCCAGAGATAGTCATTTTCTGTAGATTGCAGATTTGGTGATATAAATGGTTAATGTGAGAGCTTTCACTTGACCCATCATGGAAACATGCTGCATTGTGAAAACACCTAGTGAGACAGGGGAGACTAACTTTTATTGAGCACCTGCCATGTTTGCAAACACATGTTATCTCAGTTTATCCTCAAAATTGCCCTGGGATGTGAAGTACTGTTCCCATTTTACAGATAAGGAAACTGATGCCACACCATGCTGCTAGTCTCACTAATCCAAAGTCTGTAATCTCTCCCCTACTCCAGGAAATAAAAGCAGTCTCCCATGAACAGATTTAACTTGAATACCTGCAGGTCCCATCTATCTTAAACTGGTTTTGCAGGTATTCATCTATACACACTGATGTCATGATTTAATAAAAACTTAGGTATAAGAACCTCTTCTGTCTTTTTTCCCCCCATTTGTCTGCCCCCTCTTTCAGCCACTCTCAGCTCATGCAGCTTGAATTCTGGCTGGCACGGGCAGTGCAGTCAAGACTGCAGCTGTTAGCATCCCCTCCTCCCATGCTCATCATGAGTTCTGCAAATGAGCCCTGCAGACTGATACTGCGTTCTGCAGTTTATTTGACAAATAGCTTTTGTGGCCTTTGATTTTTCATATCACTCATAAATTCTGGCAACAGACTGGTTGTTTGTCAGATTCAAATCCCACACATTTGAAAGGAAAGAGTTGAAGATTTCTGCATTGAAAGCGGACTCTACCCTTAAGATTTATTCATCAGTCTCACTTAAAACTACTTTGCGAGGAACCTAGGATATTCCCCTGGTCCTGCCTAGCTGCAAATTATTTCTATCCTTAGGCCGTAAATCTTGATAATACATCTTTTTAAAATGTGCCTGAGAAATGTATTTCATGTTTAGAGTGCTGGATTTTAGTGAGTCAAATTGTGTTTGGGCAACATGTTTGCCTCTTCACGTTCTGCGTGACACTGGAGTAAAATGGAGACTTCAGTCATTCAGCTGCAGGCTCTAAGAAAGCCGGTTGTAACTGTGCATTTTAATTAACCAAATCAGCTGAGGAAATGTTGTCTCTCTACTGTGGTGTAGCTGTCTGCCTTGTAAAGTACCTCCCTGGATAAACAGAGGACTTCTATTTCTTAAACTGCCTTTCCCCCATGGTCTTTAAGAGTGTTGGGCTTTTTCTCTTTTCTTAAATTACAGGTGGAGAAGGTTTAATTAACTCTAAAATGATTCTTTAGCAAACTCAGTTGTATTTTTTTACAGCACTTCGAGCTACAATGTAGTTACTGCCGGATGCATGCTGTTATTGGAGCGCACAGAAACATTTGTAAACCTAAATCTCTGTGGTCATATCACCAGAGATGGCATCTGTCCTTGGGTACAGTTGAAATACAAATTGAAGATCAAATAGGTTTTTTTTTTAAACTAATCAGTGGGCTACTGTGAGCTGAGCCAACAAAATGGGAATAATTTAACCATTGATTATTTCTGCACAACACACTGCTGGATGTGAAAACTGAGTTGAATATGAGAAGATAGTCGTGGTTCAAAGAGTTATGTGCAAATTTGACCTCTGGAAATATAATTTGTGAGCCCGTTTCCTACTGGAAACGTCTTGCCCGTATAGTTGGTTATAGGTTAGTTAAGCACTGGGTTTGTTTCATTCTGCTGTCACTCTATGCGGAATTTTGTGAATCTAAAGTAGATTAGTGCTAATTTCACAACAGTTGTTTTTCATCTTTACAAATTATGTGCCAGGGAGCTCAGGACCCTCTATCTGAGCTAGACCAAGCAGATTCCAGTCCTGAAAATTAAAAATGAAAACAAAATCCAACCACTTCTTATACTTCTTCCTCTCCAATAAGAATGGGAACAAAAAAAATTCGTTTTAAAATGTTAAGTAACCACTGTATACGTATCTTAAGCAAGAGGGATATCCGTTAGAGAGAAAAAAAATGCGATGTTTGTCAGTGAAACGCTGGAATGAATAACTGAGAGAACAACTAAGAAATGCAGTTCTTGAAAGATTGTTAAAAGTATGATTAAATTACCTTGGAATTTCAAATAGACGGTAAGAAAATGGACTGCAGGGTTCTCAAAAATCCTCACAGCTACAAGTTTTTATGATTAAATAAGTTTCATTTCAATTCTCTTTAACATATGTTCCAAAAGTGAATCTGCTCCTTGGGGCACCTGGGTGGCTCAGATGGTTAAGTGTCTGCCTTCGGCTCAGGTCATGATCCCGGGGTCCTGGGATCGAGCCCTGCATCGGGCTCCTGGCTCAGCGAGGAGCCTGCTTCTCCCTCTCCCTCTGCCTCTCTCCCTGCTTATGCTTTCTCTCTATATATATATCTCTGTGTCTCAAATGAATAAATAAAAATCTTTAAAAAAAAATGAATCTGCTCCGTTAATGGCAGAGATTACTGTGGCCCAGAGCCTGAACAACACCTCACATGAAAAGGAATATTTGGATATTCTACAAATCTGCCTTGCCTTACGAATCATAATTAAAATGTGACTTAAAAATATATTAGGGAGGAATGTCATTTCTATTTCTGAAATTAAACTACTATTTACAAAATTACAGTTCTTCATTTATAGAACTAAACAAAGCTGTTGAATAAAGATCAATTTTTGACTCCCCCTTAAATTAAATTATTAGACTGTGTCATTTTAATTACTGCTTTCCTAAGAGATAAAAATCA
>NW_023270232.1:2677312-2745578 GCF_011800145.1 Mirounga leonina | reverse complement strand
ATAAAAATCACTAGTATTTTCCTTTTAACCCATTCAGAAGGTGCATAATTAAGTAGTATAGATTGACTTACAAATTAAAGTTGAGAAGAGGGAAAAATTGAAAGAAATTTCAAATGGAGATGAGAGAAATGAAATTCAGTGAAAAGGAGGAAGAAGATGAACAGAAAGGAGAGCAGAGGCCCAGCAAAGTGCAGATGCCTCAGTCCTATGTGATCAAATCTGCCCTCTGAGACTATGGACTCTGAGAAACAAACTGAGGGTTCTAGAGGGGAGGGGAGTGGCGGGATGGGTTAGCCTGGTGATGGGTATTACAGAGGGCACGTACTGCATGGAGCACTGGGTGTTATACGCAAACAATGAATCATGGAACACTACATCAAAAACTAAAAAAAAAAAAAAAAAAAAAAAATCTGCCCTCTGCATAATCAGTGTTCAAGAGATAAAAAAAGAACGAGCGTCACTAATTCTTACTTCTGAGTATTTGATGTTTGAAGCCTCCAGTAGAAGAGTTACTTTGAAAATGTACATAGTCAGAAAGCCCAAAGACCTCTGACCTCCTCTCTGTGATAGTGTAGGGTGGCCCTTGGTTTGGTGATAGAGGAGAGGCCTTGGAACGTATTTAAGGCAGAAGCTTTGTGGAACTGTGGACCGGATGAGCAGACATCCAACCTAATGAGAAAAGGATCTTTCCCAAGAGGCATGGACAAAGAGAGGTCACAAATATATGGCTTTTACAACAAAGGTTGACTACACAGCCTCCACTAAAACCAAGATGTATTTGTATTTAGAATAAAATATTATATCTTTGTCTCACAATATTTTTTAGCTCTTAGTCACTTTAACATACCACTTAAATTGTTCATATCCTTGGTAACTATCAAAGGAAAATCATTGGTAGATTATTCACAACATAGATGCAGTTTAAATCAGAACATGATTCTTAAAAACTATACTTATGTAAGAATTTTTGAAACCAGTTAAATGATAAATGAGAAGGATGCATATATGAAAATGTATGTATTAAATAAAAACACAGAATATATATGTAGACTATATAAATAAATATGAGGTCAACAATAACCTTATCATAATTACTAGAAAATCAATTCAACAGACATCTATCATGAATAAAAGACTATACCAATCACGACTGGTGGGAGAAAGAAGATTAAAGAAAATAGTTCATTTCCTCAAAAAGGGTATACAGACACATTAATAATGAACACAAGACAACTGGTGATGTTGTTCTCTAACAGGGATACAGAATACCATGTTAAACAGGGAAGGGCAAGATTAAGAAGTCTTCTAAAATGAGTGGGATTTGAACTGGATCTATTGTAGAAAGGCTCAGAGATTGACAGGAGGACTTGGAAGGGAAGAAAGTCATTCCTCACGAAGGAAATAGCTTGAGCAAGAGCACAGAGGTAAGAGAGGGCATGCTACTTCAAGAATTGGCCAGTGCTAAAACATGGGAAGTGGAATGGAAATAAAGGTAGATGTGCATTAGGGCTTTGTTGGGAGATTTAGGGTATTGGTTTTATATACTATATTACTCTGTAGTATTAACCATGTGCTTAGATGCCCTGAGCAATTTTGATCCTAATTCTTGAAAGTCTGCCAGGTATCTCTTATTCCATATAAAAATAGATAGTGGAATGCAACTGTTAAAGCATACTATGGCACTTGAACTTCTTGGCAGTTAAAACTAATGAAGGGAAAGAGGAGGTTACTGTCCCATGCCACACTGTGTACCAAGTGATTTTACCATGTCATCTCATTTAATCAAATAAGATCTTTATTAGGACTAAGTTAAATAATACATGCAGTGTGCCAAAATAGAGTACGTAAAAATATTCAAGAAATGCTGATTCTTTGCTCTCTTGTAATAATCAGGTAAGATTATATTGTTTTACACATTTTTTTTTTTTTAAGATGAAGAAGCTAAGTTTTAAGATTTTTCAGTTATTAAATCTCAGAACCAGAATCCAAACTAGTTCTTTCTGGATCCATAACCCATGTTGTTTCTAGTATATCATATTGTTTGTCAGTGGAGAAATACTAAGTCGGTGTATAATAGCAATTTACTGAAGATATTTCTCAAATTATAATTTACTGAATAAAACCTGGATTATTTGCTCTACCTTGGTTTTTGGTAAGGCCCAACTCACGTTTGAGGAAAATACAGAGGTATTTATACAGGGTGATTTCAGAGGTGCTTGCAAAAAAGCCTTTTGCCCCCAGAAGTACTTTCCCCAACCCTGATGGTTATGCCTGATCTTATTATACGACTCTCTCACCTTTAGCTAAAGGTTTTTTATCCCTATTTAAATGTAAGTGCCCTCAGAAGCGACAATAATACTGGTCTAGATCTAGGAATAGATATTTGGTAAGGAATAAGGAACTGAAAGAGCCTGGGGTAGCATTGGTTGGAGGAATTATGGTGTGGATAACCCTTCTAAATGGAGACAAGGCATGGGAGTGAGAGACTGGGAAGACAGAAGACAGATACCCTAGACTTGAGTAGATTGTACTGTAGAGACAAATTCAGTCTGTTTGTCTGATTGATCCAACCATAAAACTGATAAATTACTCTGTGACTTTCTGCTCAGATCAAAATTTGAGTGGGTACTCTAGAAAAGCAGGCAAAGTGGTACACTTGGACTGGGAAAAGATCTGTAGGCAGAAAACCAAACCAAACCAAACAACCAAAAGACAAACAAAAGAAACCTCTCTGCTAGAAATGGAAAAGTGGAAGGAATGTGAAGCTTAAATTTAAGAATATGATGGTAAACTTGGAGAGCAAATCAGATGTCATGAAAGCAAAATACAGGATGCTCATCATTTATGATTATTTTTAAGATGAAGCAAGATATAATACGAGCTTTGGACCCTATCTTTTTTTTTTAAATCTATTTTGACCTTTTCTCTTTAATTTACAGCTAGCTTAATGCTTTTGCATTTTAGTGTAAACTAATAAAGACCCCACACATCTCTGTGTGTTAGACCATAAAAAAAAACAATGTGAAGCCCGTAAAAATATATGTAGATTTTTACATTTTACTACTCAGTCCTCCCTGTAAAAGTCCATAGAACTAAGTGCATGCTGCCTTTTAATGGCATGAGATGGCTGGATTGGGTGCCACAGGCTGGAAGAATATGTTGCTGGCAGACTAGAATTTAGCTAGTAGAGGGCTATCCTAAAGGTAAATCACTGGATATCATTTCCAGATAGCAACTGGAGATATATAATTGGGCTTGAGAAGCCTGTGTGGGTGGGGTATGAATTATTTTAGGCAGTCCTATAAAGAAGGGACAAGATATAGGATTAATGGATGAAAATTTTAGGAAAAACAGTCAATCTAAGAACTCTTCTTACATTGAAAACAAATAAACAGACAAAAAAACCCTACATACCCACTCCTGGCACACAAGGGCTTAATTATACAAAAATACACACACTTTGTAATGAAACATGAATTATCACCTTATAGGATGGATATGAATTTTCTTTCTAAGCATCTACAACATGCCTAACTTGGCCAGCCAGACTTAAAACACAGTATACTTATGTAATATGGCCTTTATTTACAGATCATTAATTATTCTATTTAGCCATCATTCAGTGATGTTACCTAACCTTCCATTGGATAAATGGCAGTACCGCAACGAAACAGTTATGCCTTTTCACTTTAAAATTTTGTACAGGGTGCCTGGGTGGCTCAGTCTGTTAAACGTCTGCCTTCAGCTCAGGTCATGATCTCAGGGTCCTGGGACTGAGCCCCTCATCGGGCTATCTGCTCATCAGGGAGTCTGCCTCCCTCTCCCTCTTTCTCTCTCTCTCTCCCTCTCAAATAAATGAATAAAATCTTTAAAAAAATAAATAAAATTTTGTACAAATTGTGCAAAGCCCCTTTCATAAATCAATGAGTACAAGCCAACACTGATCCTAAAGTGGTTAGTTTTTAAACTCCTTAGAGAGTTTTCACTGTTGTGATCTTGTCACAGGTGTATTAGAGATTTTAAAGTCACTCTACTACTTCAGTCTCAACATGATATACTCTACAAGTTTCCTTTAAATATTCTTGCGAGATTCTGGTTGATTGCTTCAAATGGAGAAGGGTAAGCATATTCCTTCCTTCAGAGTGTATAACAGATCAATATTAATGATAAGAAGCAGTTTTTAGGGGCACCTGGGTGGCTCAGATGGTTAAGTGTCTGCCTTCGGCTCAGGTCATGATCCTGGGGTCCTGGGATCGAGCCCCACATCAGGCTCCTGGCTCAGCAGGGAGCCTGCTTCTCCCTCTCCCTCTGCCTCTCCCCCTGCTCATGCTCTCTCTCTCTCTGTATCTCTGTGCCTCAAATGAATAAATAAAATCTTTAAAAAAAAAAAAAAGAAGCAGTTTTTAGCTACGTGTGGGGACCACCCAGCTGAAGCCATGAATACCACATGCTAGCATAGCCTCACTCTCCTATAGCCTTACTGAGGAAATTTTCTTTTTACCCTCACTTCAGTAATAAGTTTGAGCCCCAAGAGTGCCAAATAAGGATTTATATTTAATTGAAGTCCTTTGCTTTTTAGTGACAATATGTATTTTATATCCTGGATAGATGTAATTAGTATGCTGAAGCTTTAACAGAAATTGCTTTTGCTAAATGTAGTATTTGCCTTATCATTTTATATGTGAGGACCCCCAAATTTGCATTTTACCCCTGAGAAGACAAAATTCTGATTGTTGGTATGAGTGTTTTTAAGTTGGTGAAATGTACTTGGACACTTCCATATATAAAGTCCTATATTTTGTTTACTAGGAGTTAATTAAGAAGGAAAAGAGTAGGCTTTAATACTTTGCTAACCTGTGATCCAACTATATTTCTTCTTTCTTCTATTGAAAATCAAAGATACTGAAGAGGTGATTTGTAGGCTGTAGAGGAAAGGGAGAGGGTCAGCCAGACTTAAATTTTGTTTTATAGTCTATTTTTTTTTTTAAATTAGAGATAGACTTACTCTTTTGAGTGAGAGGACCAAATTGTGTTGGTTTATATGAGGGAAGACTTTTTTTGGTGATATAAAACAATTTTTGCATGTGTGTGAAGTAGGGAACAATTTAAGGGTAGGAGAAAGGTATAAAGGAAATTCCTTCTTGGGGAGTGGGGAGTGGGAGCCCCTGAAAAATAAAAAGAAAATATTGAGAATTGTCAAGAAAGTTATCAATTTTCATTACATTTGCTGACAAGGATAAGATAGAAGCTCTTTTACTCTTTCTTCAATAAGATGGATTATTATTGCATATGCGTTTTGTCAGTTATAAAATAGATTGCCTCTGCTTGGTCTTACACAGTGGCTCAGAGTTGGTGTCCCTGGAATTCTTTTCACATGTTCAGGAGACCTAACTCAAGAACATCCACCAATGATCCAGCATAAAATTCACAAATACTTTTTTTCCTCTGAAAAACCACCATCTTATCTCTGTTCTTCAGAGATTTCATAGAAACTTAGCTGTCAAAGAGGAACAGTTTGTCTACTTAAATTATAAGAATTTTGGAAATACATGTATAGCACATTTGATAATTCAAGCTATATAGTAGAGAGAGATTTGTGATGACATTGGTCTTTTTTTTTTTTTTTTTTGCTGAAAGGCCAACAAAGAATAGTATTTCATTTGCTTAAGTGACTATGTTGTTACTCATTAAAAAAGCCTTTGTACTTTTATGCTTTTTTTAATCCAGTGATTTTCAATGAAAATAATTGATAAAGTCAGTATCAATTTTTATACTAGGAGAAGATTTTGTAGTATTCTTTGAGGAAAAAAGAGAAAGTAGATGTCATGTGATTGATACCTGGAATGTATGCTAATCCCACTGTAATGTGTTATGAGCAGTTACTTTTTATGCAATAATGATATCATCTTGCCATAAATGTTATATGTATAAAGTACAAAGAATGCTCAAAATATTAATACTCTAAAGGGAAATGACAATTAACCTATGCTGATTGAAAGTCCTTGCCAAAATGACCTGATTTGGGACAAAATTAAGATTTTTATTTACTTTGATAAACTTTTGCTTTAGTATTCTCTGGTTGGTATCTTTATGTCTATTGTACATTATGACCATTACTGATAAACTCCTAGACTCTAATAACATGGGGCAGAAAAAAACTGTGTTTTTATGGAAACTAAAGGTCAAAACCAAATTAAGTTCTAGACTGGCTACCAAGTCTCAGAATTCGTATTAATGTAAAATGGATTTGGTCTTCTGTAACATAGAAGTTAGTGATGTCTTTTGACCCAGGCCAGACACAGAACACCAGCAGCTGAATATCTCACTAGGTGCCCTTTGAAAAGAATAGGTTTTTGCCATTTGAGAGTTAACAAAGCATTTCTCAAATTTTGTTCTCCCAATAACCATATGAAGTCAATAATACATGCCCATTTTACAGATGGGGAACTTAAAGTTCAGAAAAGCTAAGAAATTTGCCTGAAATCATTAGATTAGCAAATGTCAAAGAAACTTGAATCTCTACCATCCATGGCTGTGATATTTTCCTCAAATAAACAAGAACTGCAAACTATGTTTATGTAGATTTTCTCCGTAGTATTTCTGTTTTATTCTACACAACTATGTAAAAGTCACCAATGATTTGGAGACAAGCAAAATTTGGGTCCAATTCTGTAAGCTATTATAATTAGATTGGGTGAACCCACTTTCACCTCTGTATTATTTTTTTATTAGTTTTCAAGAGTCATTTAATACAAGCTATTTAATTTCCATCAGTTCTGTTTCTCTTACATTTGTAATTCACATTTACTGATATTATTGTTCATATTTCTTGTGTCTGATTTTTAACGTAGGTAGGTAAGAGAGTACAAGTACAGAAAAACTTCATGGGTTTGCTACAGGTCCAGATACCAATGAGAATCCAGGGAAAAGGAAATAGAAGAAACAACACAGTTTCTGAGTTTTTCATTTCTCATGGCTCAATTCTCATTTGTCATATCTGGAACTCATATTGTCTTGGGCTTCATGGCTGGATGCTTGTTTCTGATGCTAGTCTAATCCACACATTAAATAAACTAAGTTCTCTTCTTGGTAAATGTCAAGGGAAGAGAGGATATTTCATGTACCTACAACATCCTAAAATCCCTTGCCAAATCTATGAATCTGACTCTGCATTATCCTTCCCCAGAAGGAGAGCATAATTTCATTATCTATGAATCATCACCTCTTAGACTATAACATCATTGTCAGAGAGCCTAATAGAACCAGCGTTCAGCCAGCTGAGAAGGGGGAGGGTTGGGGAGAGCACTGGGCAAAGCACAGGTCACTGGCATGATCAAGAAACTGGAGGGTTCTAGAGCGGAGGGGGAGGCCTCCCTCACCTGATAGCTCAGACATTCCTACTGACTGGCAAATAACTGATGCTGATTCTTTCAATATTAATACTGAAATTTGTTTTCCCCAATCGAAATTCGATTATATTTTGGAATCCTACCTATGGAAAATACTAACCCATTTAATGAAAATTTCAGAATATCTGGCCAACATTGATGAGTATAAATACTTTAAACTATTTCTTATCTATTCTTACTACATTATTACTTGCTCTTCATCTATGGACCCTTACTTCTAACTCCCAGAGTCATTTCTGTGGCCTCTGTCTGGGCTAATTACTAAATAAGTCCATATGCAAAATATACTTTAAAAAAACCACACTGTATGTTTCCCAGGGAGATGAATTAAATACAATCCAAGTCTGATTCACGGATGGAAAAATAGATGTTGTTAATCATGTTTATATAAGGATTCAGGATTAGAAAAACCGAAGAGGTGCATGAATAACTGTGGTTAGTCTAACCAGCCACTGGAGGTCACTGCTGCTCCACAGAAATACAGTTGATTGCCGGTCTGCTTAGTTGACTCACCAAATCAAGTAAAAAATGGTTTAAAATTTTTGAAAAAATGTAATGTCAACATTCTTGGAAAATATAAACTCATTTAAAAGGACTATATCTTATGTAAGTATTGCTTAGAAGACTGTAGCACTGGGACTATTCAAGCCGAGCTGTGGTAGCTCTATGTGTACTGGGGCTCATAAAAATGGGGGGAAAAAACATGTAGTTCAGCGACTAAACTGCGTTTCTT
This sequence comes from Mirounga leonina, assembly GCF_011800145.1. Taxonomy (NCBI): domain Eukaryota; kingdom Metazoa; phylum Chordata; class Mammalia; order Carnivora; family Phocidae; genus Mirounga; species Mirounga leonina. The sequence goes on along the minus strand of NW_023270232.1, from coordinate 2,737,436 downwards.
CTCTCTCTGGTAAAGCATTCAAAGTACTGACCGAATCCATTCTGCATCGATGCATCTGTGTTGTATAGTTCAGTAGGTCAGGCTGTTTATTTAACTGTTGTCACCTTTGAGGGAAGTCAGGTACTTCATGTAAATTTGGAATAGAAAATGGAATACCAATGATATTTCTCTAATATGCCATGAGGTGGAAATACTTAATGAAAACAGACTTACAGCATGTAGTCCAGAAAGTGCTATGGGGTGGGGGTGAAGACAACAACTTTTGAACAGAAGAGCACTGACCGGTTGGCTTTGTCAGATTTATGATGGCGAACTAGTTATTGTCTAACCTACAAGAATTCTTTATTTGTGATCGGAATATCCTGAGCAATAGAGAAGCTTCATTCCCAAAGTTGGGGGGGGGAGTTCTTTTTTAAAAAGAATTCATGTCCTGAATCAAAATAACTTTTATAATCTAAGGAATTTTATTTTGGTTCTATTATTAAATTTATAAATTAAGTTAGGCACTAAAAAATGACCAGCCTGCAAAATGTTGGTCATTCATTTAATCTTATACGTGAAGTGGCTTTGAATTTTAGAAACACTTTCAATACAACAAACATATTTTATATATTCCAGTAGGGTCACAACAATGAGAATTGTAAGAATTAAAAAATATAAGTATAGATATGCCTTGCCTAAGTTTATTTGGTATCCATGACAAATGAGGCAGAAGGTCAAGTCAAAGAATAGAAATGGGCTTTTTCACTTTAACACTGCATTTAATTAATCAATCATCTTCAGTACAGATAAAAGTGAGGCTGATCAAAGAAATTTTCTTTTTGAGATGGAATATATATTTACTGACATTTTATGAAAAATGAGAAATTACAACTTCAGTGAAAAACATCACAGTAGGCTCAGTCATCCAGTTCATAGTACTGTAAGGAAGTATCTGCATTATTAATCAACTGGGAATCTGTGACTATTTACCATTAATAAATATACATTCAACAATTATTCATGGGTAAATATATCGTAGTTATGATGCTTTTCTGAACTGGCATCTCTTTTAAGATTTAATCAAAATCAAAGTACCTTGAGAAATCCATTTTAAATGTCCCCTTTCCTTTCGCTTCTCGGCCTTTTGGCTAAGATCAAGAGTAAATGTCCCCTTTCCTTTATTGCTTATAAAAGTATGATTTTTTATAGTCTGGCTTCCTTGCAATTATATTTCATGATGACTTGCCTAGATTTTTCCTGTCAGCATATGAAAAGCCTTCAAACTATATAAAAATCCTGGTTGAAAAAATAGCCATTCACTTTTTCTTTTTTGCTGCAGTGATTTTTGTTTTGAAAGAACAGGGATGTGGTTAAAGATATGGGGCTTGGCAAGCCAAATTAAATGAAACAGACTCAATGTTTCAATTCCTGATTTTTGCTCCTGCAACAGGATTGTTCATTTTGGAGGATGAGAGGATAAAATACAGACCACAGACATTTTTCTAAAATCTTAATGAAGTGTGGTCAAAGTTACTTAAATACAGAAGGTCTGATATTTGTGCTGCAGTCAATAAACTTTCACCTACAACAGAAAAACATGCATGCAGCTTGCAGATTGCCGACAGGGTCTGTACAGAATCATACTGATGGATGAGTTCACAGTACAGATGAACATAGGGACACTATAACGTCAGCAGTAGAAAAGCAAAAGACAACTGCCATAGGCTTGGTCTTTTTTCCTTTAAGATTTATTTTATACATTTATTAAGGTGTTATCAAAATCATTCTTTTCAATGAAGCTTTTGGTGGAAAGCATGTCTTGGAATGTGTTCTCTTTATACCTCCGAATGAAGTGTCAGTCATCAGGGGACTAGCGTGTTCAGGGCACATAATGGAACACAACAGGACAGCCGGACAAATCCCAGACAGAAGAAGAGACAGAGCTAAAGATTCCACTCACTACATTAGGGTCCTTGAAAGTGCTGGAAAGAAATTCTGGTAAGCTCCCAACCACATGCAAATAGCAAGCTGCCTTCCCATTTGCAAGCCTCATCTCTGAAAACTCCCTAAGGTGAGGAACAGTGGAGAAATCTGCCTCCTCAAATTTGCTTCTGGTTATTTAATTAATTTATTTATTTAGGCTAAATAAAGGCTAGGAGAAATTGACAGTGTGAAACCTCTAGTTTGATTTTCCAGGGATGGATTTCAGAGACAAGGCATTCAAGTCTAAAACTTTGTGTTTTTACCATCTCACGTTTTTCGGTTGTCTATTTGCAGCATTTTAACTCTTCAACACTTTTCCCTGGGCTCGCTTTCTTGTAATTCAGACACCTCTGGAAAATTGCCCGTGGTGCTTCTTTAACCCAGCACCATCTTTTGATAGTTTCCTGCAATTTTCTTTTTAAGCCAGATCATGTTTTAAGGCTGTCTCTAAATGTTTCTGTAATCAAGCATTCTCCTAGAATCAGTTCGAGCTCCCAGTACCTGGGATCATTCCCTTTTTCCTCGATTTGCCAATGAACAGCAAACCTTCTAGAACTATAGATTTGGTCCTACCAGAAGAGAAATAACAGCAGCTGTGGGGGATTACTTACGAAAGAAGTTTTATCTTAAAACAAGTGAGATATTAATGCAATCGATAAAGAGTCTTATACAATAGGCATTATATTGAACCAGAGTTCGAGCTTTGCATTGGTTGTGGTATTTAAATTTCAATGGGCTGATTATGTATGAGAGGAAAATGCCCAGTATTATGAATGTGCTAAAACGGACAGGGAAGGACCTTGCCAGGAGAGGGAGAGGGAATGGGAGGGGGCACCACATTCCGTTTATAGTCACCAGAGTTCAATAAAGCACCACTTATTTCCCAGCTTTTAAGAGCGCTTTTACCACAATGGTTCATACCTCACACTCCCTGGAGCCTGATTTGTTATAGGTGCAGGGTCCCGTCCCATTCAGCAGCATCTCGCTGGTCTCCGTGTTGGTGGGTTTATAATCTACATAAAATTCCTGGGTGCTGGGAGTCATTTGCTTTAGGGACTGTCTTTTCTTTTTCTTGTGCCTTCGCATGAGGGAGCGCTGCTGCAGCTGCTTCATGCTAGCAGGGTACCGCTTCCATGACACGTAGATAACGAGCAGGATGACGAGCACGGACAGGAAAAGGGCCACGCTCCCTGCGATGATTTTATGGAAAGAGATGTGCTCGGTGTCAGCATCGGTCTCTGGGCCGGGCTCCGTGGCTCCCACCGTGGGGGGCAGAGGGGGCTTGCTCTCATGCTTCGGCCTGGGGAGCTTAGGCTTAAATGTCGGCTTGGGGAGAGCCCTGGCCAGATCAAACCTCTCTGTGGTACTTTTGCCACAGATGCTGTAGTTCTTCACTGCATCGATCACATTTACTCCTTGCAGCTCTTTGGGACTGGCACAGATAATTGTATTCTCCCTCAGACCTTTAAAACTTTTCAGCCAGTTTACCAGGGAACAAATATTTCTGCTGCATTCCCATATATTCCCGGCAAGACTGATGTCATTGAGAGATATCCAAGAATCCAAAATCTCTTGACCAATAAATGTAAGCTTATTGGAATCCAGGTTGAGGCGCTGCAGGTTTGGGACACACTGGAAAACACTAGGTCCACTAAAAGCTTCAATCTCATTGCCTGATAAATCAAGCCTTTGTAATGAGCTCCAGGTCCAGGACATGGTCTGTCCTATGACACTGATTTTATTCCACTGCAAGTAAAGGTTCTGAAGGCTCACCAACCTTGGAAAAAGGGCCAGGTTGAGCTTAGAAAATTGATTGTGCTCCAGGTGAAGTTCTTTGAGTCTGATCATGCCAGCAAAGACATTCCTGGCTAAACTTCGGATCCGGTTATATCCCAGGTCCAAAAGTTCCAGATTGCGGCAGTCTTGGAATATTCGCACAGGGATGGTTCTCAGGGAGTTAGACCGTAAATGTAAACTCAGCAGCTTCCGCAAGCCCCGAAACTGTTCAGATCCCAGAGAATGCAGCTGATTATAGGACAGATCCAAGTTCCGTAAATTTGTCACAGGTCTGAAGGTATTGTTGAGAAAATAGGAGATTCTGTTGGAACTCAGAATCAACTCTTTGAGTCTGCGAATCCCATTAAAAGCATTCTCATCAATATTGCTGATATGATTATGGTCAAGGTACAGCCAGGTGAGCTGGTTGAGCCCTTTGAATTGATTATACTTAAGTTTTTGAAGGCTGTTATAGCGAAGGGACAAACCTAAGCAACCAGCAGATATGCTTGAGGGTATCTCCTGTAATTTCTGAGATTCACAATATACCATTTTGCCTTCACACCTACAGCCCTTAGGGCATCCTCGTTCGGCAGAAGAAAGCATTGTCAGTAAGACAGTGGGGGCTATAACCAGTGCTACAGCTGATCCGCTCAGTAGCCTAATTACATTGAAACCTGGAAATAAAAACAACTTGGAAAAGTTATCCCCCCACAAAGGAATTCATTTATTTTCAACCAAGCAAAAATAGGCATGTATTTTCTTTTTTAAAAAGTTTAAATCTAGATAACAACATTTAATATCAAATATCACCTCCTTGACATTTAAAGAGAATTGTCTTTAGGGTTTTTTTTTTTTTTTTAATAGTTAAGCAAGGAAACATGTCCACTAAGCAATTGAATTTATAGTCTTAAGCACAGAAAGGTAATCTCTAAAATAATTAAGGCAGAATTACAACACAGACTAGAGGGTTTTGTTTTTGTTTTTTGTTTTTTTTTTAAGAAGGAAAGAAGAAAAATGACAAAACATACCCATCCTTTGTATTGTTCAAAGGTCGTCCTTAGGTCTTTTGCTTTGGCTTAAGGGGCCACTTGCATGACAGCCCCTGTCAGCTGCACTGTGAGTCAGGGCTCGCTGACACCCAGGAAGAAAAATTGGACCCCTTGGGAGATGGACCGATTTTGGAACATTATTCTTTGCCAGCCACGCAGAACACTCCAAGAACAAATAAATTCCAGCACCGCATTTGTAGCAAAACATCAAAAATCTTCCTAGGTAATAGGATCTTCGTGGATATTACGTTTTTGCATCTTTACAGTTTTTTGGGGGGGGTGGTGTTAAAAAAAAAAAAAAACAACTGGCTTCTATAATTTCTTCTTATCGGAAAGCATGATGTATTCCTCCAGGCAACGTGGGGCTACCTGAGCTGCCACATCTGTATTCCATAGCCCAGCATTTCTGGTGGTGAGCACCCACTTCAGCCACAAAGCTGCGTTGGAGCCCAGGAGGCAGGAGAGCCGCGTACCGCACACACGCTCAGCTCACTTCTGCAGACTGTCATTCTGAAAGCTGCTCGGACTGTTGCTTTGGTTTCAGTGAATGCAGTCTTATGTAAAGCTGCCCCCAGTGGTGAAGAACATTATGGGCATGTGCAGAAATGTCTCTCTTTTATCTTGCAAATGAGCAGGCTCTCTGCTGGAAAATGAATGATTCTTTTGGCTGGCTCAATGGGAACTGAATGGTCACCCTAATCAATAACTAGCAACATTTTCTGTAATTTCCAAGTCTTGTTTTACAGTTTGGCAATGTCTTTATTGTCTGCATCCACTTAATCGCTAAACATGTACTGCCTAGAGTTTTCCTGGAGCTTTACATTAAGTTCACAGACCGAATGTCAATTTTTCTTAACCTCAACGTAGGCTTTGGGCTGAAATTTATAAAATGACTTATTGAGCTTTTCACAGAGAAGCATTAACTGCCTGCCCATTTGACCTCTTGGAGTCACAGTGATTATATTACGCAAGGTGTCTCAGGATGCTAAGACACATACATTTTGGAATAGAGGGGATAACTAATGACATATAAATTGATGTGTCCAATAGCTTTTCTGGTTTTCCTACAAAAGACATAATTGGTTTAATGGCTTATGGCTTGGTTTGTTGTTTTGGCTGCTGTCATTTGTTTCTTTTTTTTTTTTTTTGTATTTTATTTATTTATTTTTTATTATTATGTTATGTTAATCACCATACATTACATCATTAGTTTTTGATGTAGTGTTCCATGATTCACTGTTTGCATATAACACCCAGTGCTCCGTTCAACACGTGCCCTCTTTAATACCCATCACCAGGCTAACCCCTCCCCCACCCCCCTCCCCTCTAGAACCCTCAGTTTGTTTCTCAGAGTCCATAGTCTCTCATGGTTTGTTTCCCCCTCCGATTTCCCTGCCTTCATTTTTCCCTTCCTACTATCTTCTTTTTTTTAACATATAATGTATTATTTGTTTCAGAGGTACAGGTCTGTGATTCAATAGTCTTACACAATTCACAGTGCTCATCATAGCACATACCCTCCCCAATGTCTATCACCCAGCCACCCCATCCCTCCCACCCCCCACCACTCCAGCAACCCTCAGTTTGTTTCCTGAGATTAAGAATTTGTTTCTAATTAGAAGAGAAATAAACAATTTTTAGTGCGAGTAAAAGAATCAAGAGATCATTTGGTCCAGTTTATTGATGCTGCTGCTATTTATTGCACTAATAATGTTTATTGAGCACTTCCTAAGTGTTTTAAATGAGCGATCTTATTTTATCTTTAAACAATATTATGATGTAGGTCCCTTTATAACCTTCATTTTAAAGATAAGAAAACTGAGGCTTGGAGAGGTAACTTGACGAAACTCATGCAGCGAGTAAGTGGCAGAGCTGAGATTCAAAGCCAACTCTCTCTTTCTCTTGGACCTTTAACCACTAGATGATCCTGCTTCAGCAGCAGTGTTGTCTTCATCTGAAAATGAGTCAAGTGAAAATTAGCCTGATTAGGTTACTGGGTCAAGGAAGTTGTAATATCAATCAATCCATCAATCAATCTTGCTTCCTAGGTTTGTATAAACTTCTTTGGTGTGATTCTTTGAAAGAAGTATTATAAAACCTAATGAGAAGCAATTTAATCTAGTGATTAAGAGTGTGGATTTTTGCACCTAGGATCAAATCCTGGCTACAAATTGCGAGCTATGTAGACTTGAATAGGTTACTCATCTTCTCTATGCCTCATTTTCTCTTCTACAAAATAGGTATGGTAACAAAAAAACATTTCATAGAGGGTTTGAGAATTGTCAACTTAATATCTGTAAAGTACTTAGAATAGTGTGTAGCACATAATAAACCTGTGTTAGCTGTTATTTTAATATCAACTTTACTGTATTTGCTGTCATTGCATATTGTTTAGTATTGCATATTGACTATAGCGACTATCATTAACTCACAAAGAACCTCTTCAACGAACATTTTATGTTGTTCACAGTGGATTTCTAGGATTCACTCAGTCTTACCTTCTTTTAATAAGAAAACTTCCTAAATCTCCATCATCTCAACTTTGTCTTTAAAATGAATCTTTTGGTTCTGTGGACCAAAACTAGTAATTATTGTTTAATTCTTTCTTCCCTAAAGCAGAATATGGTAACATCTGTCCCATAGAGAAAATCATTTTGTTTAAAGATAAATAGTATACCTTAAAAAGTCTGCCTTGTCAGTCTTTGTCAGGCAAATTAGCTGTGGAAAACCCCAGAGAACTTTCACATTCTCTAAGGATGAGAAATTTGGTAGTTGTTAGTCTTGACAATCAAAAGGGTCCCACAGAAGTAGTACGATGAGAATCACCAATTCCTCAGATAGTATGGTATTGAAAGGGCAGTGGTTCCTCCCAAATTATCCATGCTATTAATGCATATAAAACCCCCAGAGAGCTTGTTAAACATATATTTCTCAGTCTTTCCCTCAAGATTCTGATTCATGGGATGGTAGAGGCTGCACTTATCCACAGACTGATAGACAAGGAATTTTAAGAAATGCACTGTAAGGGAGGGATTAAAAATAATAAATTTCCTCCTACTTGGAAGAAAGGATATAAAAATTTATGATATTGTGATGCAAGTTCCATGAGGACAAAGATAGTGTTTTGTCTACTTCAGTTTCTCTAATACCTAGAAGAACACTTGACACATAATAGATGCTCAGTTATTGAATAAATACAGTTTTATGGGGGTCACAAGTACATTTGATGGGGAACAAAGTGGTTATGTAATGCTAGTCTTGTGCATATGGGATTGATCTCTGCAGTTCCTGAGCCAATGATATTGGATACAATTTTGGAGAAAGTGTTCTTAAAGAATGTGTGTAAAATGGCAAGAAACTAGAAAGTGGAAACATTTAGATGGTCAGCAAGTGATCTCTACTTTTTATGTAGACATCTCATCTTCATAGTTAAATCATAAATTTCATAAGAACAGTAAATATACTTTTGAATCTTTTCTTTGACATGTTACAGCTTTTATCATCTAACATCCCAAATGGGACTTGACAACTTGTATCTATTAAAAAGTACTAGAGGAAATCATATTTATAACTTCTCTCTCATATCTCTGTTGCTTGAGAGCCTCTGATTTTTCTCCTTACTTTCCTTGCTTCTCCATGGAAAGTAGCTTTTGAGATGTCTGTTTTGCCAAACAGCTGCAGAGGGCTACTCTACAATGGCTGGAGGCCCCATCAACTTTGTGCTGCTTCTTTTTCCTTCATTCCCTGGTGACCAGAACACAGATGAACACTGAAAATGTAATTCCCTCACTCTGCTTTTCCTGGGAAAAATTTTGGATTATTTATGGTGAATAACATTCTTTTCTGTGTTTCACACCTTGTCCTTAGGTTTCAGTCATTTTTCTGATACCTTGGCTTCTGAGCTTATCTTGCTCCATAGTTCTGACTTCACCCTCACTTTCGCATTCAGTCTCATGATTGATGTTTCCTCTTAATATGGATCATTGGTTTCTTCCTCAATAGTAATGAAGAGCCATTCTCGTCCTGGGTCTGACTCCAGTTACTCTGTGTGGTCCCTACCTTGGCACTAGCCCGTAAGCTGGCATCACCATCAGGTCTGTCTGGGTTCAATGAAGAGGGGCTAGCAGAAAAATCCAAAAATAAAATAATACAGTTCAAAGCAGACCGAATACTTGAGACTGCAGAAATTAGCCCAAAGACATAGAGTCTTTTCTTTTCAAAAGAAAGAAAAAAGCCCTTTATATTCTAAAATATTTTAGCAACTTGCTATTGTACTTTTAAAAGTTTGTCCTCCTTTTACTTGTTGCCTATAGCAAGATGATTAGTTCTGATTTGCCTTTCAATAGAACCAAAATTATACTACATTATGTATTTAAAATTCTTTTGCACTTACCACTGCATACAGAATAAACCATAAACTACCTGACAAGTTAAATGATCCCAATGAATCTAGGACTTTAATGATTTATACAATTATGAAATGTAGTCATGTACCTAAAGACTTTTGAAAACTGTACGTATGTACTTTAAATAGCTGTTCATATTTTGCTTAAATTGGGTAAACAAATTCTAACTAAGTGTATAATGCCCAACTTCAATCCACTATGAAATGAATGGCCAAAAAAACTTAGAAAATCGGGCTTAAAGAAGATGTACTGTTATATTAACATGAGTTGGCCCCAGGTATTTCATTCATTTAACAAATGCATAGTTTGGGTACCATAGATGCTGTTCCAGACACTTGGAATACATCAGTGTGCAAAACAAAGGTCTAAGCTTATATTCTAAAGGGATGACATGGACAAAAAAACCCCATATAAATAGTATATTATTAGGTAGTATGTTTTATAGAGAAAAGAAAAGTGAGAATATGGAAGATTGGGAGTGTAGGGGGTGAGGTAAATTGTAATTCTACTTTTTAAAAAGTTTTTATTTAAATTCCAGTTAGTTGACATACACTGTAATATTAGTTTCAGGTATAAAATTTAGTGATTCAACCCTTATATACAACATCCTATGCTCATCAAAATTGCACTCCTTATCCCCATCACCTATTTAACCCATCCCCCACCCACCTGCCCTCTGGTAACCATCAGTTTGTGCTCTATAGTTAAAAGTCTGTTTCTTGTAATATTAAATTTTGGGATGGTTAGGGCCACTAAGAAAGTGGTTTGAGCAAAACCCGGGAGGAGATGAGGTTGTTAACCTTAAATGTATAAGGGGAGTGTCTAGTCTGAAGGCCCTCAAGTGGGAGATCATATGTTCAATGAGTTGCAAACAGGCCCATTTGTCTAGAATGGAGAGAGTAAGGAGTAGAGGGATTGGAGATGAAGTCAGAGAAGTATTAGGTACTAGGTCATGGAGGGCTTCTTATGCCATTGTAAAAACTTTGGCTTTCTTCTGGAGAAAACTGGGAACCAACTCAAGATTTTGTTCGGACTAAAGATATGATCAAGTTACCTATTGAAAGGATCACTCAAACTGCTCTTATGGGAATAAACTCAAAAGGGACAAGAATAAAAGCGGGGAGGTCAGTAAGCAGGCCATTGTACCAATCCAGGAGAGAGATGATGGTGACTTGGGCCGGTTCGGAAGCAGTGAAAGTGATGAGAATTGTTAGTTTTTGGATATATGTTTAGGTAAAACCTACAGGAGTTTTCTAATGGATTAGAAGTAGAGGTATGATATGAGGAATTCTTAATCTCAGGAAACAAATTGAGGGTTGCTGGAGTGGTGGGGGGTGGGAGGGATGGGGTGGCTGGGTGATAGACATTGGGGAGCATTTGTGCTATGGTGAGTGCTGTGAATTGTGCAAGACTGTTGAATCACAGATCTGTACCTCTGAAACAAATAATACAGTATATGTTAAAAAAAAAAAAGAAGAAGATAGCAGGAAGGGAAGAATGAAGGGGGGGAAATCGGAGGGGGAGACGAACCATGAGAGATGATGGACTCTGAAAAACAAACTGAGGGTTCTAGAGGGGAGGGGGGGTGGGAGGATGGGTTAGCCTGGTGATGGGTATTAAAGAGGGCGCGTTCTGCATGGAGCACTGGGTGTTATACACAAACAATGAATCATGGAACACTACATCAAAAATTAAAAAAAGAAAAAAAAGTAGAGGCATGAGATAGAGAAATTAAAGATGATTCCTATTTTGTAAGTCGAGCAACTAGAGGGATGGTAAAGCCATCAGAGGCTTCTTTGGGTCAAGTTTTGGTAATAGGATCAACAATTCTCCAGAGTAATTTATAAATAAACTTTGGAAACACCAAAAAAAAAGTCAACACATTTGAATTAACTTTAAATTTGGCTCTCACTTTTCTTCAGTTTTGTGAGACTTTAATTTTTGAAAACATCTTCTTGATAGTAGATCCTATCACCTAATGTATTTTAAAATACAAAAGACCATGATATATTTTACAATATTTTGTAAAATGATTAGCAAAATTAGCCACTAAACAACAGTAACATGGATTTTATTCCGATGGCCTAGACAGAGGCAATGTCTTTGCATATGGCCTTGGAGGACAATGGAACCAGAAGCTTTGGTGAAAACTGAAAGTTACATAAAGACCAGATATGGGAACATTTGGACTAAGTGTACTAGAAAATAAATTCAGTGCATCCAAAATGTCCTTCTAATTTAGAGAATGATATATACTTTTTATTGTAAAAGTCAGTTGACATTTGGAATTTAGAACTGATTCTGGCCAAACTTCTCAGGGTTTCAGTTTGCCTATTTGCAAAATGGGATTCATAAAACCTGTGTTATGAATCCCTAAGGCTTTTATTTAGGATCAATTTCCATAATTTATGGGTAAATACTTTGTAGACTATAAAGTGGTATAAAATGTTTCTGGAATCAGAGTACCTATGAGAAAATTAATTTTCTTTAATTCTGTCTAGGGTCTCTGGTCATGAGCATATACTGCAACAAACATGTACCAAGGGACACTAACACGACCAAGAGTGGAGTCAGAATTTACCAATATAATAAAAAAAATTTCTCTAGTATTCCCTTTCTACTACACTTTTAATACCACAACCATTTATTATACAGCATACATTGTTGACATTCTGTATTCTAACTCATGAAGTGCTTTCACCAATAAATGCATTTGATTTTTTTGTTGTTGTTTTTTGTTTTGAAGATTTTATTTATTTGAGAGAGAGAAAGAGAAAGAGAGAGAGAATGAGCAGTGGGGAGGGGCAGAGGGAGAAGCAAAAGAGGGAGAAGCAAACTCCCTGAGATCATGACCTGAGCCCATGGCAGACGCTTAACAGACTGAGCCACCCAGGCGCCCCATTTGATCTAGATATTGTAAAGAGCTTAACCTTTTTGACTCAGTTACCCTATCATGTGGTAGAGTTGTCGGAATGCTAACAAAGATTTCCCTATAGCTATGAATATGAGTGTCTTTATTTCTAGCTGTTAGAATACTCATATGCATTTGTACATTTGTAATTTTTTTTTTAAAGATTTTATTTATTTGCAAGAGAGACAATGAGAGACAGAGAGCATGAGAGGGAGGAGGGTCAGAGGGAGAAGCAGACTCCCCGCTGAGCAGGGAGCCCGATGCGGGACTTGATCCCAGGACCCTGGGATCATGACCTGAGCCGAAGGCAGACGCTTAACCAACTGAGCCACCCAGGCGCCCTGTACATTTGTAATTATATCCTGATTTTTCATAAGAGCATTAACATGTCTCTGAAATATCCTTAGTTTCCATCTGCTTGCTTCAAGGGCTCTATTAAAAACCCTGTTTGGTCACATATGGTTATGAGTGAACATCCCTGACTTAAATAAATAGATAAAGGAAGTGCCGGGTCTGACCATTAAAATGGTCTCTCAGTGTCTTTCTGAAATGAAGCAAACTCCAGTGAGTGAGACCTTATAAGGTTATCGAGCACATGTCCCTGAAGGTACATCGATGCTGTATCACCAATCTACATTTTCAGGTTTCATTGCATTCCTCACTTTACTTTCTTCAGAAATAGCCCTAAGCTAAATTTGGGGATAGGAAAAAATAACAGACTCTTAAAGAATAACACTTAGTGGAAGACTTCTGAAGACTGAAAAGACTACATGACTTGGAGGAAATAATCACTTATTTTTTCAGTGGAAATTTAAAAACATACACGAAAGTAGAGAAAATAGTGTAATAAACCTCAACTTCAACAATTATCAATATTTCGCTAACTTTTTTTTCATCTATCCCTGTCCGTCTTTCCACATACACACACCCCTTTTTTTTTCCTGGAGTATTTTAAAAGCACATCTCAGAAATCATGTCGCTTTACCCATATATATTTAGTATGCAACTCTAGCCAATAGACTTTTAGTTTAACCATCTAGCATTATTGCATCTAACAAAATTAACAGTAAGTTCATAAAGTTGGTTTGTAGTCAAGATTTAAGCAAAGCACAGATATTGCGTTTGTTTTTCATGTTCCTGAAATCCCTTTAATTTTTCAATGCCATTAATTTGTTGGGAGATGCCAGGTCATTTGGACTTTATCTTGTTCCATACTCTGCATTTAGTTGATTGCTTCCCCTTTTGTCATTTAACTTGCAAGGAGTAAGTTTTAATGACACGTATGTTAAGCAAGGATCCATTTATTAATTTAAGCAGGATATCCAGCCCCAAAGGATACGTAGGACATCTATTTACTTTTGGTAGCAAATCTAAGACTTGCCAAACTTTTGAGTAAACTGAGACTTAGAGCTCAGAAAAAAACAAATGTATTTCTGTTTTGTGGTATTTATACTACCAAGGAATTCAGTAATGGGTCAAATGGCAAGTGTGGGTGTGGGAATTAATATTAAGGTGTCGTGAGTCTATGTTGGTTTAATGTTCATATTTACCAGTATTTCTGTTGACCACTTTCCATCACACTTGCCCATAGTCAGCAAAAACAATTATTTGATGTTCCTTGATAAACAAAACTAATTTTTGTATGGATGTTGAGGTATTCTTCTAACAAAGGCTCAAAAAATTCCTTTTAAGAGAATAGAAATCAAAAGTCACTTATAATCATTTATATTGAGAGAAATCAGTTTTCTAGCTTTTCATTTAGAAAAAATTCCACGAAGGAATTTGTAAGAATGAGAGGCACACTGTAAAATTTACAGTCCTGTGTATATATTCCCAAATTTCTTGTAATTTCTTGCAGTAAAACAGAGGAGTTTAAGAGTAACTATAAACATCTCTTAACCAAATTTGCACCTTTAATATTTGATGTTCTACTTTGCATGTGTGGCTGTGCTTTGAATATAAAGCCAGTATTATTTAAATGCTATCATAATAAACATTTTTCTATATTTGCTTCACATATATTCTGATGTGACAAGAATTTTTAAAGTAAAAAATTCTGTTCTGGCCCATTTTAGGTTGCTTTAACAGAATACCACAGATTGGGTGGCTTTTAAACAACAGCAATTTATTTCTTACAGTTCCAGTGTCTGGAAAGCCTCCAGATTCCATGTCTGTTGAGGGCCTCACATGACTCAAGGACTTTTATATAAGGGCACTAATCCCTTCATGAGGGTTCTCCCCTCATGACCTAATCACCTCCCCAAAGCCCCACCTCCAAATACCATCACATTGGGGATTAGATTTCAACATATAAATGTGGAGGGGGCACACGAACATTCAGTCTATAGCATTTCCTATTGTATTTCTAAAGCATTGTATATAACATTTTCATTTGGTTCCACTAGTATATTTTAAAGTCTGCCTTCCTGACAAATATATCAGTATTAAGGATTAAATTCCCCAGCCACCAGGTGGGGAAAGATAATAGAAATCTTGATTTGGATTAAAAACCATAATGTCCCATTGGTTAATTTTATTTTTGTTTTTGAAACTGTAAGTCTGATATTATTTTATTTTATGCTGCTGACCTAAAAGATATGAAACTTTTGAGAGAAGAGAAACTGCATAGGTTTGCAATGTAGTGGCAGAGAATAGGAGCCTGTGGGTCCTTATATTACACTAAAATGTATCCGTCTATTTGGGGACTCTCTTAAACTAATCTGGAGATACCTTCTGTGTGTTGTTAATTCGGATTGAAGACTAGTTCCCTTAAGAGTGCCTGGCAGGCGACGGGGTGGGATGCTTAGGAATCTCCTGTGGCAAACAGCAGAGCCCCCATGTGGCAAAATTGTGACTCAGGCAGAAATTGATTTAGTCCCTGGAAGCAAATGCTACAGGTCCTTAAGAAAAGTAAAATTTCTTTATCTGGTCCTGGGTTGAGAATTTATTTATTCACTGAATATCTGTCAAGCTCTTCCGCTGTTCTTTGTGCTGAGGATACAACAGTGAGTAAGACAAAATGCCTACCATCAGAGGACTTGCATTCTAGTTAATGAGATAGTAAAAAATAAACACCATAGTCACACACAGCAATGCCAACTAGAGATAAGTGCTATGAAGACAAATAACAGAGGATAAGGGGTAGTGACGGTTCTATAGAATAGTCAGAAAATCCCTTTCTGATGACTTCACATTTGAGAGGAAGTAGGAAGCAACTCATGTGACTTTCTGTTCTCTCTTCCGGATTTTCACTCATCACCTCCAGCATTTTTACTGTGGCTTCACGCAGCCACTGCTCCCCACCTCCCACGCCCCCACCATGACAGGTCAGCCCCAGAGAAGGCATGTTCTCTTTCTGGAACAAGTAGCACAGCTGAAAGTTTACACAAAATTTGAAATTTTTTTTTATTTATTTTTTTTAAAGATTTTATTTATTTATATGACAGAGAGAGACACAGCGAGAGAGGAACACAAGCAGGGGGAGTGAAAGAGGGAGAAGCAGGCTTCCCGCTGAGCAGGGAGCCCGATGTGGGACTCGATTCCAGGACCCTGGGATCATGACCTGAGCCGAAGGCAGACGCTTAACGACTGAGCCACCCAGGCACCCCGAAATTTTTTAAAAAATAAGAGACTTCGGAGATCACACAAAAAGGACAAACAGGAAGATAACTCACAAAATGAATCTTACACCGAGCTGGCTTTCTTAGACTCAGTTTTCTGATGAGGGGTCAGCACCAGGAATATTTGCCCCATCAGACCCCATCCCGCCCATGCAGAGACTGTTGAGTCCTCATCATGGACATCGAATCCTCATACAGCAGCCCCACGATTCAAACAGGAGTTTCACACATGCAATAACTTTCCTCCAAGTACCTCCTTACCTCTTAGTGATTTTTCTCTCATCTCCAGTACTTTGTCCTTGGATGCCTATAGTAACCAGTTCTTTCTGGATATTTTTTCCACTTATCAACAAATGAATTCTATGGTATTAGCTGATAATGGGTTTAGAGTATTAGCTTTCTCAGTGTACTTGAAATTTAACAGGTAACTGAAAAATGGAAAATATTAAGGAATCGAGAACTGAATTTTATGTACATAGTTTGAGAAGCAAATATGAGAAAAAACTTGTACTGAAAATATCCGTACTTGCTTCTCCTTCTCAGCTTCTTCTCACCAGTTACTCTTTTCAGAGTCAGTGACTATTTTAGCTACTATTTTTTTCTCGTAATATTTCTGAATTTTATTGATATTTTCATTTCTTGCTATTTTAACTGAAGATTAATATCATATTTTCTCTTACTTTCCTACTTCTCATATTCATACAGTATTAAATAAATAGTACTTAAGATGACTATGTAAGCAATGATGCTGCCAGGTTAAGTGGTATACTGGATTATGTTCACATTCTCATTCAATTTTTTGTTTTTCTTGCATTTAGGAATTGTTTCTATTTTCTCTCTCTCCCTGTCTCTCAAATTTGCTTAGATTTTGTCTGTACATAGTGCTAGTTGTTTTCCCCAATATTTTAGAGATTCTTCAGGTGCTTAACTTTTCCAAATAGTCCATTCAGATAGTGCCTTCCTTTTGCAGCACTCTGTTTCTCTAATATCTAATATGAGCTTTATCTAATTATGGCTCTTAAACTAGTATTCCCTTCTCCATTCTCCCCTTTCCTGGATCCCATATATTCATTTTCTTAGTTTACCACTTATTTTATTGAAACATATCCACTAGTAGATTCTAAGAGGTACATTTGATATACAAATTCTGTGTCTGAATTTTTTAGTTTATCCTAACTGATTAATAAATTGACTAGATATAATTCACAATTGGAAATCATTTTCCTTCTGAATCTTTTAGCTATTGGTCTACTGTGTTCTCATACCCACTCTTGCTGTTGAGAACCAGGCTCTATTCTGATTCCCACTCCTTTGTGTATAATCTTTGGAAGCTTTTGTGATACTTTATTTTCTCTGGTATTTGGAAATTGTACAAGGTGTACTTTGATTTGGGCCTTTCGTCATTCATTTTGCTGCGTATTCAGTGGACCTTTTAAATCTGGTGACTTGTGTTCTTTGGGTCTGTAAAAATTTATTTATGTCTTTAATTATCTCTCCCCATTTTCTCTTTCTCTCACTCTGGAACTTTTATTGGGCAGATTTTGGATTTCCTGGATTGATTCTTTGTTGTTGGTTTTTTTTTTTCTCCCATTTTCCCATCTCTTTATATTCTTGTCTTTCAGCTTAATGTTATAATATTTTATCTATTTATTACAAATTTAGATCAGGTGTCAGCAAACTATGGCACAGCCAAATCCAAAAGTGATGCTGTTAGGTGAAGTGGTGCAAATAAAGTTAAACTTTTGTAACTAAAGAAACACATTCATGCTCATCCATTTATGTATTGTCTATGGATGCTTTCATTCATCAGTGTCAGAGTTTAGAGACTAAATCCTGTAACCTTACAGTATTTGCCATGTATCTCTTTATAAAAAAAAGTTTGCTGATCCTCTACCTCCCCCAGTTTAGGTGATCATATTTGTTATCTATAGGAGCTCTTTTTTTTTTTTTTTTTTGTTCTCTTTTTCTCCTTCTTCATTGCATACTGTTTTATTTCTATACATGTGACATCTTTTTTCACTATAGGATATTATACAGTTTTGGGGTTATATTTTTGGTGCAATGTCACTGTTTCCTCTGAGGTATTTAGTTAGTTTGTTTTGGTCCATTTCATGTTGGAACCTTTTTTCAAATGTTAAGTTTCTTGTGTGCTTATTCAGATTGAATGAGGCACTAAAAGCTGAGAGAAAGTTCCTTGTGAATGGGCAGGGTTTTGGCTGTGGACTTTGTGGGAGCAAGATTAAAAAAAAGAACTTGCCTTTTCACTGAGGAATCTCCAGATACATGAATATAGATATTTTCCCCTGGAGACCCCCAACCTTCTTCACTGGAGCTGGAAGCTACCAGTGTTTTGGGGACAAAGCAGAAGGATGCTGAGGTCCCCAAGTTCATTATGTACATTCTCATTTAATTTTCCTGTTTTCAATACCAAGCTTCAGTGCTTTGCCTCATATACTTGGATCTAACTTCTCATGTTTGGATTTACAGAAAAAAAAAAAAATTTTTTTTTCTTTGCTGGAAGAAATGAGTAGTAGTGTCCTAGTCAGCCCAGGCTGACTCCGTAACATATATCATAGACTGGGTGGCTTACACAACAGAAACTTATTCTCACAATTTTGGAGGCTGGAAGTCTAAGATCAAGGTGCTAGCATGTTTGGGTTCTTGGTGAGGTTTCTCCTCCTGGTTTGCAGATGGACACATCCTTGATGTATTCTCACATGGTAGAGAGAGACCATCTCTCTTGTGTCTCTTTGGATAAGAGCACTAACCCCATTCATGAGAGCTCCACCTTCATGACCTAATTATCTCCTAAAAGCCCCACCTCCAAATACTATTATTTTGGGTATTAGGGTTTCAACATATGAATTTGTGGTGGGAGGCAGGGGGGACACAAACATTCGGTCCATAGCAGATAGTCTCTTGGTTTCTTGGGGTGAAGATGGGGATCTGGCACTCTTCACAAATACTTTAAATCAGTCCCCATATTTTTAGTGGCCCCACTTTCTGAAGCCTCTGAAGACTTTGTTGTACAACATAGGGTCCCCTTTAGGAAGCACTTCGGTGTAGCTTTCTTAACTCTACTTATTTATAATATACTCTGTGTTTTCCAAAACTTTGTAGAAATCATTCATTCATTCTTATCTCCCCTTTATCCTCATTTGTATTCATTTGTTATTACATGAGTTTTAAGGGGGAAGAGGCAATGAAAGTATGCAATGTCATGTTTCAGATATGAATAGTCTCATGGCAGGTGATGACAGGGGGTGTGGGAATGTTTTTTCAAAAGAATGAGTTTATAATTTTATAATGAAATAAAGAGAATTACATAAAATACTCTGAATTGAGTATATACCACTTTTTATATCAAAATTTTGGTTTTGATTATCAATTATATTTTAGAATGAGTTTTCAAACTAAAAAAATATATATTTTGCTCTTTTCAAATGTATGTTTGTGACTTAATAGTAAAGAATTAGAAAAACTTGAACTTGATATATATGTATATGGTGTGGGGAGTGTGTTGTGTGTGTATGTGTGCGTGGATATGTGTTTGTGTTTATATTTCTAGGAAGTAGAGCTTTACAAATAAATATAATATTTCAACTGGCAACTATTTATTTATGATCCAGGTTTGTGTCTTCTGATAGCTCAATGTATGCCTATATTCAAAAACTAGTAATAGGTATCACACCATCATATAAATTATTTCTTCTATTCACTGACTATATTCAAGACCAGACTTTTCTTAAAGGAAACAGCCTACATTAATTCTATGTATTTTTTCTCTTTATGGTATTATTTAAAATCGTGAAAATATTTTTGGTTTGGTACATATAACTTTCAGTCTTGGTATTTTCCTTCTGAGGTACTCTAGGTTTCTCTCTGGAGAAACAAAAATAATTAAACGTCATCACATGTTTAGGCCATTAGTCCTAACCCTTAAGCTTTGTAGGTTTTCTGTGGATACTTTTCTAAAGGCCTGAGAGGTTTTATATAATTTCAAGTGGCTTATAAGCTTGCAAATTAAACTTGGAAAATATTATAGTAATACTAAGGAATAATGATATAAACGCTTAAAGAATCATAAATTGGAAAGAATTTTGAGATTATTTTGTTCAAACCACATTTTACAAGTCAGAAAACTGAAACACAGAGATGAAGTAACTGGCTCTATTCATATGTGACATGGGTATAGGAATTTTGCGTGCAACCTAGATCCTTTGACTTTAGTGTATTTTTTTTATAACTGTTTTGTCTTCCTTGAATCCAAACTAAAGTCTTTATACCATTGAAAAACAATAGCAAACGTTAATAGATAGCTTTTTCCCTAGCCTCAGATACATTTATCCAGACGACTAAACTTAAAATCTGTTTTGTTAGATAGAAATGAAATATGTCATAAACTATTCTTTAAGTTTATTTCCTTTCCATTATAAAAGCAATATATATGAATTATAAAACATAAGAACCATGCTCTCACCATCCAAGGGCAATCCCTATTAGTATTTTGGCAACTATACATATTTTTTATTAACTTGAATTAAATGCATCACATTCTTTGAAGTGGGCAAAACAATTATTTTAAATTCCTTCTACTGTTGGAAATTTAGTTTATGGAACAATCTTTATTGATGTTGAATCATTCAGGCTCACCTTCCTTTAAGTCACTGAAATGCAAAATATTGGCTCTGAAAAGGAAATAAATAACTAGTATTCTAATATACATGGTCTCTCTCCTATATGGCTAATACAATCTTTTAAATAGCAAGTTACCCTCTTGCCAGGGGTAAGGTAAATGGAAAAGAATTATTGCTTCCTTCTTTTTTGAGATTTGATGAGTCTTTGGTGGAATGACATGAAGGTCAATTCCAGAATGGTCTGACTTTCTCCCTAAAACACTACCACTGATTTGGTTATGTTATTGTTCTGCTTAAATCCTTCGAATAGCTCACTGTCACCTCCGGTCAAACAGCAGATTCATCCTTATGACACACAAGGTTCTTCTGATTTGATTCATTTTGTTGTTAGATAAAGTCAAATAATCAGCTGTCAAGAAGAGCAAGAACCTTATTGGAAAGGGAAGTAGCTTCATTGCAGTGCCCTGCACTTTGCTGGTCTCCATTTGTATCACCTCTCTTGTGTTCACTTCTGTTCCACCTTGAAGCTGTAGTTTATTTATAGTGTTTGCTTCCTAAGGAGTTGGCTTGCCATATTGTCTTCAGTGACTACATGCTACTTCATGACTCTTTCAGCTTCACTCTAAATCAGCTTATTCTTCCAGTCCTTTCAGTTTAAAATTGTAGAGAAGATAAGGTTGATCCTTTTGTACCATGCCACCTCATAGGTTGAGATCTGTCTTATGAGTTGGTTGTTCTTGAATAAAGTAATCACCCTGAGTCCAATAAGATGTGACAGAGGGTCAGTCAAGGGTTATTGTGAAGTTGGCAGGGCCATATTGTATAAGACTTGGTAGGTGCTTTAGGTGGGGCCAATTACAGTTATGAAAGACTGTGAATAAAACCTGATTCAAAAATCCTTTACTATTTGGTCCAAATCGACACTTTTTCATTACTTCCATTCACTATTCAATATGCTGTGTAACCTGCGATCCAGGCGCACCAAAGTATTCATTATATTCTGAACAAGCCATGTTTTAATATGCCTTAAGTCACTGTTTATGCTATTCTCTCTTATGAGAATAGACTTCCCTCACTATCTATCAGGTGAAATTGTCTATAAAATATATCTCAAATGTTATATCCTCCATGAAATCTTCTCTAGGGATTTGGTAACTTCCGCATTAGCATTTTTGGGTTATATACCGTATACGTATGACATATAAATACATTGTATTATAATCGTTTATATGTAAATTTTTTTCCAACAGACTATCCTTTAAATTCAGGGATGGTGGAATCTCATTCATCTCTAAATATCTACTATTCACAGATAATACATACTCAATATATGTTTCATGAAAGGAAAAAATAAGGATGATTCAAGGGGAGATACTTCTATAATAAGGAAGAGTCCCTGGAAGGAGTACCTGTAGCTGGTTTGCAAGTCTATATTATCCAAGATATGCTCAAGTATAAGGGATTCCCTAAGTTCATCATGCTAAGTTTGATAAACGCTCAAAATTTCGGTTGAAGAGCCAGAATACTGGTTTTTATTTTTCACCATTTACCATCTCTATTTGACTAAAAGTGTTGCAGATGAATTTTTATTGCTCCCTCATTCCCTTCCAACCTGAGAAATTTTACTCTGAGGGCACTTTCATTTGTGTCTGAAGGCAATGACCTTGTATTCACAGAAAAACAACTCCTTATTTGGGGTTCTTTGTCAACACATGAAGGGGTAGTTTGGGGACAAACTCTTTTATTTGGGGCTGGTTACTCCTTCTGTTTCTTACCTATAGTATTATTTCAGGGGGCTTTTTGCCTTAAGTGGGCTTTCATTAAGGATCTTACTGGAATATCTGTAGCTTTTATTTTATTTTATTTTATTTTATTTATTATTATGTTATGTTAATTACCATACATTACATCATTAGTTTTTGATGTAGTGTTCCATGATTCATTGTTTGCGTATAACACCCAGTGCTCCATGCAGAACGTGCCCTCTTTACTACCCATCACCAGGCTAACCCATCCCCCCACCCACCTCCCCTCTAGAACCCTCAGTTTGTTTCTCAGAGTCCATAGTCTCTCATGGTTCATCTCCCCCTCCAATTCCCCCCCCTCCCGCTTCATTATCTGTAGCTTTTAAAAAAGGCTTACCAGTAATGTCAAGAAGGCTGGCTTTAGAAGCTGACTTGAAGAAGCCTGACCTAAAGGACTGTTTGCATGCTGGCCCCTGTGTGTGTTCTTTGTGCCAGTTCCCATTCTAGATGGTGGAGGTAGAATTAAGAGAAAAGAAAAGACACATTTCTACACTCATAGTATTTATAATCCAAGATGGCATACAGATAAATGACTTGTTAGAATGTGGGTAGTGAGTGCTATCATGAGAAAGCACAGGGTGCTATATGACTTCGTAGAAATGGCACCTATCCAGATTCAACTAGCAGGACAAGAACTGAATTAAGTCCCAGCGAAGAGAAACTGCAGTGATAAAGGTGAATGATTACCAAAAATGAATGACTGATGCATTTAGCTAGAGCAGTATTGAGAATACTTTATTATTCATTTTCTGAGTTGTCAGCTTATTCTCAGCAGAATTGGTTTAGACAAGTTATGAAACTTAACTAGTATTCAGCATGGCCACACCTCTGAGTGAACATCTGTAACATTAGCTGATGAAAAGCCAGGTAGAATTATTGGTCTGTATCTTCAGAAATCCACCTCGGGGCATCTTTGGAAATCTGTACTACCTTTTCCTCCTAAACATACATTAAAACAGACGAGGTGCAATGGTGACAGCTTAGATAAGATTCTTGTCCACAAATACCGTAACTTGACTGAGACAAATGTGGACCTGTTGTCAGAAATAATTTTATCTGGCAGCTTGTATGCTGCAAAAAAACTGGCACGGAGTCACGTTGTCACTGTAGAGGCTTGAGGTCGAAGCAAAAGCACTTAAAGCCATTGTGAGAAGCAGTATACTAAAGGGAAAAGTTTTTATCTCATAAAGCAAAATCAATATGGAATCCTGATCCAACTTTTTTTGATCTTTTCCCATGGGAAAATTTGGTGTCTTAGGCAGTTTATGCCAAGCTGCCTGCCATGTGACGTGCACTAACTTCCTTCAGACTTTTCAATAACACAATCAATTTGAGGCCATCAGATAGAGCTTCTAGCCAAGGCTTTCAAGCAGACAATTCCCAGATGTGTTATGTGTACTGAAGCCAAGATAATGTCTTCTGGAATAATAATGTAACTTCTCCACAAAATACATCCCCTAAGGAAAAACAAAAAAACAAAAAACAAAAAAACTCATGTTGATGTTTTGAGTTTGGCTTTAAAATTTTTAGTCAGTTTCTCTGATAACCTTCTCCATGTCTACTTTATGACAAAGAACAATTTGGGTTCTTATTAATGTAATTGTCTTATTTCGTCAGCCTGAAAATAAGAATCAAAGAAGCCTTCTCTTAACTAATCTTCCAGTGGTAGTGGCAAACGTATTTTGATATTTGTTGGGGATAGATATTCTTTTCTTTTTTTAAGGTTTTTATTTATTTATTTGTCAGAGAGAGAGAAAAAGAGAGAGGGAGAGGGGCAGAGGGAGAAGCAGGCTCCCCTCTGAACAGGGAGCCCAACATGGGGCTAGATTCCAGGACCCTGGGATCATGACCTGAGCTGAAGGCAGACACTTAACCGACTGAGCCACCCAGGCATCCCAATAGATATTCTTAATTATTAGATTTTGATGGTGTTCTCTGAACTATAATTGATGATAGGATGAGTTGAAAATTTAAGTCATGGTGTGAATTCATCAGATATATTAATCTCACAGTTCCTAATATGAATTCTTGAGCATTTCAAGTTGGGCAGGAGCATAATACAGGTTTCTGTTTAAGATAGAAAACCTCTCAAAATATGGATTTCAGGAAACAAGTGAAAGGGTAACAGTGCTTTCAATTCAGTCCATAGCAACTATTTTTAAAGAGATGAGAAAAATTATCCTTTATTTGTATATTGTGGATTTTCCATCTGAAATATCTAAGAAATTATATTAGATTTGGTTAAAAATTAGATATTAGAATATTAGATATTAGATTGAAAAGTTATTGGGACCAGAAAGACAGTAGAGTAACTAGGAAAATTAAAAACTTACATACACAAAAGCAATTACTTCCTATTTGTTTTCAAACTGATTATTGTTAGTAAAACAAAAAAATCCACTTATAAACTGGTTAAACAGAAAAAGTCTTGTAAATTATGAAAAACTTCTGACTAAGCTTAAGCAGTGTCTACAACCTATACCAAGAAAGTAGAAACAAAAGCAGTAATGATAATAATAAAAATGCTACTGAGGAACAGAATGTAGAGGTTTCTGTATTGGAAGACTCAATGGGCTAAGTTAATCTGTGTATAAATTCAATGCAACATAATAAAAAAAAAACTCAACAGGAATTTTTGTGTTTAATTCTGTGCTTAAAAATAGTTTTCATTTTAAAGCATTCTATTGTGTAAATTTCCAAACACATACAAAAGTAGAGAGAATAATGAACTTTCCTGTAACTGTCACTCAGTGTCAGTGTCAAAAATTATTAGCACATGGCCAATCTTAACTTATTTATACCTCCACTTATCACTTCACCCTCATTTTGAAGCAAATCCCAGACATCATATAATTCACTCATATGTAACCCTAAAAGATAAACACTAAAAAAAAAAGTATTGCAAAAAAGTATTGCTGTGATATTATTATCCTGTTTTAGAAAGTTAGCAAAAATTTGATGACTTTGAATCAAATACCAATCAACATCAAATTCAATATGCATGCCACAACATGTATATATAGTTGGATTTTTTTTTTGAATCAGGATAGAGACTAGATCCTCACTTTGCATTTCATTAGTATACATCTAAAATTTCCTTTAAACTAAAACTCTCCCCTCCATTTTTCCCTTGTACTTTATTTGTTAAAGAAACTGGGTTATTTGTCTTGTAGAATTTCTCACATTCTGTAATTTGCTGCGTGCATCTTCATAATATCATTTAAAAATTTCCTTTGATCCCTATTTTCTATAAGCTACATATCTAGACATAGAGATTTAATCAGATCCCAATTTGATGTTTTGGCAAGAATACTTAATTTGGGATGTTGTGTTCCTTCCATTGCATCACACTAAGGAACCCACAGTGCCTAATATCTGTTTATTATGGTGTTAAGATTGATCTATAGGTCTATATGTGATTGGCCTGATTCATCCATTATAAATTTTGTTCTTTATCAATTTTTCACCTATTAATCTGTTACTGATGATTATAGTATAAATCTATTTGTTCAATAGGTATTGCAAAACAGTAAGATTCTAATTCTATCATTACTTTTTCATTTATTGGCTGGGATTTGTCTATAAAGAATAACATTTCTATATCACGTGTTTATGTTGAGGCATATACAGGAAAGGCAGAAAAAAATGCCTGATTTCTCCCACTTTAATTATCATTTTTCAGAATAATATGTCAGTTCTCTAAAATTCTCTAGAGATGATTATTGAGTTGTTTTTGTGTATCATTATAACCTCATGGATCTTCTCATATTAGATATTTTTCCATCCAATGCAGTTATTGTTCTTTATGATCTTGAATTTATCTCATCTTTGCCAATAGAAATCTCTTCATTTTTTTTTTTTTTGGAGGCAGATAAAGGTTTGTTTTATTGAATAACTGATCTGTGTAATTGCTGAAGCCACTCTGTATAGACAAAAGAGAGGGAATTTTATTTCTTGGTCTCTTCCTCCTTGGAATCTTGATGATTTCTTCCTTCTTGGCCTGGCGCTGCTCTTCACAGTGCTTGGTCTTAGCTCTGCGGGCCTCAGCCTGGTCAGCCAGAAGCTTTTCTTGCAAGCCTTGTCTGCCTTCAGCTTGTGGATATGTTCCAGGAGAATCAGCTTGTTTTTGAACACATTACCCTTCACTTTCAGGTACAGGCTGTGATACGTGTGGTGGTCAATCTTCTTAGATATAAGTATCTTCTGAGCAGCAGGTACAGAACTCTCATCCTTCTCATCCAGGTGACCTTCTCAGGCTTTCGAGCATTGGCAGTACCTTTTCTCTTACCAATGCCCATATGCCTGCCCTTCTGGTGAGCCATAGTGTTTTTCTGGTACCAAGCCCGGGAATGGGAAGTCACAAGCTTCCGGATGCTCAGCCCATCTTTGATCAGTTTCTGGACATGCTGATGGGAGTTGGCATTGGTGATTTCACTGGTCTCATTGGGGTCCAACCAGCTGTTCTTTTTGTCACAGAAGAGGACACTGGAGGCAAGCCTCTTCTGAAGTCTGAGCATACTCATGGCTGCAGTCACAGCGGCAAAGCGAAAGACAAGCATCTCTTAAATTTTGTTCCCAAGTCCTCTTGAAATGATCCCTGTAGGCATTGATGCATCCTCACTTTTTGGTAGGACAAGCAGTCCCAGGATCTTCTTTTATGTTTTCTGTCCAAACCAGGAAATAGCCATTTCTCTAAGGCATCTTGTACCTTTTGTGGGAAACGGTATTCATAGTCCACAATTTGGCCACTGGTGAAGCTCATTGCATTGCCACTTAATTGATCACTGTTCCTAGGCCTTTTCTGTAGAAAGATTTTAAAAGAGGAATACTTTATGTATTTATATTGATATTTCCAAGTGTTCCATATTTCCAATTCAAATTTCAGTTTATGGGGTTTTGTCTGTAACTCTTTCATTTAATATGTTTAGCTCTTTTCTCTTAAACTAAAAATCTTTGTTCCATATGACTGTATATACTATAATTTAAGAATAACTTCAGAATAATGGTCATATTTTTTACAATGTGATTAGTAAAAAACAATTTAAGTTTCCTTAAAGTTCTTAGTTTATGCTACTTAAAAATAATTCGTGCATGGTTAAGATATCAATTCATACATAGTTATAGTCCCTTGTTTTATTTTGCTTTTCATTTTTATGGATTCTTTTTAGTTTGAATTAACTTTAATGATTATTTAAAACATTATTATAGTTTCAAAGTCAAAACCTCCAAGTAAAGCACATTTGGAAAACTCTAGCTTCTCTACCTTGTCCCTCATTCCTGGATGTCACCATTTTTATTAGTTTTTGGTTTAACTTTCCTTTCTTTTTAAAATATGTATAGGTATACGTCTATATGTGTATTCCTGTTTCTCCTTTCTTTGATAAAAGGCAGCATAGTATAAATGCTTAAACACCTTGTTTCTTTTTACTGAAACAATATATCCTAACAGTATTTAGTAATATTCCTCATTCTTTTTACAAAGCCCCTAAAAGTCATGGCATTTTGGGGAGCAACATGCAATATTTACATTTGGTTTTTTAAAAGAAGTATCTTGTGCTAAACTTATTGGGGCTCTATGTTATTGTGACAGTGCTTAGCAGGTGCTGTTCTAGTGCTTTATATGTATTGCCTCTCTTAGTCCTCATAACTTCCTTCTAAGAAAGAAATTGTGCTATCTCCATTTCTTATCGAGGAAAAGAAGGCATAACGAGATTAAATGACTTTACCAGGGTTTGTAGATAGTGAATGGGCAGGGCTGGATTTACACCTAGGCATTCTGACTCCAGGGTGGATGCTGTTAATGACTCTTACCACCT
Organism: Mirounga leonina; assembly: GCF_011800145.1. Lineage (NCBI taxonomy): Eukaryota > Metazoa > Chordata > Mammalia > Carnivora > Phocidae > Mirounga > Mirounga leonina. The sequence goes on along the minus strand of NW_023270232.1, from coordinate 2,709,448 downwards.
CTCCCGGAACATAGAAAAAGAAAGAAAGAAACAGAAGGAGATAATGCATTTGAAGAAAACATGTAGAAGAACACTTTATATTAAGAAATTTTTAGTCATTAACATTTTCCCCACTTAATGAACAAATCTTATTTGATTTTAGTGACAATACGTTTTGATCTACTTCACAAAATTTTTGAATATTCTTTAAGGACGTGGTTGAAGATTTGTTGATATCCAATGCTTGACAGATGAGGTATCTGAAGTCTTGGAAGAGGCAGGAGATACAGGGGGTTGATAATAAGTAGGAGCTGCAACTCTTGTCTGCTGTCTCACACAATAAAGTGTGAGAGTTGAAGCAGAGTTCTGGGGCCTTTGAGACCCAAAGTAACCAGTGGTCACTCTGAAGACATCATATTTAATTCTAAACACTTCTAAGCCCGAAAAAGCTGGGTCTAGTTCTGACTGTGCGTTAGCATAGCTACTTCTAAACAGGTCATCCTCACTTACTTTTTCCTTTCACTTTTCCCTCTACAGTTCTCACAGATGGTGTAGTTCCATTGATATATGGCTGTTCATTGAACTACTTCTAATTTTATTGTGAATTTCTTCTTCTTCTTCTTCTTCTTCTTCTTCTTCTTCTTCTTCTTCTTTTTTGGTATTTACCAAGGAACTGATCATTTTTCTAATCTTCTTGAAAATGAAAAGTCTACTGTATATACATGTAATATTTGAAAATACCCGCTTCAAGGGAAACAAGATTTTAAAAATTCAATGCCACAGTTAATTGGCTTCAGTTATATATAAAAAGCAGAAACTGCTGAATCTTATGCCTTTCCTTTCTTTGTTGAGATTATTGTGCTTTAAAAAAATCTGCGTTAAAATCTGAAATGTAAATAAACTGAAAAATATGATCAGAAAAATAATTTTGAATGTCTTAATTAAAATATGAATCTACACAAATATGGAGATAAAAGTAACTAGTTTTTCAGTTACTATCTAGGTAGGAGCCTACACTTAATGTTTTATTTTTATTATCTACTTAGTTTTTTAACTTTCTAGTTATAAAAATCTTTTGTTTATACTGTATTAAGTTGCTGTTGTTTTATGTTTTTTCTTGTGTCTGTTTTTTTAGATTTATTTGAGAGAGAGAGAGAGCATGCTCATGCTCTTCGCTCACGAGGGCTGGGGAGGGGCATAGGGAGAAAAGCAGACTCCCTGCTGAGTGCAGAGCCCTATGCGGGGCTCAATCTCAAGACCCCAAGTTCATGACCTGAGCCGAAACCAGGAATCGTATGCTTAACGGACTGAGCCACCCAGGTGCCCCTTCTTGTATCTTTTTAATAACTTTTTAAGAATCTCATCTATGTAGAAATAAGCTTAACTGAAGTTAGACATTGTGTAATATTTATCTGTTTTTGAGGGGAAAGGTGAAGGAAGTGAAACTTGTAGAATAGAATAAACACTCATAAAAGAAGACATAGGAAAGAATAACTTAAACACAGGAAATCAGGGTTCTGGATAATCTCAATAATTTAGAGTGATAAAGTAGATAGAATATAGTTTCTGGTATCTGAGTCATGAGTTCTTTACAAATGAAAGATAGCATCCCTACTGCAGGAAACCTACCAATTTGTTCTTTCTGCCTCTGCCAGAGGGTCCCTTTGGACTTAGTTTTGATTGGCTATGATTCTTTAGACAATACCTGTAACAAATCAGAAGAACTTAGTATATAGTCTTACAGAAAAATAATTGTGGAGTATTTCATTCAGTACTAAAATGATTGATCTTGTATTAAATTCTAGTGTATTAGATTTCTTTCCATTGTTTTCTTGGATGGAGTAAATGTAATCCTCTAATCTTATCCCAGAGGTCTTGCCTTCTTTGCCTTTATCATCACCCCATTTATTAGCAGCTAGTAAGTACAAGTCTCTGTAGCTATCTTGCAGTTACCAGTATGAATTCCTGTTAGGCATATTGATTATGATTTTTATTTCTCTACAGTGCTTGATTCCAATTCTGTTCACTTGGTTTTCTACTTTAAAATTTTGCTGCCTGCAATATTCTCTTGGCCATCGCCTCTAAAAAGTTTGCACATTAAATTATGCTTCAGAATCATTTCATTAAATACCTTTTATTAATGATCTCCTGGTTGTTAGGGTGATTACATGCAATTATTTGCAACAGTCTAAAAGAACCCAGAGGGCCCACAATAGAGTAGCTATTCCTACTAAAATATACCTTCTCATTGGGAACCACTTGTTAAATAGTTTACTTGCTCTCCTGTGTAGGCATGCAACCAGTGCAAGCAATGAAAAGGTACAGGGCATCTTGGATACTTCTGAATTTCAAATTATTTTCTGATGTCTTTTCAAATCTTCCTATAAAGCTTTATGAAGCTTTTCTATGATAGAAAACTGCACACCACCCAAGGGTCAGGCCTTTCCTAACCTAAGCTTAATGGCTTTGCTGTGTGAGCTAAGATCATTTATAAAAATCACAGAAGCACAGATTCATCTGTTACCATGTATAGTAACATCTCAAAGAGACAACTAAACATGACAGTTGAGGGGACTTGCAATTGAGAGAGAGAAAGAAAATCCATGAGCAGAGTTGAGAGCCATATAATTATCCTCATTCACACTGTGACTAGTTTTAAAGTGATTTATTCAAAATGGTTACCCATGTACTCTTAGTCACCTCCTTTCTTGACTACGTGCTAATTCTGATTTTGGCGTTTGTCTATAGAATATATTTGTTCTGCCTCTTGAAAGAGAATTTTGCTGCATTTTCAGTGGTGTTTAAATCAGTTAATCATATTTCCCAATTATCCCATAACATTAGTTATTTGAATTTCAAGTTGCAATGTTCTTAGAGAAAGCTTAATATCTTCATTATACATATAGTCATTGTTAGCTAATTAACATCCTGAATGCTGCAGTTTAACCCAGGGTGCCACTATTTCTGGCTTATTTTTTAATTTAAAAAATATAATTTTTTATAATTTTATTTATATTTATAATAAATACAAATTTATAATTTAAAAATTATAATGATATTTAAAAATATCATTGTTGAATTCTACTTAATAAGAAGCCCCCTTTGAAAGTGTCCATGCACCATATAAATGCATCACAGTTCTCATCTCTCGGTTTATAAATAAAAGCACCCTTGAATGTTTTCCAAAAGAGTAATGCAATTTACAATATAGTTAATGAAAATTAAGCTATATTGGTTTTCCTGGAGGAAAATTGCACTACATAATTAATTTTAAAAATCACTGTTTATTTCTTCAGTTTGTTGAGAAACAAGAAACAGATTCAAAATAATAAAGCTAAGAGAACACATTGCATTTTGACATTTTCTGTAATTAAAAGATCAGTGCCTCAGAAACAGTTTTATCTTGTTTGAGTTGCCATTTTAGTTGCCATTGTACTTAAGGCTTTTTTTCTCCTTTCCTTAAATAGGCATTCTCATCTTTTAAATACAAGATGTAAAGGAGCTGCAATTATTTTTGTTATTAAAATAAGTATCTTGCAATTTTACTAATTTTAACATTTAGGTTTTGATATTTTAATTTAGTGATTATTATACAACGTACAAAGCCACGAATCAACATAAGGCAGAGAGGTAAAGTGATGTGCGCTCGGTTACATGTTGGGCAATGGCATAACCGGTACCAAAACTCAGGCCTCTGAATATCCAGTCTAATGCTTTTTCCCTTATCTGGACTTTTGGCGCCTTGTGATCACTTGATTTGTGGTATCCCAGAAAATACACATTCAAGGTTCCTCCCGTCTGTCCATGGCCTGATAGCTCATTTCATTTTAGCACTCAATAATATTCCATTGTCTGGGGTGCCTGGTTGGCTCAGTCAGTAGAACATGTGATTCTTGATCTCAGGGTCATGAACTCAAGCCCCACATTGGGTGTAGAGATTACTTCAAAAAAGTCATATTCCATTGTCTGTATGCACCACAGTTTATCCATTTACCTACTGAAGAACATCCTGGTTGCTTCTGAGTTTTGGCAATTATGAATAAAATGATTATAAAATCCATGTGCAAGTTTTTGCATGGAGATAAGTTTTCAGTGCCTTTAGGTAAGGAGTGAGATTTCTGGATTGTATCATATGGAAAGAGTATGTTTAATTTTGTAAGAAACTGATAAAGTTTTCCAAAGTCTATACCATTTTGCATTCCCTCTAGCGATGAATGAGCATTCCTGTTGCTCCACATCCTCACCAGAGTTTGGTGTTGTCAGTGTTCTGGATTTTGATCATGCTAATAGGTGTGTAGTGGTATCTCATTGTTGTTCTAATTTGCATTTTCCTGATGACATATGATGTGGAGCATGGCATCTTTTCCACAGTAACCTTTTAACAAAGTCGTTCCCTTCTTAAAATTCATCATTGACTCCCTGTTGTTTTTGAAAATCAGACTCTGTGATGGCCGGATGGTTTGCATGATTTGATACATGCATAGTTACCTCATCTTGTATTTGGTATATATTGTTGCTATAACAAATTACTACAAGCTACATATACTTAAAACACAGTGCTTAAAACAACACAAGTTTATTAACTTAGGCTTCTTGTAAGTCAGAAGTCCAACATGGGTCTCACTGGATTAAGATCAAGGTGTCAAGAAGACTGTGTTCATTTTGAGGTTCCAGAGAAGGATTTTTCTGTTGCTTAAGGGTGTACAATTCAAGTCCACAGGGTTGTAGGACTAAATGTCTCTATTTTCTTGCTGGCTGTCACCCAGGGGCCACCCTTAGTTTCTTGGTGCCTCTTTCTAGTTTTGGCACATGGACCTCTACACCGCAGAACCAGCAACAAGGGATCTACCCTTTTCAGGCTGCCAACCTGGAACCACTTTTAAGGACTTAAGTGATCAAATTAGCACCACCTGTCTAACCCAGGATAATTTTCCCATCTCAAGATCTGTAACTTTAATGACATCTGCAAAATACCCTTTTCCATGGGTTCACAGATTCCAGAGGATGTAAGAATTTTTATTTTTTTAATTTTTATTTATATACATATATTTTAAGATTTTATTTATTTGCGAGAGAGAGAATGAGAGACAGAGAGCATCAGAGGGAGGAGGGTCAGAGAGAGAAGCAGACTCCCTGCTGAGCAGGGAGCCCGATATGGGACTTGATCCCGGGACTCCAGGATCATGACCTGAGCTGAAGGCAGTCGCTTATCCAACTGAGCCACCCAGGCGCCCCGAGGATGTAAGAATTTTTAGAGGGCCATGATTCTGCTTATCACACATCTCATATTACCTTGATCACCATCTCCAGCCACAGTGGCTTCCTTTCTGTTCTCAAACCTGTGAAGCACTTCCCTACCTCAGATACATTGAATTTCCTGGGCCTTGCTCCTTGGATTTCTTCTTCTGACTCTTTGCATGGTAGTAGACTTAGTCAAAGTTGGTTCTGAAGGTAGATCCAACTGAACTCGTAAATAGGAATTTGGTGAATTGAAGCTATGAGAATTTGGGGAGAACAGAAGCCGTAGACAAGATATTGAGTCTGACAAGTATGATGGTAATACAATTTCTCAAACCTGCATGTTTGGACTGTTAGCCCAGGTCCCTGTTGTATTGGAAGAGGACAACTTTTGGGCATGTTAATTTTTTTTTTTTTTCTGCAGTCAATGTGCAGAAAAATTGGGGTAAGAAAAAAAGTATATGAGGGTTTATCAAAAGTAATCATGAAACTGCATTTGCCTTCTTCTCTAATGCTAGCTCTTTTGTTTTAGCTGAGGGGTTGGTAGGCTACTGATTTTGAAACAGAATCACACAAAGAAAGAAGGCATTGCTTATGAGAGAGGATAAAAACACCAGTTATTTTTCAGACAGAAGTTTGTTTTATATTATATTCTCCTGACTCTCCAAGGATTTCTTTCCCACCTAAAGATGAGCTCTTAAGTGTCAATCTTGATCTTTTTGCATGGAGAATGAGCAAATATATATTGCATAATTGTTAACTAGCAAGCCAGTGAAGCGTATAGAATAGTCAGTGGTGTGACAGCCCTCCTAGTCTGATGAAACACCATAGATATCCATCACCTGGTATTAGAAAATGCAATACAGTCCTTAGAAATGTCATTGCTGTTTTCAACTTAACATTTTTTGGGACTGGTGAATCAATTAATCAATCAAAGTCTCTCTTTTAAAACACTATAGTTTTTTTTAAAAAGATAAACAAGTCTGCTTCAGGATTTGAAGTTTGATGGATTGAAGAAGGAAAGCTTTCCCCTCTTTATATTCTGGTAAAGGGAAGCCTTGCACTTAATTTCATTTCTTCACATTAGCTAGGGAAAATGTTGTATCTCAAGATATGACCTGATATGTAACAGTGGAATGAGCAGTCTAAAGTAGGATATGATTTGGAATTAAGGGAAGGGGTTGCAAATGTGGAAGAGGATGAGACATTACAATGAATCCTAGCCTCTCTGTAAAATCTAGCTACTGACTGCTTGCACTTGTTAAGGCTGTTGATTGTTAAGGGTGTTGGCAGAAGAAAAGTGAATCAGGTGGTTCTGAGAGTGGTATTTAAGGTGTTGATGGAGAATCCGTGAGCAGGGGGTGATGAGGAAGACACTGATGGTCCCTGGAGATGGGAATATAGGCAGAGTGAGGCAGTACCTTGCTTCTGAGGGCCTAACACAGAATTCAACAGATGGGTCCAGGTGTCAGGAGTGTGACCAAGATGGCAGCTGAACTTGGGGATGGGGTGAAATACCTGACTGCAGAACCAAAAAACAATATGGTTGATTTGATGTTCAGTCACAGATCATTGAGCCAGAGCTTCTTCCATGAGTCCATCCTTGAGGAGATCACAACAGGATTTGTCATAGTGAGATTATTGAGCTTATAAATGGAGGTTAAGGAGCCCAGCTACAGGGAGATGAAAAAACTATTACAGAATATTCTCCAAAACTTGTCGCTTAAATTTTTTTTTTTTTTACTCATTTCTAGCCCCCTCTCCTTTACAATCCTACTTTTTAACCCACTTCTGTCCCTTTTCTTTCTCTTCTTTGATTCATGGCAAACAGGAGTAGAGGCTGAGGGTATAGGGGCAGTAAGGAAAAGAAGGGAACCTTCTTTCTGTTTTTAACCTTTGGGAAGTCTTGCCATAGACCTTTCTATATATTTTTGAATGGGGATGTTACAAATGATCATCAAGTGAAGAAAGTCATATTATCCAGTTGGGCAAACAAGGATTGGGTTATCAGTCACTGGTGTGATCAATTTATTTTCTTAAGGAAACACAGGGTGTCTGTCCTTTATAGCATCAGCTGTGACACCAGAGATGCATGACAAAGAATCTTCCCAAGTTATTTCCTTTTTCTCCTTCTTCTATCCTTTATTCTGCAGTTTTATTTTTCCTCTTTCTTTTGATTTTAAAATTTGTACTGAATGCACAAGAGGGCTAAAATACAACTTTTTCTTGGTGCAGAGACTTGCCACCCAGTTGGCATTTTTATTATAAGAACAATTACCTGGGGAGGTGATTTACTGGCAAGAACAAAATCAGTATATCCTATTATCTCCCAGTGTTTCCCTAACAACTCTCTAGGACATAGTATATGGAATTCAGAGGGGGCTTGAGTATACAATCAGGGCATCCTGAAAACCTGAACAAGGAAAATTGAAAAATGGAACTTCAAATATCTGTATCTCTTTATAGTAGATACAGTTGCTTATCAAGATGTAAAAATGTAAATAACATTTTGCCTTAAGATAAATAGGTAAAGGGATATTATATGTAATTATTAGCCTTAGAATAATGCAGTCCACATTAATAACATCACAGCATTATGACCTGTCTTATTAAACTATGTAAAATAGCAAAAGGACTCTACTTGACTTTGCATGAGGCATTATTGCTTTAGGTGCTTGGGTGCCTTTTAGTACGTCATATGGAGTGCTGTCAAACTCTGTAATAACCTGGGAAAATGAATTCATTCTCAAACTGGTATTTTTTTTCTTTCCTTCGAAAAAGAGTTATTATATACACTTTATGACACACACCCCCCGCCTTTTCTTTACCCTAACCCTTTCCCATGTTCTTATGCAGTTACCCAGTGCCCTCCTGGTATTTCTGGGTGCTTAAGATTATTTACTCTTATGCATCATTGAGCCCTACAATCTGGAACTTTTACTATTTGTCTTCCTTTTTTTTTTTTTTTTTCTATATGAGTTATCCATTGCTGTATAGCAGCTGTAAAACCTAGTGGCTTAAAATAATACGCATTTATTATCTCAGTTTCTGTGGGTCAGGAGTTGGGGAGTAGCTTAGCTGGGTGTTTCTGGCTCAGGATCTCTCAGGAGGTTGCAGTCAAGCTGTTGATGGAGGCTACAGTCATGTGAAAGCTTGACTGGGGCTCAGATATCTGCTTCCAACATGGCTCACTCACAAGGCTCTTGGCAGGAGGCCTTTTGATAGGGCAGCTGGCTTTTCCCAGAGTGAGTGATGCCTTTTATCCCTGAATCTTGGAATTCATACACCATCACTTCTTCCATATTCTATTCATTGGAAGAAAGTCACTAAATCCAGCTCACTGTCAAAGAAAGGAAAATCAAGCTGTCTTGAAGGGAGGAGTATCAAATAATTGGTGAGCTTATTTTTTTTTATTTTTTTAAAATTTTTATTTATTTGACAGAGAGAGACACAGCAAAGAGAGGGAACACAAGCAGGGGGAGTGGGAGAGGGGAAGCAGGCCTCCCACTGAGCAGGGAGCCGGATGCAGGGCTCCATCCCAGAACTCTGGGATCATGACCTGAGCTGAAGGCTGTCGCTTAACGACAACCCATCTATGTCTTCACCTGTCTCATGTCTAATGGCTTTATTAGTTCAAGATGAAATTACTAATAATTGAGAGTAATTGTGTTAAAATATTTAGTTTCTTTGGGTAACATAGTATAAAGATTAAAAAAGCATTCAGCCAGTTCATATTGTGGCTCTGCCATTTATTGATTATATGACTTCGGGAAAGTCATTTAACCTTTATAAAACTTACTTTCATCAACTGTTAAATGGGGATTTTGATATCTACCCTTCAAGATGTAATAGAGTTGAAGTCATGCATGTAAAGCAACTAAAACAGAGTTTTTCATGTAACAGGTTCACAATTGGTAGCTATAATAACAACACTAATTATTATGGTAGCCATTGCATTGTATTTGGGAACCCTGTATTTTAATGACATTGACCTAACTCAAAGAAATTTCTAAATGGTGGAAATTACTGTGCAAATGGGTATGAAGCAACATTTACTATCAGAGCTCTCCTCAGCCCAAAGGCTCCATCCCCCACTCAGCTGGTCCCTAGGTGATCCAGCCCAGAGGCTTTAGTGTCTTTTCAGTCAAAATGTCAGTCAGTGTAAGGTCCTGGCTATGAGCCGCTGCTCTACTACCTATGAGCTATGTGGTCTTAGGCAGACTTTTCAACCTTTTTTAAATCATCTTTCTTCATATATAAATTTAGGGATTCTTATTCCCTTTTTGCAGCATAGTGAATCAGTTGTAATAGAAACAAACTGATACCTTCTTCTTTTGTTTAAGTCAATAGTTCCCATGTAGGGCTGTTCACTGGAATCCCCAGGAGCACTTTAAAAAATCCTGATGCCTAGTCCCCATCCCAGAGATTTTGATTTAATTGTTCTGGAGGCTTCATTGTACCTACACATTTGTGATTTTTAAAAGGTCCCCAGGTATTTCTAATGTGCTAAGATATTACACTGGTTTAGGTTGATAATTTTATCTCTTACATCAATCATTAGACCCAGTGGTCTAAATCAATTAGATTATAATTAAAATAGTCTAAAAACACTTATTTGGATCTTATCTTTCTATGCTTTTGATCTTTCATTTTTGTTTTTTCTCTTGATAAATAGTTTTATTTTTCTCAGTATACATTTGACCCATTTGTTCTGTGCTTTGGATCTTATCTTTCTATGCTTTTGATCTTTCATTTTTGTTTTTTCTCTTGATAAATAGTTTTATTTTTCTCAGGATACATTTGACCCATTTGTTCTGTGCTTCCTGATTTTATTATTCTTGCTTTGCCCAAACCCCCAAGTCCCTTGTGCTAAGGTCATATATTCTACTTTTTAAAATAAGAAAGGAATAAGCAAGTATAAATTCATGTTGTTGCTTTTAGATGATTATTCTTCCAGCAGGAAAGATGACACCATGTTGCTTTGGTGGAAGTAGATGGGCATCCTGCATGCTTCATAAGAACCATTGATGAACGGTGTCATTGGCACTCTGGACTACATATTAACAATAGTGCACATAACAGATGGAGCTGAGTGTAGGCAGTCAAGTGTTCAAGCTCTGTCTCTGAATTGACTAATGGTTTTGATGGCAGAAATTCAAGGCCAAAGCACCGGGATGCCAGTCTTTTTGTTGTATTGAATGCTGCAGTTAAAGCTATGAGACTACTCCCTTTCTGCTCTAACTCAAACTTAATTAATTTTGAATTAAAACAAATAGTTTCCATGACCACATGAGGTACATTTTGGGTTTGGCTCGTCAGGATTAGTGTAATGACGTCTCCACCCCTTGGTTATTCCCCACAAAAGACCCCTAAGAAGCCAATTTAAAATGCCATCAAGTGGCATGTTGCTGTTAAATATTTTGATATGTATAGGGCATATTCATATCCGTGTCCTACATAGAGAATCTGTAGGTGTCCTGTTGGAAAATGCCAGTGACCTAATGTAGCATAGAATCAGTATGGGCATTTGGCACTTGTCCACAACTCTAAGAAGGTCATTTGTCAGGGCTTTCAGAAGTATTTCAGGCCAGGTCTTGTCTAAAATAAAGATACAGTTCAAGATGTAGTTTTCAGATGAAAGTTTTTAATCATACCTTAGCTGGTTATTGTTCTCATAATTAGTTCTACTGGTTAAAGCTCAGTCCTAATACATCCAAGATCATGGCTTTAGTTTCCATGTGGGTTATTTAGCTTTATTCTATCTCATTATCACAGATTGTTCTTTTAATCCTGCTAGGGGCCTTGCAAGTGTCTTCCTTCTGGAAAAAAAAAATGTATATAATTACTTTTAGATTTTGTATGCCAATACTCTGCATTCCCTACATTGGAAGACCATGCAACTCAGATTACTTGGCTGCATGTGTGGACACCAGCATATGATCTTGAGTAAATTGGAACTGAGTTAGTGTAAACTCTCTCTTGGGTCATTTTCACCCTGTTTGCTTCCTTTTAGAGACTCCAAGAGTAAAAATATTCATGAGTGTAGGAACAGGGTAATTATAATGAACTGACTAGTGGTTTCATTGAATACATGGAAAAAAATGAAAATGAAAACACAATGGTCCAAAGCCTTTGGGATACAGCAAAAGCGCCATAAAAAGGAAGCATATAGCAATACAGGCTTACCTCAAAAAACAAGAAAGATCGCAAATATATAACCTATCCTTACACCTAAAGGGGGTAGAAAAAGAACAACAAATGAAGCCTAAAGCCAGCAGAAGAAGGGAAATAATAAAGATTAGAGCAGAAATACATGATATAGAAACTAAAAAAACAAGGGGACACATCATGAAACTAGGAGCTGGTTCTTTGGAAAAATTAATAAAATTGATAAACCCCTAGCCAGACTTATCAAAAAGAAAAGAAAAGGGACTCAAATAAACTCACAAATGAGAGAGGAGAAATGACAACCAACAGAAATACAATTGTAAGAGAATATTATGAAAAACTGTATGTCAACAAATTGGACAACCTGGAAGAAATGGATAAATTCCTAGAAACATATAAACTACCAAAACTGAAACAGGAGGAAATTGAAAACTTAAACAGACTGATAACCAGCTAAGAATTGAGTCAGTAATCAAAAATCTCCCAACAAACAAAAGTCCAGGGCCACGTGGCTTCATAGGGGAATTCTACTGACATTTAAAGAAGAATTAATATCTATTCTTCTCAAACTATTCAAAAAAGCAGAAAAGGAAGGAAAGCTTCCAAATTCATCCTATGAAGGCAACATTACCCAGATACCAAAACCAGCTAAAGACTCCACTAAAAAAAGAGAACTACAGGCCAATATCCCTGATAAACATAGATGAAAAAATTCTCAACAAAATTCTAGCAAATCAAATCCAACAGTACATTAAAAAATCATTCATGGCGCCTGGGTGGCTCAGTTGGTTAAGCAACTGCCTTTGGCTAAGTTCATGATCCTGGGGTCCCGGGATTGATTCCCACATTGGTCTCCCTGCTCAGCAGGAAGCCTGCTTCTCCCTCTCCCTCTGCCTGCCACTCCCCCTGCTTGTGCTCTCTCTCATTGTCAAATAAATAAATAAAATCTTTAAAAAAAGAAAAAAACATTCACCATGATAAAGTGGGATTTATTCCTGGGCAGCAAGGGGGTTCAATATTCACAAATCAATCAACGTGATACACCACATTAATAAAAGAAAGGATAAGAACTATCTGATCCTTTCAATAGAGGCAGGAAAAGCATTTCACAAAGTACAACATCCATTCATGATAAAAACCCTCAACAAAGTAGGGTTATAAAGAACATACCTCAATATAACATATACAAAAGACCCACAGCTAATATCATCTTCAATGGGGAAAAACTGAGAGATTTTCCTCTAAGGTGAAGAACAGGACAGGAATGTCCACTCTCACCACTTTCCTTTAACATAGCACTGGAAGTCCTAGCCTTAGCAATCAGACCACACAAAGAAATAAAAGGCATTCAAATCCGCAAAGAAGAAGTCAGTCTTTCACTATTTGCAGGTGACGGGATACTCTATATAGAAAATCTTTAAGTGTAATGTTTTAGTGCCATTATTAAAGTCACTGGCAAATTCTGGGTCCTACCTACTTTTAGGTTTGCTAAGACCAGGGTCCTTAAAGTCCCTGAGCACAGCTATCAATTCTGACACAGTTATCTTTGTATTAGTAAGAAGAGATGAGGCTCTGTTTGAATAATGAACCCTAACACATCAATAGCTTAACATATACAAGTTTTACTTATGCAAAGTCTCGTGTCTTCTCAGTGGCTCTCCAGGACACTTTCTTTGAGAAGTGACTTAGGGAGATCCTCTGCTACCATTCTGTGAAGCTGTCATCTCAACATGTAGCTCCTCGGTCTCTACAGCAGGGAAAAGAGAGAGACTGCCTGAGCTTACACCTATTCTGCTTCCAGCTCATAGTTTAGAACTCACTGGGGAAGGTGTGCCCGGGAAGAGGAGGATGAAGGAGGACCTGTAAGCACAGAGCACATGTTGCCACACTGTCACTTCATTGTCTTCATTTCCCTTCTCTGAGCTTCACCTCATATTTCATTGCTTGCAGGTATCTCCAAACTAGTCTTCCTGGCTCTGGTGTCTGGCGTCTTCAGTACATTCTCAACATTGTTGTCAGAGTCATCTTATAACACTGTTTTCATCATATCAGTTTTCTGCTGCAGTATCTTCAACAGGTGCTCTCCATTACTTATAAACACAGTCCAAATTCCTCAGTGTGTGTCATATTAAGACTTTATGGTTTGGCTGGGTTATATTCCTAAGCTCAGCACTATGCTTCTCCAACATGAACACTCAACTTGAATTCTCAACTCCACCCATACTCATGGTCTCTTAAACACACCTTAGCTAGGTCTACCTCTGCATGATTATTTTCACTATTTCTTCTACCTCTATCTATCCCTGAAGTGTTTCTGGTCCAGGAACCCAAAGCAATTGCTTTCTCTCTGCTTTATTCCCATTTCATCTATTATTTGTGTCATTCAGCTAGCATAAGCATTGCTGACGGCATCATTGCTTAACTTCTTGTGGGCGTTTGTCTTATCTCTTCTATTAGATCATTTGCAAACAGAAGCTGTATCTATTCCTGCATATCCCAAAGATCTCAGAAAAATGCTAAAAACAGTCGTGTATGGGTAAAATTTGTTGAGAAGAATGGGCACCTGAAATTGAGTAGGGAGCCCTAATTTGCTTTATGTGATCCATAAGCTCTGGTTTAATGTAGTGGTCTATTAACATTATGATGGAATTTGTATTCTTATTTCTAGTACATGTTGACAGTGTAGGATCTCTGGCTTAGAGGTCTCAGGATGAATATTGCGATTCCTAATCTTTGCTTGGTTTTTATAGAAATGAAGTTTTAAATTCTCTTCATTAGTGACCCAGGAAGGCTCATGGTTCGTGGGAGGGAATGTTTGATTTTGGATTCTGCTTTATATCAACATATTAATATCATGATTAAGAAGTGACTACACAGTTAAGAATGCAAGGCTTTGGAGCCAGAGAGCATTGGGTTTAAATTATACAACCTATACCATGTGACTGTGTGCTTTGGGGACTCACCTTCTCTGTTGAGTTTCCATAAAATGGTTATAACATCTACCTCCATCGCAAAGCCACTGAAATGATGAAATGACATAGTCTTCAAGACACTCAGCACAGAGCCTGACAGAGTTATTGCTCAAAAATGGCTAATTCTACCATTAATATTTTTGCTATTTCAGAACATATCAATGTCACTTTATTTGAATCTAAAAAGCAGCATTGCCTTTGTTATTTATCTCCCAGGAATTTCTTTTTATTTTATTTTATTTTTTAAGACTTCATTTATTTGAGAGAGAGAGAGAGCACAAGCAAGGGGAGCAGGTTCCCCACTAAGCAGAGAGCCTGACTGCAGGGCTCGATCCCAGGACCCTGAGATCATGACCTGAGCCAAAGGCAGACAGACAAGCTCTCAACTGACTAAGCCACCCAGGTGTCCTCCCTGGAATTTCTTTGCAAAACAGAGGTAGGCGGAGGAGTACATTCATAGAAGGATCCATCCAGAAGAATTTTGGCATCAGGTGCCCCAACAAAGCTCACATGCTGTGGCCACAGCACAGATAAGAAAGAGCCTCCACTTTGTGGCCCGCTAGGCTGCTGGAACTGTTCCCTTCAGTGACTCCAGGGCTGGCTGAGTTATGAAAGGTATGGTTAATTGTGGGAGGAGGCTGTGATGTAACAACCTTAGTCATGGTTGCTCCTAGAATCCAGTAAAACCGTAATGGCTATTGAAAGACAAAGAGCAACTCCATTTAGAACATCAAAATAAAGAGTAAGAAAAAGTAATAAAGGGAAGACAGTTTGGTTCATGCCCAGTCTTGTTCTCTTTTACTTCCTAGCAGAGCAGCTGAAGGATAATTTAATTTGTTGTGAGTACTGGCAGTGTGCAGGGAAAAAACAGAATTTACAAATGTTTTGAATTACTGGGAAGCTTGTGAAATTGTATGCACTGTTCAGTTTTATACATTTTTATGAGTGTGATACCTTGTTTCAATAATGGGGGTCAAGGCTGCTGTGAGTGGGATTTGTAACTCCATTGTATTCTAAACAATTTAACAGATTTATCTGAGGTTTGAGGAACACAAGACTTCAGCAAGTACACAAAGCAAAATGTGGCAGATTTGATTTGATACCGAATCCAAAATGCATGTTCACAGAAAGGGGAAAAATGAAATGAAGGGACAGTGGGCCTGGTGAATGGCAATGCTTTCTTCATTTAGTTTATCCAAGCTTCTGCTTTGCCTTTCCTGACCTTCGAAAACCTAGTGCCCAGTAAGAATTGCCAAGGATTTCTTAAACTACATTTTCTTTACCCACTATAAAAACTAAAAATTTCTATAGTGGGGGAATTATGCAAAACACTGGTATCTTGGCAGCTTCAACCATTTAGGCTTTCAAACTTAGAAAAAATAAATTTTAAATATTATAAATACATATAGATCTGGATTATAAGCAAACTTTCTTAATCTCTGGGTTAGATTGGGATGCAAATATGGAATCAATTTTCTTGCATTTTTGGTATGATCTAAAATTACTGACCTAAGGTTGGAACTTATTGTTTTTCCATATCAAGGCAAGAATAGAGGACATAGGATAAAAAGAAGTAATGGTAAACTGAGTTCAAAGAGTCAGTAACTAAGAATGATCATGGGGCTTGCAATAGGAAAGTGGATTTATTTTCTTAAAAAGATTTCCTCCTTGCTTCCCTAAGAACAACGTAAGTGGCCCTCTCACAGATAAATGGTGAGAAAATTTTATCAGGCTTCTATCTTTCTACTCTTCTAACTTGCACTGACTCCAGTGCAGGCTCTGGCAGGTGATAGTTCATGAAATTATTATAAAAGGAGGCAGGCATCAAGTGACAAAGGTGCTGCAGCTAGGCTCAGAGCTGGAGCTACCCCGGGCCCGAGTCCCCTTCAAGAAACATAATTCAAGTGAAAAACAATGTTCTTGTTGTTTATAAGAACAGTTTCAAGAGAAGCTCTCTAGCTCCCCCTTTCATGACCTTGCCACATCCTGCTCCATCCCTTTAGAAATTCTGGAGTTGGCATTACCTTCTGGGTCTTGGTCAGTCTACTGGCTAGGACTTGCTAAGAATCAGCCAGCGGACAGTGCCTAGAATTGTAGTGATAAAGTCTAGGCAGGGGTCAAAATGGGAACAGAGACAAGGGTTCTTATCAAAACTAGCTGGCTAACTGAAGAAGTAGGGGCAAAAAAAGGTAAAGTGGGTGTCAAGTGATACAGAGGCAAAAAAGAAAAAGGAAGGAAGGAAGAAAGAAAGAAGAAAGAAAGAAAAAGAAAGAAAGAAAGAAAGAAAGAAAAAGAGAGAAAGGAAAGAAAGGAAAGAAAAGAAAAGGAAAAAAACCAGGCAGCTCATCCAGTACTCAGTTCTGAGGATCTTCAGAGGAAAGGCAGAGAGCAATCGTGCCCTGTGGATTACATGTCTCTGGCTCTGGCTTCCCAGGTACCTCACCCTAATCTGTAAAAGAACTAAACAATCAAAACTGTTCCTGGGGAAAGCATAGGTTTATGCACGGAACCCAGTAAGAAAAGATCTCCAGAGTTCAGGTGTCACTGAACAGTTGCATATAAATTACCCTTTTCTTCCATATTTGTGCCTGGGGACTTCTCCTCTTCCTTTTCTCCTTCTGCTTCCTACTCTTCTCCTTCTGCTTTCTTGCCCTTATTTGTATTTGTTCTCACTTAACAGCAATCACAGGCTTCCTTGACCCAGCTAAAGTGAAACACTGCTAGGGTTGCATGTAGGATTGCTCTATTTTTTCTTTTTTTTTAATTCCTAATAGGTCCAAAACTTTAATCATGGCTGCAGGTGAGTTGAAGACTAATATTTTCTAAACTTTGGCTTGTATGAATATAAATGTATATAAGAATATATCCACATTATATTCTTAAGCAAGATCATGCTAATGCATTATTGGAAGAACGAGGTTAAATAAGGACTACATATTATGTAGGCAGAGGCATTTTAAAATGAAATAGTGACTCTTAGAAAATACCTGGTTTTCCTAAGGCTCTAAACACTAAACTACAAACTAAATTTGGAAAATGTCTCAATTTTATTTATTTGTCTCAATTTTATTTATTCTCTCAGAAGATTTGGTGATCTGACTAGCATCTTTTTGTGTTTTTGTTGTTGTTTGTCTAATCTAATATATGCTTAGTTTCTGCTTTAGTAGTTTGAGTATTTATCTCTTTTCCAGTAAGTTTTCAGAGAGGAATCTTTAAAAATGCACACTGCAGCCACTCTATGGCTCATCTGACCACCTATCCAGATCTTTCCCTAAAGATATCACAGTAAGGAAAATAGGAAAATACTATATATTTCTTGTGGAAGAGGGTGGATGTTTATTATATATTCCACTTAGTAATATCCCTCCCTTAACTGAGGGCGCGGTCTCTATCTATCTTAAACAAGGCTCAGGCCTGCCCCATGTAAACTTTAGGAATTTAACACATCAGCCAGGGATCCGCGTACCACAAATCTGCAGGCACATGACCCTGTAAAACAGCTAAGTTTTATACTATATATAAAACAACGAGTGTACTTTTTTTTAAAAGGACTCTTATGATCCATAGAGTGTGTTAGCAGTGGTTGGTTGTTTCTTTCTATTACTCTTTCTTCCCAATAATTGTATCTGTCCCACTGTTGTGCCTCAGGCACTAAAATAGGATACTAATGAGAATCTCTCAACATTTATGGGTCAAATAACATTTTTTTAAATTCTATTCTGTGAGTTGGGATTAGCAGATTGTCTAATTTTATTATTTTAAAGCTTTCTATTATGTTTTTGTATTATTGAATAACTACCTTTTAAAAAAAAATATTTATTTAGAGAGAGAGAGGGACAAAGAGGGAGAGAGGGAGAATCCCAAGCAGACTCCACGCTGAGCACAGAGCCCAATGTAGTGCTTGATCTCAGTGCCCTGAGATCATGCTGGGAGCCAAAATCAAGAGTTGAATGCTTAACTGAGTGAGCCATCCAGGCGCCCCTTGAATAACTACCTTTTGTGTAGTCCAATAATCAAATGAGATATTGGATATTTATACAGATAGAATCAACAAGAGGCTTAAAATAACCCATTTTAATGATCACATTTAATGATCACATTTGCAGTAATTTCATTTAAATACTATTGGATGATTTGCAACTGGCTGACTGATGTTTTCCTTAACTGTGCTTCCTTATATTTATTTTCATTTTTTTTTTAAAGATTTTATTTATTTATTTGAGAGAGAGAGAATGAGAGAGAGCAAGCACATGAGAGGGGGGAGGGTCAGAGGGAGAAGCAGACCCCCTGCTGAGCAGGGAGCCCGATGTGGGACTCGATCCCGGGACTCCAGGATCATGACCTGAGCCGAAGGCAGTCGCTTAACCAACTGAGCCACCCAGGCGCCCTATTTATTTTCATTTTTAAAAAATCTGTGATTAAAAGTGAATGTAACAACATGGACAGTGAGTTCACTGAGTATGATCAAAATCCAGGAGTGGGATCTGAGTCTGTCTTTCAGGTACAATCCTTTGGGACAGTTATGTAAACATTATGTTCACACATGGCCTCTCCTAATTTCTCCAGGTTGTGAACCTACTCCTCTCCTCCACGTGAAACATCTCCCACTTCCATCTTCCCCACTGGACTTTGCATAATTTATATTCTCTTCTTGGAACATCCTTTCGTATCCTCATTGCTTTCTAAACTCTTCGTTCTTTAGGACTTAGTAGCACAATGTCCAGAAAGCAATTGGCAATCCCTCCAACTCCATCCAATCTGCCCATGATGGGTTCTCATTACAAACTGCACTTGTCCTTCATAGCATTGTTACCACTGCAGTTTCACATTTATGTATGTGATCCTTTAGTTAGTAACTTTCTCCCTACTAGATTGTAAGTTAAATGATGGTAGGAATAGTGTTTATTTCTGCTTCTCTAGCATAATTCCTGGCACAGAGTATTATATAGTTGTTCAATGAATATTTAAATGAATGAATGAATTAATTAATATAGGCGGTAAAGAAGTTTATTATTAATATTATTATTGTTTTTTTATTGTTATGTTAATCACCATACATTACATCATTAGTTTTTGATGTAGTGTTCCATGATTCATTGTTTGTGCATAACATCCAGTGCTCCATGCAGAACGTGCCCTCTTTAATACCCGTCACCAGGCTAACCCATCCCCCCACCCCCCCCAGAACCCTCAGTTTGTTTTTCAGAGTCCATCATCTCTCATGGTTCGTCTTCCCCTCCGATTTCCCCCCTTTCATTCTTCCCCTCCTGCTATCTTCTTTTTTTTTTTCCTTAACATATAATGTATTGTTTGTTTCAGAGGTACAGATCTGTGATTCAATAGTCTTGCACAATTCACAGCGCTCACCATAGCACATACCCTCCCCAGTGTCTATCACCCAGCCACCCCATCCCTCCCACCCCAACCCCCACTCCAAAAACCCTCAGTTTGTTTCCTGAGATTAAGAATTCCTCATATCATTGAGGTCATATGATACATTTCTTTCTCTGATTGACTTATTTCGCTCAGCATAACACCCTGCAGTTCCATCCAGGTCGTTGCAAATGGCAAGATCTCATTCCTTTTGATGGCTGCATAATATTCCATTGTATATATATACCACTTCTTTTTTATCCATTCATCTGTCGATGGACATCTTGACTCTTTCCACAGTTTGGCTATTGTGGACACTGCTGCTATAATATCGGGGTGCACGTACCCCTTCGGATCACTACATTTGTATCTTTGGGGTAAATACCCAGTAGTGCAATTGCTGGATCATATGGTAGCTCTATCTTCAACTTTTTGAGGAACCTCCATACTGTTTTCCAGAGTGGCTGCACCAGCTTGCATTCCCACCAACAGTGTAGGAGGGTTCCCCTTTCTCCACATCCCCGCCAACATCTGTCGTTTCCTGACTTGTTAATTTTAGCCATTCTGACTGGTGTGAGGTGGTATCTCATTGAAGTTTTGATTTGGATTTCCCTGATGCTGAGTGATGTTGAGCACTTTTTCATGTGTCTGTTGGCCATTTGGATGTTTTCTTTGGAAAAATGTCTGTTCATGTCTTCTGCCCATTTCTTGATTGGATCATTTGTTCTTTGGGTGTTGAGTTTGATAAGTTCTTTATAGATTTTGGATACTAGCCCTTTATCTGATATGTCATTTGCAAATATCTTCCCCCATTCTGTTGGTTGTCTTTTGGTTTTGTTGACTGTTTCTTTTGCTGTGCAAAAGCTTTTTATCTTGATGAGGTCCCAATAGTTCATTTTTGCCCTTGCTTCCCTTGCCTTTGGCGATGTTTCTAGGAAGAAGTTGCTGCAGCTGAGGTCGAAGAGTTGCTGCCTGTGTTCTCCTTTAGAATTTTGATGGACTCCTGTTTCACATTTAGGTCTTTCAACCATTTGGAGTCTATTTTTGTGTGTGGTGTAAAGAAATGATCCAGTTTCATTCTTCTGCATGTGGCTGTCCAATTTTCCCAACACCATTTGTTGAAGAGACGGCCTTTTTTCCATTGGACATTCTTTCCTGCTTTGTCAAAGATGAGTTGACCATAGAGTTGAGGGTCCATTGCTGGGCTCTCTATTCTGTTCCATTGATCTATGTGTCTGTTTTTATGCCAGTACCAAACTGTCTTGATGATGACAGCTTTGTAATGGAGCTGGAAGTCCGGAATTGTGATGCCGCCAGCTTTGCTTTTCTTTTTCAACATTCCTCTGGTTATTTGGGGTCTTTTCTGGTTCCATACAAATTTTAGGATTGTTTGTTCCAGGTCTGTGAAAAAGTTGATGGTATTTTGATGGGGATTGCACTGAATGTGTAGATTGCTCTAGGTAGCATTGACATCTTCACAATATGTGTTCTTCCAATCCATGAGCATGGAACGTTTTTCCATTTCTTTGTGTCTTCCTCTATTTCTTTCATGAGTATTTTATAGTTTTCTGAGTACAGATCCTTTGCCTCTTTGGTTAGATTTTTTCCTAGGTATCTTACGGTTTTGGGTGCAATTGTAAATGGGATCAACTCCTTAATTTCTCTTTCTTCTGTCTTTTTGTTGGTGTATAGGAATGCCACTGATTTCTGTGCATTGATTTTATATCCTGCCACTTTACTGAATTCCTGGATGAGTTCTAGCAGTTTTGGGGTGGAGTCTTTTGGGTTTTCCACATACAGTATCATATCATCTGCAAAGAGTGAGAGTTTGACTTCTTCTCTGCCAATTTGGATGCCTTTGATTTCTTTTTGTTGTCTGATTGCTGTGGCTAGGACTTCCAATACTATGTTGAATAGCAGTGGTGATAGTGGACATCCCTGCCATATTCCTGACCTTAAGGGGATAGCTTTCAGTTTTTCCCCATTGAGAATGATATTCGCTGTGCGTTTTTCATAGATGGCTTTTATGATATTAAGGTATGACCCCTCTATCCCTATACTCTGAAGAGTTTTGATCAGGAAAGGATGCTGTACTTTGTCAAAAGCTTTTTCTGCATCTATTGAGAGGATCATATGATTCTTGTTCTTTCTTTTGTTAATGTATTGTATTACGTTAATTGATTTGTGGATGTTGAACCAACATTGCAGCCCAGAGATAAATCCCACTTGGTTGTGGTGACTAATCCTTTTAATGTACTGTTGGATCGTATTGGCTAGCATTTTGGTGAGAATTTTTGCATCCATGTTTATCAGGGATATTGGTCTGTAATTCTCCTTTTTGATGGGGTCTTTGTCTGGTTTGGGGATCAAGGTAATGGTGGCCTCCTAAAATGAGTTTGGAAGTTTTCCTTCCATTTCTATTTTTTTGGAACAATTTCAGAAGAATTAATACTTCTTGAAATGTTTGGTAGAACTCCCCTGGGAAGCCATCTGACTCTGGGCTTTGGTTTGTTGGGAGATTTTTGATGACTGCTTCAATCTCCTTAGTGGTTATCGGTCTGTTCAGGTTTTCTATTTCTTCCTGGTTCAGTTTTGGTAGTTGATACATCTCTAGGAATGCATCCATCTCTTCCAGGTTATCTAATTTGCTGGCATAGAGTTGCTCATAATATGTTCTTATAATTGTTTGTATTTCTTTGGTGTTGGTTGTGATCTCTCCTCTTTCATTCATGATTTTGTTGATTTGGGTCATTTCTCTTCTCTTTTTGATAAGTCTGGCCAGGGGTTTATCAATCTTGTTAATTCTTTCAAAGAACCAGCTCCTAGTTTCATTGATCTGTTCTACTGTTCTTTTAGTTTCTATTTCATTGATTTCTGCTCTGATCTTTATGATTTCTCTTCTCCTGCTGGGTTTAGGCTTTATTTGCTGTTCTTGCTCCAGCTCCTTTAGGTGGAGGGTTAGGTTGTGTACTTGAGACCTTTCTGGTTTCTTGAGAAAGGCTTGTATTGCTATATACTTTCCTCTTAGGACTGCTTTTGCTGCATCCCAAAGATTTTGAACAGTTGTGTTTTCATTTTCATTGGTTTCCATGAGTTTTTTTAATTCTTCTTTAATTTCCTGGTTGACCCATTCATTCTTCAGTAGGATGCTCTTTAGCCTCCATGTATTTGAGTTCTTTCTGACTTTCCTCTTGTGATTGAGTTCTAGTTTCAAAGCATTGTGGTTTGAAAATAGGCAGGGAATAATCCCAATCTTTTGTTACCAGTTGAGACCTGATTTATGACCTAGAATGTGATCTATTCTGGAGAATGCTCCATGGGCACTAGAGAAGAATGTGTATTCCGTTGCTTTGGGATGGAATGTTCTGAATATGTCTGTGAAGTCCATTTGGTCCAGTGTGTCATTTAAAGTCTTTATTTCCTTGTTGACCTTTTGCTTGGATGATCTGTCCATTTCAGGGACAGGGGTGTTAATGTCCCCCACTATTATTGTATTGTTGTCAATGTGTTTCTTTGCTTTTGTTATTTATTTTTTTAAAAGATTTTATTTATTTATTTGAGAGAGAGAGAGAATGAGAGACAGAGAGCATGAGAGGGAGGAAGGTCAGAGGGAGAAGCAGACTCCCCGCTGAGCAGGGAGCCTGATGTGGGACTCGATCCCGGGACTCCAGGATCATGACCTGAGCCGAAGGCAGTCACTTAACAGACTGAGCCACCCAGGCGCCCTGCTTTTGTTATTAATTGGCTTATAGAATTGGCTGCTCCCATGTTAGGGGCATAGATATTTACAATCGTTAGATCTTCTTGTTGGATAGACCCTTTAAGTAGGATATAGTGTCCTTCCTCATCTCTTATGACAGTCTTTGGTTTAAAATCTAATTTGGCTGATATAAGGATTGCCACCCCAGCTTTCTTTTGGTGTCCATTAGCATGGTAAATGGTTTTCCACCCCTTCACTTTCAATCTGGGGGTGTCTTTGGGTCTAAAATGAGTCTCTTGCACACAGCATATTGATGGGTCTTGTTTTTTAATCCAGTCTGATAGCCTGTGTCTTTTGATTGGGGCATTTAGCCCATTTACATTCAGGATAACTATTGAAAGATAGGAATTTAGTGCCATTGTATTGCCTGTAAGGTGACTGTTACTGCATATTGTCTGTGTTTCTTTCTGGTCTATGTTGCTTTTAGGCTCTCTCTTTGCTTAGAGGACCCCTTTCAAGATTTCTTGTAGGGCTGGTTTTGTGTTTGCAAATTCCTTTAGTTTTTGTTTGTCCTGGAAGCTTTTTATCTCTCCTTCTATTTTCAATGATAGCCTAGCTGGATATAGTATTCTTGGCTGCATATTTTTCTCATTTAGTGCTCTGAATCGATCCTGCCAGTCCTTTCTGGCCTGCCAGGTCTCTGTGGATAGGTCTGTTGCCAATCTAATGTTTCTACCACTGTAGGTTACAGATCTCTTCTCCCGAGCTGCTTTCAGGACTTTCCCTTGTCTCTGAGACTCATGAGTTTTACTATTAGATGTCGGGGTGTTGACCTATTTTTATTGATTTTGAGAGGGGTTCTCTGTGCTTCCTGGATTTTGATGCCTGTTTCCTTCCCCAAATTAGGGAAGTTCTCTGCTATAATTTGCTCCAATGTACCTTCTGCCCCTCTCTCTCTTTCTTCTTCTTCTGGGATTCCAATTATTCTAATGTTGTTTTGTCTTATGGTATCACTTAGCTCTCGAATTCTGCCCTGGTGATCCAGGAGTTGTTTATCTCTCAGCTTCTTTATTTTCCATCATTTGGTCTTCTATATCACTGATTCTCTCTTCTGCCTCATTTATCCTAGCAGTTAGCACCCGCATTTTTGATTGTACCTCATTAATAGCCTTTGTGATTTCGACTTGGTTAGATTTTAGTTCTTTTATTTCTCCAGAAAGCGTTTCTCTAATAACTTCCATGCTTTTTTCAAGCCCAGCTAGTATCTTTAAAGTGATGATTCTGAACTCTAGATCCGACATCATACTAATGTCGTATTGAGTAGGTCCCTGGCAGTCGGTACTACCTCTTGTTCTTTTTGTTGAGGTGATTTTTCCATCTTGTCATTTTGTTCAGAGGAGAACAAATTAATTATAAATTAATGAGAGAACAAAATGCTAACAGGGTAACAATGTCCCCAGAAAATATACTCTAAACAAATCAGAAAAGACCTGAAGCTGGGGGAAAAAGAAAGGGAAAAAACGAATAAAGAAAAAGCAAAGAAAAAGAAAAAGAAAAAGATAAAACCAAAGAAAACCAGAACAAAACCAAAAAATCCAGAATATGATCAAATATCATCAGGCTGGTGCATGATCAGTGCCACACACTAGATTTTGGGTGTATTTTGGTCTGTTAGAAGATAGTGCCTCTCAAAATTTTAAAGAAAGAAAACTTATATATGTACAAAAATAAGGGTTGATGTGATGAAGGGATGGAATATGACTGTTAAAGATGAAAATTATAAAAAAATTTATAAAAGGAATTGATAAGAAGTTGTTTGAAAAGAGAAAAGAGGATTTAAAAAAAAAAGGGAGAGAATGTGATCAGGCAGGAGAGTAGAACAGAACCATACACTAGAGATTTAGGGTATATTTTGGTCTGTTAGAAGAAACTATCTCAAAATTTCAAAGCGAGAACAACTTATATATATATGCCAAAAATAAGGGTAACTACTATGAAGGGATAGAATATGACTCTAAAAATGAAAAATAAAAATGTTTTTTAAAAAAGGGATTGATAAGATGTTGGTTGAAAAAGGGAAAAAGAAAAATTAAAAAAAAAAACAGTAAAAAAAAATTAACTTTGAAAGACTAAAGAATCATGGTAAAAGAAGCCATGAATTCTATTTGCATTATTCCCCTATCGCTGGAGTTCCGCCGTTCTCGTTGATGGGTAAACTTGGTCTTGGCTGGCTGTTCTTGCTGATCTTCTGGGGGAGGGGCCTGTTGCTGTGGTTCCCAAATGTCTTTGCCAGAGGCGGAATTGCCCTGCCCTTGCCAGTCTGGGCTAAGTATTCTGCTGGTGTTTGCTCTCCGGAGCTTTTGTTCTCTGCAAGCTTTCTGTACAGCTTTGGAGGCCAAGAGTGAAAATGGCGGCCTCCAATCTCCACCCCGGAGGAGCCGAGAACTTGAGGCCTCACTCCTCAGTGAGCCCCCACAGAAAAGCAGTCAGTCACTCCTGTCTCCCCAGTCTCCGGCCACACTCCGCGCTCACCCGGCCTGCGACCGAGCGTTTCTATCTCTGGCACCCTACTCGGTGTGGAGTCTCCAAACCCAGCAGGTCCCTGCGGTGCGCTCCCGCGCCGCTCCTCCTGGGGCAGGAAGGGGAGTCTCCCCGGCTCTGCCACTTGTTGGGTCCCTGCTGGAGGAGCAGTGGCCCGACTGTGCTGCAGATCACGGTTTATGGCAACCCCGAGCTGAGAGCCCGCTCCTCAGCTCCGTCTCTACAGCCGGCTT
Source organism: Mirounga leonina (assembly GCF_011800145.1). NCBI lineage: Eukaryota > Metazoa > Chordata > Mammalia > Carnivora > Phocidae > Mirounga > Mirounga leonina. Next base: position 2,683,244 of record NW_023270232.1, on the reverse strand, counting down.
CCCCGCTCTGATACCTGGGAGTTCTGCCGCACTCAGGCACCCCTGGTCTTTCTGTGACCCTGAGGGTTCTGAGACCACACTGTCCCACGAGGGTTCCCACCCCCCACTTAGCCACTGGAGCAACGTTCCTCAGCGGAGCCAACTTCTAAAAGTTCCGATTTTGTGCTCCGCAGCTCTATCACTTGCCAGAAGCGGCCGACGGAGGCCCCTCCCTGCCATCTATCCTCCCGAATATCGCCTCGGATTCACTTCTCTGCACGTCCTACCTTCCAGAAAGTGGTCGCTTTTCTGTTCAGAGAGTTGTTGCTATTCTTTTCTTCGATCTCCTGTTGAGTTCGTAGGTGTTCAGAATGGTTTGATCCCTATCTAGCTGAATTCCTGAGACCAGACGAAATCCAGGTCTCCTACTCCTCTGCCATCTTGCTCCGCCCCCCTATTATTTGTTTTTAAGATACAAGATCTTATCAGTCTGGTACTTTCACTTGTACAAGCATCTTTTTTGGTTGAAACAAGGGAAATAATATAGAATGGTATACACCAGGGAAAATTTGGTTCAAAGGTAAAACATGAAGTTTAGTAGAAGGATTCTTTAAATTCTAAACAGAGAAATAAAAAGAGGTTCAATTTATTTTATCCATATGCACATGTGGTTACAACTTTTTATATATATGCATTTATTTGTACATGTAAACAGAATGACTTTAATATATTATTAATGCCTATTATGTATAGGTAATCTATTCAATGTTAGAGAAGATAAAAACAACCAATGATTTTGAATAGTTCCTGCAGTACGTGCTTTCACATAATTTATCACATGTATTTTCTATAACAGTTCTACTCTTACAAAATGACTCAGAAAGATGCAATATCTTTCCCAATGTGACAAACCTCTTAAGTGGCTCAGTTGGGAATTGTTCTTGGCGGTCCTATGCATCTTGCAGTCCTCCAATTATGGGGAGCATAATTGACCAGGGTATGTAACTTACCAGGATTTCCAGCTACTCTGCTCTGAAATCCAATGCCATGTTTGTACCCAGGTCATGCTCTCCAAGGGCTGCTTCTGGCCTATGACAGAGCACAGCAGAGATTCTAAAGTGAAGTTGTTCTGAGGACATATGGACCTTTTCATTGCCTGACTGGCTTGAAGACTCCTCAGTGGTCTTATTAAACCTTCTTTAGACTGCAGTGTAGGAACTTCTACCGAAACTTCCCTCCTTGTCTCTGCATTAGGCTTGGTGTCTGACAGCAATCCCAGCCTTCCTTGCTTGATCAGAATTCTTACATGGTTAATCCTGTGTTGGCATCTGCTTCCTGAAGGATCCAGATAAAACCATCCTTCCAGCAGGAAGCTCTTGAGAAGGGAAAGAGATAATGTAAGCACAGACAATTGGGAGAGGGCAGTGAGGTTTCAGCCAAGGCGGAGGTTATGGTTTCCAGGGGTGGGTCTTCAAGAAGGAGTTCAGATTTTGCATTTTCCTTTAAGAATAGGCACCTGCCTACCTGAGTGGGAGAGCAAGAGGAAACAGTATGGGAAAAGGAAGAGTCATAGCAAAACCTGTATTTGGCAGATGGACATTTTAAGTAGAGCATAAGTGTGTGTGGAAGGGAAAAGATGGATTGAAAGAGAGAAAAAGTGAAGCTCATATTGTATAAACTCAGAAGATGATATATGGTAGGAATTAAGAATATGAGCTTCAGAATCAGAAAGATCTCAATTTGAGTTCTGGTATTTACAATAATAGCTGTATGAAATTTGGAAAATTTAGCCTCTGTTAGTCTTGCTTTCTCATACATAAAATGTGGTTAATAATACCGCCATCATGGATTAAATGAGATAATGTATTGAAAGAGAAAAAAAAAAAGAACAAAAAAAGAAGTTTCTTCTTCAAATAAGCAAAAAATCATGGAGATTATTAGGATTTGGGAGTTTAAGTGAGTGTTTATTCCTCAGGTGGACAGACTTTAAAAACATATTACAGAAGGACTTCAATAAAAACACACTTTGGGTGCTGGGTGGGTCAATTGGTTAAGTGTCCAACTCTTGATATTAGCTCTGGTCTTGATCTCAGGGTCTTGAGTTCAGGCCCCATGTTGGGCTCCATGCCCAGTGTGGAGCCTACTTAAAACACACACACACACACACACACACACACACACACTTAATATTTTTGTTGTGCTACAAAACTAATTTAACTGGTTGTGTTTCAAAGTAAAATATAGTATCAGAATTTACACCTTGCGCAATGCTAGAATAGAGAGTACTACAGTTGTATGCAAAATTTGATTCAAATATTTTTGTGAAATATTTGCATGAAACTTATAAGGTGATGTAATAGTCATGTAGTCAAAGAAAGTTAATTTTCCTAAATTCCAGGATTAATTATTATTTCAGGATCCTTAATAGATGCCAGCTATGGGTAGCTTCTTTTCTGACATTTATCACTCTGTAGTTTTTCAATAATAAGATTTCCAAAATAGTACATGTACTTCAATGAGAAGTTATTTACTTAATTTTATAGGTGTGTCTTTTTTATCTCTAAATTTTGATGGAATTTTTTGTCCTTTTATTTTTTGCCTCCTTGATATTGCTTAGTTTATAAATACAGTTATTCATTCAAGTAATTCATGATTGTGTATCTTGCATTCATGGAGAACAGAATTCCCAGTTGAATACCATGAGTACTGATGCTAATCAACAAGATTTATAACAGGGAAGACAGTCAAAAAGAAAGCAAGTGGGGATTTTTTTTTCCTGATTTGACTTCTTGTCCTTGGTGTAATGGACTTGAACTCATCAATGCTTTGCTCAGGGCTTGAAGATATGGCATTGTCTTATGTATGTGAACCACTTCATACCATTAAACCATATGGGAACATTTGACCCTTAGTTTTCGGAGTATTTCTATTTATCACATCAGAACACCTTGTTTACTTTTTCTTTCATCAGGCCACAGTAGCCTGAAAGTGTTAATGCATCCACTATTTAGCTAACTTATTTCTAGAAATAGTGTTGATATACATTTTAAAATATGTGTATTTGTAGTTAATATAGTTTTTATAAAATCATATTTTAAATTTATATATTGTTTTCCTTTTGGAAGTCCAAACATCTCTTAAAGCAATTTTTAAAGTTTTAGCAATTTTAGTTTTGAAATAAAATGTTTCATGCGTAAGAAGGCCAGGCAATGGTGTTAGTTTAAGTGGTGATCAAATAAGTCCTTAGTTACCACCAAAAAAGAAGGCAGTTAATTTTTTCTTGCTGTCCATATGCAAAGACCATATAATGAAACTGTTAAAGGTAAATTGCCTGATGGGAACGTAGAAAAACATGATCATGATTCTCCCTCGAAAGACTCAGGATTTTGAAACAAAACCTCCTTAAGAGTAAATGTATTCTTAGAGCATTCACGTTCCTCCAGCCTCAAGAAACCCAGCATGTTCCATAAGTAACTTAAGCTAATTGAAACAACAGGAAGAAAACCCTCATCATGTTTTTGTTTATATGTTTGTGAATTGCATGCTAAACCTGGGAATAGGAAGGCTGTTTGACTCTCCTTGCTAGTCCTAAATTTGGAAAGAAAGTCATCCTTTATACTTTTTTCTTCTTAATTTGGTAGATTTGTAGTACATACTGTCTACTAATCAATTTACTAAATGCCATGGATAGTCATTAAATTAGAAAGGCAATGTTTCAGACTTTTTTGAGTCTTGTCTCTTTTATAGTATTTTTGTCCAATTACTTAATTCTATCTTGGTTTATTTTAGGATCTAAAAGTAAGACGTAATTATATATTTTGGAATAATGAAGAGGAATGAAAAGAATTCATGACAAAGCTTCAAATTACTGATTTGAAAAAATGCCATATTTTCATTATTTATACAGATATGATAATGATTTATCTTCGTTATCTTAACATCTTATAAGTGGCTATACTAAAAGATTATTCATAAGCCAAATGTCTAGAGAGTCACATGACTGCAGGGAGAAAGGTGTGTCTTTACTGGCCTCCTTTGGAGCCTGAGAAGCACATAGCCCTGATACATTAAATAGCAAGTTTGAAGATGGTCTCTTCATTTTATATTCCTATTCCACAATATATCTCACTAGAGGAATTCAGATCCTAGGCTTGCCAGAATGTTTGGAAATTTCTCAATGTGGAATGAACATTTGTATATCTTTCTTCTGCTAAGAAGTTTTTCCCTGAAGTCAAAGAATCAAATCAAACCCAATGATTTGAGTTTTCTATATATTTTAGAATTTTTAAAATAAAAAGCACCAAATAAAAGTTTGATGGTTGTTTCAAACTCCATATGATCCTATGTCAGAAAAATATATTGTTGAATAAAGTCTTTGAATAAAGCAAAACAATAGTTTAAATCATTTAGAGAATTCAAATTACCTTATGATCTTTTTTTGGTGTTTTTAAGACTTTTTTTTAAGGAGAATCAGCTTTGCTGGACATTTCCACTTTGGTTCTGTGCTTCCCACCAATGAGTTCTATAAAGGTACTTTGGCTGCCTAAACAAACAAAACTAAATAAAACTGCCAAGGCAAAGCAAAACAAACAAAAACCATGTTTCTAAAGTGCATTTAAGAACAGTTTTATTCATATATGAGAAGTTGGTTAGCAGCTTCTGTCTTCAGTTCATGGTGCATCAAATGTGTGATCTGGTTTCCTTTGGCTTTTTATGTAGTAGATTTTTAGCTCAGTACAGGCACGTTAGGATGTTGGTGAGGGTGTTGTAAATAGAATCAGTTATGACCTAGTTGTTGAATTTAGGTAGAGGAACTTATGATCAAAGGGACCTACAAAGAAAAGCATAAACAGGTGTGCAGCAAAGGAAAAAAATGAACTACACATTTACAATAATGGCTCCTGATATACTTGCTACCTCTGGAGTGGGAGTTTTGTATCAGTGTGTAGAGTAACAATAGGGACAATCAATGAACAGAATAGAGATGCTGAAATCAGATTGAAAAGAAAAGCATGGCTAAATCTTAGAATGTTCACCAATATTGTAAATACTGAAAATTCTTCAATTTTCCATTGACGAATATGAAATTGGTTCACAGCTCTTGGAGTAATACTGAATTTGACTGAATATTTAATAAACAGGAAAAGTTTGAATTCAAGTGAATATGTTTGTGATATATTTTGCCTTTTTCTCATAGGACAGAGGAAATTGAATTATATTAGATTGTGTAGGATAATGTATGCTATTGTAAGTGCCCAGGTTTTGTAGTAAATTTGACATTACAATAAAATATCGTCCATTAATAGTGGTAACAAAACATCCATTGGTAGATTTTACTGCATCATTACACTTTTGCAAATCTGAACTGAAGAACAAGGTAGTAATGACTAGCATCAGAAGTAGTTTGTTGCTAATTTCCTAATTTGCATAATGCACCTCTTACAAACAGGATTGTCAGTTTATAGGAGACACCAAATGTTCATATATGAAGTTTAAAAAAAATTCAGCTGAAACATGGCCTAGTTGCCTGGCCAACTGGGTGGCACACTGTTTGCTTGGGATATTGCCATGGTAAATCCTAGTAAAAGTTTTTAAACCCCTTTAACTGGGATTCTCAAATGTTAACCAGTCAATAATGTGTTAGAAGTGAATGTGGTGTTAAAAAATGTTAGTACAGTTTTGATTTTTTAAATCAATATTTTATGATTACTGATAACATAAGTTATAAAAAAAATACTAACATAGCAACATTTATCTGAGGCCTATGTGTGGTATTTGGCTCCTGCTACTTCTAAAATTCTAAGATGCCATGGATTATACTCAGCAGTTAAACTTGACAAAAGGAATAATGTCAGTACAAAGTGAAGTTTGACTTTATTCAAGAGGATGCACTTTATTTAATTATGTATTTATTAATTATTATTTTTTCTTTTTTAGTTTTTATTTAAATTCT